>NC_051176.1:191249568-191597068 GCF_013339695.2 Rhipicephalus sanguineus
TCCGAAACGCGCTGGCAAAAGCGATGCGCTGCTGTCGCATTCATGTAAACGGGGTTTTAGAAGCTGGGCAGTTCTCGTGTGCGCATCGGGGCGCAGCGCTCTCACGTAAATGCATGTTAAATGACCTTTTGTTTTACGTCGCCTCGTCCCTGCCCGAGTCCTCTATGTGGATGTATCTTGTTCGAGCTCCTGTCGTGGCTTCTTTGTTTCACGCTACAACGTAACAGGTCCCTCGAAGGAGATTATGTACCGCTGAAGATTGCCTTTCTTGTTCCATCCCATTCCTTGGACGGCTCAATGCTGTTGCTTAGTGGCTACAGGGTTCTACGGCTCAGCACGAGGTCAAAGTTTCGACATCCAGCCACGGCTGTCGCAGTATATATATATATATATATCTATATCTTGCTTTGGATACACGTGTTGAAGATCTCAGGCGGTTCCCAGGTGGGACGCTGCTCAGATTATGTAAAAGAATAAGTTGGTTAGTTTCTTTATTGTTGAAAAAGAGATGATGCACTTGCCGTGCTAGCTAGCGCTATGTTGACACGAGGCAGAAGTCATGTTGCTGTCTCCCCTTATCACGGCGCTGTTAACCAGTGCTGGGCAGTATCGAAGATACAATGTATCTTCGATACTGTCTTATATACTCTCCGGGTATCTTGTATCTGTATTGCGATACTTCTCGCAAGACATGTGTCAGTATCTGTATTTCCGATATATTCAAGAATGTGTCGTGTATCTTAAGATATAAGACACTGCGATCGCACAACCACCGTGCGAAACAATAAACGTTGGTTGAAATCCGCTTCTCAAGCTGATACTGCTGCCACGAAACTAAAGGCATTAACATTATTTTGTGTTTCCGCCGGAGTTTTCCAACGAGGATAAGCGATGAGCTCTGACCTTCCCTATTGGTGGATCAGAGTCACGTGGTGGCGCTCGCGTCGTCTCGGCAAACAAGCGCGCGAAGGTTAAGGCCCAGCCTTGACCCTTTTGTTTTCTCGTTTTTTTTTTCTCTTTAGTTGTGTGAGTGTCATGGCACCTGGCACTTAGCCACTGTCCTGTGCCGCGTACTCCAATGCGTGCGGCGTCTTTCGCACACATTCTGATGCCGCTGTAGCGGCATTATCGAAGTTTCTCTTGCGTGGTCCTTCGTTGCGAAGTCTTCAGAATGCAAGAATGGGGGGTTGCTTTGCGTCTCGTGGCTGTCACCCATCGCGATTTGAAGGATATCGGAGATGTAAGTTTGACTTACATGCAATGATATTGACTTATATGCCAAGAAAATTCTAACAGATTCTAACACCACCGGTACTGATGCCGACCCTAACAGAGCAATCATTCACTTAACAGACTCTATCTTGGAGTACGTCTCTTCTTCATTTATTCAAAGAATTTTAAAATCATAATTTGACTGTTAGCACAAGTTCTTTCTTAGCTGTCCTGCTTTTCCATCCAATAGATTACCTACGTCTATTTCAGTCTCCTTACTGCAATATGTCTTTAACGTTTTTCCAAGGTAAGCTCTTTGCTTTATTCTTACTTTTAACTGGCTGCGTCATTTCTGCTACTCTTTAGAAACTTATATTCCACTTGAATTTACCGTTACGTAAAGGCGATGTTGAGAACAAACATGTAATACTCCGGGCGCGCCTGGAGTATACAGTAACAAAGATTCTGCTTACTACTAAGCAAAATAGCGAAACTGAGTGTGCATTATATAATAACGTAAATTATTAGGAGCCATCTCGAATATGTTAGCAAAGGCACTTGAGAAACATTGTTACACCAAACGCGCCGTTTTTCTCATAAGCGTGCCAAGGAGCTGTGTTACGCTATTTTCCATAGGCACTGTACTTAATTGTCATAGCTATTAGGGGTAACCCGCCGCAGTGGTCTAGTGGTTATGGTGCTTGACTGCTGACCCGAAGGTCGCGGCGGCGGCATTTCGATGGAGGGGATATGCCAGAGGCCCGTGTGCTCATATTTAGGCTTTAGAACCTTAGGTGCTCGAAGTTTCCGGAGCCTTCAATTACAGCGTCTCTCGTAATCATATCGTGGTTTCCGGACGTAAAACGCAATAGTTATTACTTCTTGGGGGTGCCGCCTGTATCGTGTTTCTATACTTACTCGTTGTGTTTGATACGGAACAGCTTTTCCATTTTACTTAGATATATTTGTTTTCCTTGTTTAGGCTTCCCTAAATTCTTTTACTCATACTAATCCCCAGGTAATCGGAGCTATTAGTGGCACTGTGTGAATAGCGGTGGTGTCCTGCGGCGCTTTGTGCAACTGTGCAATAAGTCCGAAACGTTTCTTCGCTGCACACCTTGTTGGCGACGTACACCTGTCCTGTGATACGTTATTGCGAAAACCGTAATGCTTTTACGGGCAAGGTAGGCTCCACAGCGGTATTTGCACCATCGTGCGGAGACTCGCCACAATACTCGCTTTACTCGTGGAACGTCACTCAAGGCCCCCATCTACGTCAAACCAGTGTCGACGTCGCGATGTGCTGCCAACTCAGATGAGCGCTCACGCTTACTTTAAAACCAAATTAAAATACCTCAAACGCAACGCTCGCCACTAATAATCGATCAGAAGTGCCCACGTATACAGGACAATCGAACACAAATATCTCGAGGTTTCAAGTTTGATGCCAGGGGTCCTTTAAATTCTAAAAATCACGCCATATCCACGGAATGAATGATAAGTGGGCGAAGCTCGAGAGGGGGAGATCATCGATAAACCGTAACTCTCCCGTGAAAGTTAGCCCATTTACATCATTAGAAAGACGTAAGACTGTGCGTATATTATACAAAATCAACTTTTATTTTGTTCTTGTTCGTTTGTTGTTTCGTTTCTTCGTTTGTTATTTTCATTTCGTCATTGTCGTGGCGTCTGGGTTGCGAGGTCCCTTCATTATGACGGCTTTATGGTCCGTGAAATGAAGCGAGAGAGGTTCTTGTACTTGGCTGCAGTGGGAAGTTTGCAAACACTAAGTCTATGCACGTCCCTCGGATCGTGGTAGGTTGCATATGGATACATCTGAGTGCGTATTTGGAAAGCATGTGCTGCACGATCCAGTCATTGGCAATGAGGTCCACGCTGAAGTCCCCAACCAGCACAAACGGACGGTTCTTGTACTTGTTGTCGTAGTCACGTAACGCAGCGTCCATAAATGACTTGACGTCCCCGATAGACAGGTTGGATGCGAGGTACACGGTCATGCCGGCGACTAGCAGACGGCGACTGAATCGGTGGAGCGGTGTTTCGACGCGTGGTGGCGATTCCGGGCTCGATTGTCGGCTCCGCGATGGAGTGCCGAGCATGAAGCTTACCCCGCACCTCCACCAGTGTAACGACGTGGGATCGACGAGGACACGGAGCACGACAAACAAACACGCTTTATCGATCAGAGAAAGAACTGCAACGTATTCTTCGTCCCTGCGCTGGGCCAAGAACAATCGCGCTGCTTCGTTGCCATCACCACTGGCACATACGCGCGGCATAGGCGGTCACGTACGAGCTAGGAGGGACAGATCCACGGCTTTAGGAGCTTCGCCCCTAAAAGAAACAATACAAGTTGAGAGAATAGAGCGTGTTCTGACATTTTTCTATGGTATACGTCATTAATCGATATGGGCCAGTTAGTCCATTTTCTGTGCAGCGGTGGTATGACTACATCGCAAAACTTGCCAAACGCCAGCAGCATATGAGCGTGCTGCGTGCTGCAGCGCTGATTTTCCTTCTAGACCGATCTCACCGCTATTTGCACTGCACCACCGCTGCCGCAGTGCATGCCGGTACATAAAGTACTCGGTACGTTCAGCTGCGTTCAGCTGCATCGGCGAGCTGCCTTGACGAGCTTTAGCGGCCGTATTTGGATGAATCGCGATGGTTGGGTTCACGTGCTGCGTGCTGGGTGCTACAGCAGAAGCCTGAAGCAAAAGGACTCAGATTTTATGTGTTTTCAAAGGATGTCAAGCTCCGACAGGAACGTGTGCGACAGTCAACGATGTCGGACAGAGCGGCCACTACGGCGCACTTTCAACGTGTTGTTCAACGTGTTCGTGAATTCAGTGTGATATAAGGCATGGCGGTTTGGCAGTGCCCTACTGCGTCATAACTAGCTTTCTGGACGACCGATGGGCCGATCAGCGACAGCAAAACTTCATGCGACGTGTGCTCGATCCCTTTGCCGGGGCGATCGCGCGAGCGGTGGCAGATTGGATACAACATGTTCTCCGGGCAAAACATGCCTAAAGCGACCTCTCACCAAAAGCATGACGACTTTCAAGTGTAATGCTTGAACGAGACCTGTGACACAAACCGAGCTTATAACTGCATACTGTGCGTGTACAGCTCGCACCATGGAGTGCACGGTGAAAACTCGGCCATGCCAGCATCGCAGCCAACGACGCCGCCGGGATTTCCCCATTCCTTTCAATATGCGATATTATAACGAACGCAACGTAAAGCGGCGACAGCGGTACCAAAGCTAAGCTTCTTATATGAGCTTGGGCGGCCCTTGACGTACCGTATACACTGCAGTTTCGAAGCGGTAGGCCCAGAGACGTTATCGGCGCCCAGCCACCCGCTGAGTCCGCCGCCGGTGGCCGGAGCGGACTACTACTCATCCGCCACGTGGTGTGCGACGCCAAAACCTCTACTGACTGATCCATCTCTTTTGAAGTAGCGAATATTTTGCGGTTACAAGATTTCCGTGACGTTAAACTTTTGTAAACGGCATGCGGCCAGTCGCCGTCCCGCGGACGCACTTCTAACCTGCTTCACGGCTACTCTTTCATATTCATTCACGTTTAACGCATCACTGTGATTGAAGTCCTGCGTTGATAACACAGTGTACATGGAAAGTGTTGCTTCGATGAAAAATAAACGCGAAAAGGCTTTTTTTTTCATCCCGTCAGTTTTTTTTTTCCCCCGTCTTCGTAGTCGCGAAGAGCCCTACGCTGTTTGGGCAAGTTATTTTCCGCATACTGTAACTTGTGTCGCTCGCGTGCTAACGTTCACCAAATAAGATTTTTGCTCTCATGACAACAGGAACGTGATTTCTCGTTTGTTTTTTTTATTACTAATATGTATTCAGCGAAGCGACACAAGCGCATCAACACGCCGAGACGCCCTGGCCACATGTAAGCAGTGTCGACTCTGCTTTTTTTCTTAACGCTAGGATATGCTGTGTAACCTGAAATAAAATTACATGCATTGGAAGTCCGCACACAGTCTCCCACCGCGTTCAATCGTCTTGCGTGTTGAGGATTCGTGCCAAACCCCAATATACCTGAAGCACGCAGCAAGCAGCCGCACCAGCAGCGCTCAGAGTACTCCAACTAAGATGGCGGCAGTGCCGCTGTCAGAAACTCGCGTATGCGTAGATAGATCTGGTGAGATCGGTCTATTAGCAAAATACAATGATACGCAATTTCTTATAAGAAACCCCCTCGGCTTTTTCTTTTACAGATGCACTCTATCGCACCATGGTCGACGATGCCGAGATGACGCTGACTATTGCACAGCCGATCAGCTACGACGATGCAAGAAGCATCCTGAAGTGAGTCACTGTTAATAACGTAATGTTAGCAAGGGCCGATTTCAATTACATTATAAAAGCCATACTACGCGATCTTCGACTTGTTCGCACACGAAAGACAAAAGTGTTGCCTTCGTTTAAAGAATATCAAAATGACTGAGATTTAGCAGACACCTCATGCGTTTAATTGTGATTTCGGATAGGTTAAATAAAAATTGAGACATTGTCAATAAAAATTCTTGCATGTAGGTATTTACTGAGGAATGCAACTTTTAACAGCGGAGCTGTTAAAGCCGGCCGCGAGGTGTGATCCGTGGACTGGAAAAACCTCGCCGAGCGATGACGTCACTGCGCGTCGCCATGGCAACCGGGCGCAGCCAATGAATACCCAATAAATCATAAAAATTGTTTATTTGCACGTTCCGGGCTGGGTCAAAGAACCGACGAGGAAGAAGAGCGCGAGAGCACGAGCGGCGGGGACGCTGAGAACTGAAGGCAGAGCGCTTCCAAACGCAGCTCAAATAAAAGTATATTTTACCTTGTGTTTTTATGACGGAGTTGAGTCTGATCGCAGTGTCTGGAACGCCATCGTTTAAACAAAATGATGCGAAATGCATGCTTATGCTCGCTTGAGCTTGGATATACGCGTTTAATACCGATCGATAGCCAATCGATAACTAACCGATACCGATTACGACCTCGACGAAGCCAGATGAGCATTACTTGAACTATTTGGACTTCATCGGGCCAATCCATACCGATCGATAACCAATCAATACCGATCGATATGCAAAACTAACGGAACACGATACCGACATAGCATAGTCATAAATAGTATAGCATAGCAAATAGTGGGAAAGGGAAGTGAGGTTGAGAAGGGAAAGGAAGAGGGGAACGCCACCAGCTCCACTCTTTCCTCAGTCTTCGCACCACCAGTGCGTAGCTGCCCCAAATTTTGTAAACATTTATAAAGGCTTGACCCATAAATTTCTTGAATGTTTAGAGATAGAGTATGAATTCTGTTATTTGCTAACGGTACTCGCTCATATGCGTAGCGTGCGGTATTCAAAGGTCTGGCTTGACTGTCTTGCAATGCAACACTAGCTATGCAGTTTCCGAGAAGGACCGACACCTACACACTGAAAACGCCTGTCTCGGAAAAACTCGCTAAACCGCTGTGCGTATACGACACAGAGTGGCATCACGTGAGCGATCACGTGATGCTACGTCATTCGGCTTGGTCCACTCTTATGTGTGACAGCCTTCCTCTTCACTGTGTGGAATCCTTGGTGCCGTAGATACGCAATTTAATTTTTTTTCACTACGTAGATCGCACCTTAGCCATGATTACACGAATACATGAACACCTTAATATTTGCTGCAGTGACAGCTCCCATAACTCTCCATTACCAAAATTTGAAAAAAAAAAAGCGGTAGGTAAGAGAGTGTTATGTGCTTTATGTTTGCAAGTAGTAGTTCAAGATTACAGACTGACGTCGATTAGAGGTAACGATCAACGGGTGATGTCGGACAGTTACTGAGGGGTTCTCAAGATCACGTGGTTTTTCTCTGCGTCTTGGAGTCTGGGGCTTACAGTTGCACAGTAATTGAGCTAATATAATGAAATAGCCACTGTAGTTAGCCGATTTTTATTTCCCGAGCGTGCTACAGGTTAGCTCTCGCACTCAGTACAGACTACACAATAAGTCAATAACGAAGTCAGTGAAGTGGGCTTCGCCTCACAAAGCCTGTTATTGTGGAGAAGCCAGCTTTGGTGTAGGCGTACGTTGGAGGGCTCGGTCATGCATTCGTGCGTAGACGAACTTTTGAAGGGCGTAGTGCGCCTCACTCTTCCAAAATCGTGATTTTTCTCTCACTGTTACTTCAACGGAGCCCTATATTCCTCATGCGCGGCCGTGGAGGAAGAAATAAACTAGGAGAAAACATTACGTCACGCAGCCAGCCTTGGCAAGCGAACGCTCCGTGAAACCTCAGTGTCGGTCCGACACATGTTTTCTTAGACGAAGCGTAATGACCGAGTGTTTGCGTGTCTGCGATGCCGTATCTTTGCTTGCACTGAACGCGCGCTCTGTCGTGGGGATCACGTGTCTGGCCGATACTCTTTTTTTTCTTTTACTTCAATGATTTTGCGCGACGCTCCCTCTTAATTTTTCCTTCCTCCGTGCTCGCGGCAGTGCTATTTGGTCAGGGTGCTTTCACGGACATTTCACGGGCGAATTTGTGCAGGTGCGGAGAAATGTAATTCATAGCAACAGATAAGCGCTGCGAGGAAAAGAGAATGCGGGGCACAAACAGCGCCACGTTTATTTTCCTCGTGCCCCGTCTTCTCGCTCTGTGCCCGTCTGTCGCTCTGCCCACGGATTCAAGGTGTGTGGAGGGCGCCTCGTGCCTGCCCCGAAAGTCGTGCTCATGGAGTGCTCATCCCTGTCTTTCTTCTCGCAGGGAACTAGACGGGACGCCGTGCCCAGACAGCTGGGATCCCATGCTCGGAATCCCATGCTTCGTCAATGCTACTAAGCCTGATGTCGAGTGAGTTTTTCACGGGCGTTGCTCCTATATTCAGCACTCCGAAGCTGTAGCCTTACCGAAGCAGGAATATATACGTGTTGGTACGGTTTTATGTTGGAAATAGAGCGCGATACAGATATTCTTGTAAACGAGGGTCGCTTGTGTCGTGCTTTCTACTCTTCTGTCTTCGTCTCTGTTTCGAGCTATTTTTCAAAAATGATGCTGTAGCTTGGTCGGTTACAACGGGCGACATTTATTATGTGCCTCTTTAAACAGCAAACTCAAAATGTCAGCGCCTGTGCACTCCTGCGCCTTTCATACTTCAGTGAAAAAAAAAAAAAACAGTCAGTTCCACGCCTTGAAAACCATCGGACAGCGAAGATGTCGCCCCTTTCGTCATGTTTTGCTCCCATGTTTCGGCAGAGTTTTCACAGAGTTTTTTTTTGTTGTTGTTTCTTTGTTCTTCAGGTTAGCCATGTAGATTCCGCGCGACGATATGCTCATTAACGGTCGCGCTTCAACGCTACGGGAGCGTTCCAGTGCGGCCGTTGCCCGTTCCATCCGCCCGCTCGCCCAAACCGCGTGTTAGTATCACGGCTGCGCTGGAACGCAACCAGCGTTGCAAGTGCTACTGCTGTGCAGGACATGCATGACCACGCTGGTAACGTTCCACCGCGGCCGCAACTCTCGTGATGTCGTGTGCGTCAGCAGACGATTCTGCACTGCGCGCGTCGCACGCGCGGAGTAAGATATACAGGAGCGCCGACTCCTCTCCAGTTGACCAACCTTCCGCAAAAGCTGTTCGTTCTCCTCTCGCCCCCTCTTCCCATCCGAGCGAGCATCTCTCTCGCCATGAACTCTCGGCGAGGCGCAGCCCTTTCCTGCTGAGCCTCACTCTCGCCCCTCAGGTCACGTGACCTGCGTGACGACTACTACTACTACTACTACTACTACTACTACTACTACTACTACTACTACTACTACTACTACTACTACTACTACTACAACTACTACTACTACTGCCACCTCTACGACGACGACACAGAGTAGACTAAGAGAGCTTCGCTGTAAAAAGAAAAAAAAAGGGGGGGAGGGGGGCATTTGCCAGGTTCTGATTGTTTCTATGCATCTTCTTATCCTATATGAACATATTTGTTTACGCGACAATTTTCTGTTTTACACGATAATGACATCTGCGAATTGAAGTGGCTAGATCATTTTTCTAACCCGTGAACTATACCTATACTTCGATATCGATGATAGTTCTGCTAACATATTTTCTAGTTATACAATGTTCAAATTCTGGGCTCTAAGAATGAACAAGGGAAATTAAATATTTTACAGTCGAGTCAGCAAAAATCGTCGTTGCTGTGAGAACTTGAATTGCGCTTGGGACGAGGCACCATAGCAGAAGTAGGCAGACGAACAACTGATTTATTGAAATCACACAAGCTTGCCTCGTGGAACAATGGGTGTGCGCAATAACAGTCATGACCGCGTGGCCATAGTACGCTCCCACACCAAGGCCCCTGTCTACTCAAGAAAATCGAGCTCTTTTTTGGGTAGAGTTGGGGGGGGGGGGGGCTTGGTGGGGGAGTGTACTATCGTAACGCGGTCATGACTGTTATTGCACACGCCCATTGTTCCAGGAGGCAAGCTTGTGTGATTTCAATAAATCAGTTGTTCGTCTGCCTACTTCTGCTATGGTGCCTCGTCCCAAGCGCAGTTCAAGTTCTTTTAATAATAAGCCCCCAACACACTCTCCCTGAGCAAACCATCGAAAGCAAAATTATGATGCTATTCGCAATTCATTCGTATTAAACGAGACAATTTTTTTAGCTAAACTGCTGCGGAGGTGATGTTGTGGCGGCTCACTTCTTAGGTATGTGTACGGCTCAGCGGCTCTTTTGTTCTGCAATTCTGTGAGCCTAGTGTTCCCAGAAATTCGACCGCGCGAGGAAGCAGGCCGAGCGAATAAATCATTATTGTCCCGATTCCTCGCCGACCAGCTTCGTAACAGAAACATTCACGTTCAGATTGCAGGTGATGGTACACAACGAGATGATCTTCCGACCCATCCTCAATGTTATTGGCATTATCAGAGGCAAAGTGGAACCAGGTACGTGGAGCACCTGCGAAGTCTCATTTGTCTCAGTTGAACGGCTAACGAATCTGTCCAGAGATAAGCGCCGTGAGGCCGTCCCAACGAACCGCATTCTTTATTCGCAGCTACCATCATGTTACTGCCGTTCGAAAAGCAGAATGAGAAGATTACAATGAGCAGTTTTAGTCATTGGCTATAGTTTGATTCGCGTATCTGAGAATAATATGCAATACAAGTGGGATAGTGTATGCATCACTTCTACCGTCACTTCATTCTGTTGACCAGGCGCATGTACTACATGGTCAGCACAGAAATGGAATGCACTGCGAATGTATACTACTCGGTTTTATCACTAATCTGTACCCACAGTGGTGGCTTAGCGGCTGTAGTTTTTCTTTTTTGCTAGGCCATACGCAGCGGATGGAACGGGTTTCGATCGTATGTTAATGTGGGCCATATGCAAAAATTAAAAAAAAAAGCCATTGTGCTTAGATTTGATTTGCGGGGTCTGTCTCACGCTCGAGGAACAAAACGCACACAGTTCACACCGTAGTGTCACGAACACACGGGTATTTGTTAGCAGCTTGTACACAACGGTGAGCCCGCCAGCCGAATTTTACATTTAACTATGCAGTAACCCGATAAATAGCACGCTGGAATGCCAATATAACACACATACGCACGCACACACGCGCGCACACACACGATAACACGAATGCGTCGTCGACGACGTTCGACTCACTCCGTGAGACCGAGCCGCGGAATCGGCCAGGGCGGCGCCACAGCGACAACAGCTCCATCCCTCGCACGGCGGCGAGGCGACCCCGCTGACTATGCCACAGGACGCGCGGGGGCCCATGAGGCGAAAGCGACTTTACAGAAGGCGCAAGCAGCCCCACAGACTGCACGTTAAAGCATATATAAACCAGTTTATAGCGCATGAGCACTGCAGTGTAAGAACTAGGAGGAACCGTGAGTTCACACGTTATGGAGTATTCTTTTATAGCGCCACACGAATCCCGCTGTCATTCGACGTAGCCGCTCATATTTCTCCCTTCACACCACCCCAAGCACAAAGACATGAAAGCGCGTGCACGAAATTGAAGCTCACTGCGAAAAAGAAAAAAAAAGAAAACAAGTAAGTGACTGTAAGTGATGGAGGCTGCGGTGGCGGTCCTTCGGCATGTTTCACTGACTTAATCCACCTGCCAGTTTTTGCGGTGAAAGAGCCGTGTCCAATGTGCTCTGGTTTGTGTTCGCCGCAGATCGGTTTGTGATGATAGGAAGCCAGACTCACGACGACACACGCGGCTCGGCGCACCCACTTTTGTCGGTGACCGAGTTGCTGGTGCAGAGCAAGGTGTTCTGCCACATGCACAAGCACCATCGCTGGACGCCCCGGCGAAGCCTGATGTTCGCGCTCTTCTACAGCGAAGAGGGAAGCCTCATGGGCTCCACCGAATGGGTCGAGGAGCACATGGCCGCGCTGCAGGGCAGCGGCGTCCTCTTCATCACCGGCGGCTTGCTCAGCGGTAGGTCGAAACATGGCGGAAGAGAAGCTGGACTGCGGCTCTCTTTCGAGTGCGTTCGCTTCCGCGATGGCAGAACTTTGTCAAAGAGAAACGGCCCGAATAGGGCGAGTAAATAGAGGCCTATAGTAGCTACCACAAGTTTATTATGCGCTTGTCTCTCATGTTATGTCCTCCCGCATGCGTCTGTCACAATTCAGATGAGTAGCGACGTGCCAGGAGGCAGTGAGGAGTAATAGCTGAGGGAAAATATGAACGGCTACAAGCACGAATCACATGCGGCTGCGGAAGGCAACCACCTTTGCAGCATCTTATAAGCCAGAACTTGAGCTCGTTGTGTCATTGTATAAATACAAATGTAGGCATTTCCTTTTTTTTTCTGTCATCGTCACCAATTCCTGATATCTCCTTCGCTCGGGTAAAAGCTTAAACGTGGCTAAGATCGACTTTTCAGCTCTGTCCTGTAAATAAATTAGTTCGCATTTTCAGAAATGCATGAACGTGGAATCGTATGGTTTCGAACAGGCGATTGGCCTGTCAGTGCAGGGGGAGTGCACCAACAGAGAGAGAGAGAAAAAGAAAACTGACTAAAATTAGATTTATGTTCCAATGCCTTGAGTGTTATATGTGCTTCGACTGAGCGAGCGTAGTTCGACGTATATATACCGTTCGTTCATACAATTTGCCTGTATTAAAGGGGCCATGACACCCTATTTTGGATCATAATCTGTGTTATATGGGTTAACCTCTGTGCATTCACAAACAAGCCGACGAAATTTTAGCGTATTTAGTCGAGCACTTAATTCATAATTGAATATTTTACCAACACATGAGCGACCTGAGTCGGGCAACACTGGCGCACTCGCGAGCCGTGATGTAACAACCTGCTTGCTGTGCGAGCTTCTGCATTCAGGATAAAATTTTTGTTCCGTGCTCAGCTGCGCGTGCAATCGAGCTATTTCAAGTTTGATCAGCTTGGCAGTGAAATTGAAAGATTTGCAACGCCTGAAACTTTGATAGAAGACGACGGCTGCGCTGCATGCAGCACATGACGTCACACACGCCATGGCAAAGTGGCGGGGTTTATATCCGGCGACTTCCATAGCATGTTTTGCATTGAAGTATTCTTTCACTGTCCATTTTTAATATATATGTATAGGCACAATATACTCTTTACTTCTATTTTTCGCTGGAAACCGCAAATTCTTGGGTGAATGTGCCATGGCCCCTTTAACATGCACTGAGTCAGATTTGGCTGATGACAACTTTCGGGTACACTTGCGTCTAAAGATTGGGGGATGCGTGAATTCACGAAGGTTTGCGTTTGTAAGTGATCTTTGGCACTAGCCAGCCGTCTTCGCTAATGGACTGACCAGCGTCACGACTGGATGGCCATATTAGAATTTATTGAGGGGCTAGTTAGTTCATTCGACTGGATGGCCACATAAGAAGAGAAAACACAGGAAGATCGAGCGCAGACTACCAACTTGTTTATCTACTGCGACGTATGGGCGTTACAAAATATAGCATTACAAGACAGCCCGAATGCGCAGGCGCATTCGAATTAGTAGATAGTCTTCATTGCGTCCTCGGAGAACCTTCTAACACAACTCATTAATAAATAAAGAAGACATTTATTCACTCGTAGATTGATATAGACAGGTTACATACATACGCAGGCGCTATCCATTCGCTTGATAAAAAAAGCCAGGCGTAACTTGCACTAGTGGCGCAAGGCTAAAGGCACAGCGGAGCTAGCGGAGCTGATCGGGTCCTAGCTGGTCCTGGCCATCTGAAGTGATGCTAAATAATGCCAAGTTATACGAAGTGATGCCAAGTGATGCTAAGTTATACGAAGTTCCAGTCGAGTCCAGGACAGTCGCCTCTCGCCGTTTCGGCCGCTCTACGTCGTGGACGCCCAAAACGGCGAGAGCAGAAGCCACGACGTAGTACTACATAGCGTCTGCTCCATATCGCTTGGCAGTGCGCCGCGATTCCCGGTAAGCGGCTTCCTCATCGGCAGAGCGAACCACCTTCGGTCTCCCCATGTCTGCGTCTGGCGCGCCACCACCACGCGCCGGCTTTACACGCATGCGCAGTTGGCCGTGACGTCACGTCTGGTGCGACCGAGTGGTTGCGCGCGTTGTCCAGACAGGTGGGCTGGTGGCGGAGCCGTGTATGGGCTAGCGAAGCAGGTGCACAGCTATGCAAGTGGTTGCTAGGCAACGCACGGTGACGTCATCGCGGCGCAGAGTTTTTTTGTTCGCGTTGGACAGATTACGGTCGGCTTAAACAGCTCCACTGTTAAAAAGTGCATCCAAAACCTCTCGGGCTCGTGCGTTCTTGCTCCTTTATAGTATCTTGGCAAGATGAAATTGTGCCGCCTCGCAGTTGCCGCCAGCGCGATGAGCGGAAAAATTGGTCATTTCATTATTTTTTATAGTCAGCTGATGTTCCTGTGCGCGGTCGTTTAGCAGCGCCCCGTGTGCCCTGCGTATACACACGAGTTAGCAGGATCTCATACAGCATTCCCACAGTGCCGTGTATACATGCTGCTTTTCATGCTTTTTTCACCAGCCGCTGGCGCGTTCATCACGTAAAACACACGAACACAACCGCGCAAGTCTATTCGGTACCAAAAACGCCATGTTTATGCGGTGGTGGTTCGCAACGTTATTTGTTATGCGCAACCCTGTGCAAGGACAGAGTACCACTTGTGGTTTCTTTTTTTCTACACCAGACGCCTGGCTCCTTCGGCGGCTGCTTTTGCGAGCACCCTTCAGGACAGTCTCGAATACCGCTGCAAGCACCGACTACGGGAATCCACCTGACTTTAATCTTTCAATCTGATTTAGGAAGCTGGCCATATCTTTCTTACCGTGGCGTAGCCAGGGGGTGGCACACCGAGCACGTGCCCCTCCAGGAATTTCTTTCTGCTATGGGACACAGAGCACAACGTAACACTCGACCACACTTGCCTGCCCGGCCCCCACTTTAAACACTTTAGATAAAAAACGTGCACCCTCCGAAACAAACTTGTGTCTACTCCACTGTTTTCTTACCAACAGTTCTAGCGTAAACATTTTCTAGCGTATGAACGAGGTGCCCGTATTAGCACTTGTCTCATAGGTTGCGTCTTTCTTATCGAAGCACGAAACAGCGTTGAGAACCTATAGGTGATCCGCATAGGCGTGCGCAGGGTTCCCCATCAGGGGGGGTGGGGGGTGGGGGGTGGCGGCGAAGGTTCATCGCAGCGCCCCCCCCCCCCCTCTACTAAGTCAATGTACCGACAACCACTCAGAACACGAATTGAGATCACCCCACTAATAGTATAGTGTACTAGAATATAGTGTACCATATTCTAGTACACTATACTAATAGAAGGATTGTGTATTGTATTGTCTCAAATGAACCCTATTTTTCTCATTAAACGCGGATTTATATTTTTATTTCTTCACTCAAAATTACTTTTAGTGCCCCTGGTGGCAAAAAAAATGAACGTGCACATGTACCTATCACGTGACCTTTTACTGGTATACGCGTTTCTATACTATGTAATTATGGATTACCTCCGGCGACGCGTTGCCGGAACTAATCGCGCCGGCCACGAGCGCCTAGCTCGCGAGGCGGTGAGGAGATCCCACGTGATGATGAGCGTTCGGAAATCTACCTGCGTTTTATATTCCAAAATGGTCAAAAATGTCAATATGGAGATGGTTAACCACAGTTTCACCCAACGTTTTTAGATTGCTTTCAGTGGGCAAAGAGCGCGGCCTTCCAGTGGCACGGAGCGGCTCGACGCGATCGCCAACCAGGCGGGGGCGCTGCGGTCGCGTTAGGATTAGTGTGCCTCGATGTGTGCGCCCTCCTTAGGGTGTTGCCGTTCTTTGAAGGGGCTGATGCCGCCGCGACGCCATTTTTTGCCCCGCGTCTCGCGCCTCTCAGCGCAGCCGCCTTAGAGCGGTGAGACGTCGGCAGGACGCCGTGAGCTCGAATATGGCAGCCACGCCGCAGTAGACGCCGCAGATGTCCTCAACCTAAAGCGGACAAAACGCGCATTAAAGCACCCTAGTTAGGATTGGTCTCGGCGCGTCGTCTGCTACTGCGCTACTGATTGAAAGGGGTCGACAAGCGACTACCACAACGATTAACTCGATGTGGTAGTCGCTCTCATTTCACTTGGCTTGAGTGAAACGTGCGTTTTAGTCGTATCTCAGCATTATAACAAGAAACAAGCAGCATGTAAGACAGGGCATGGAACAAAATAAGTTAAAGAAAAGGCAAACACTGCACAGTGCACTTACCTTCATTCCGTTTCCCGTTGTAACCGGCATTAATCTTTCACCAGTATATCCGCAAGTCACCTTAGTCTCCCGTAACGCTCATATTCCAACCTCACCTGAATACGCATTACGCCGGCTGCTGAAAAGCCTACCAAATAAAAAACCAGCAAGAAAGCTACAAAAACACGTCTTGTAATTTTCATTCGATTTCGTGAAACATAATGACAGGGTACATTACTTGCAGTGACGTATTTACGGGGTGTATGCGAGTATTCGAAAATTTCCATATTCAAATGAAACAGTGCCTTCTTCGATTCTATCATCGAATCGAATAGCCGTCATTTGTAAGCCCGAATATTTTATGAATATTTCAAGCTGTCAACTGCAACGAAGTAAGGCCAAAATTGGCGCTAAAGTACAACTGTCATTCCAGTGCGTTCCTCCCGCCATACGCCTACAAATGCTGGGTACCTATAGCATGCGCCCATTCTAATACGTATCGACCTTCTTTTACAGCAAAGCTGTTTATGAGTATGGGCGAAACCTAAATTTTCAACATGAATTTGTGGCAATATATATACGTTCATGTATTCATGTACCCACTCACACGTTTTAAGACCTTTTAGTATAATAAATAAATAAATAAATAAATAAATAAATAAATAAATAAATAAATAAATAAATAAATAAATAAATAAATAAATAAAATATATGAATACGAGGACGTGAACATGAATTTACATTTGTTCTAAGAACGGCTGTTTCATATTCATGATTCATTCAAAAAGTATACCATAGGCAATTCTATTCGTTTCTGTCACTATTCAATTCGGCCTCAAAAACAACTATTCGCACACCCCGTGGTCGCTACGTCTGTTCAAGCTGCTTACGACGATGGAACTGTGCGAAAAGCCTTCATATTAGCTTTAATTTATTTTTTGCGGATGCTACCTTTTCTGAAGATAGGCTTTGCAAGCTTCTTTGGCAGCAAAATGCATTCTTAACACAGCGTATGAGTGAAGAAGCTCTGCAGCGAAGGTGGTCCACCTCGGTGGTGCAGTGGTTACGGTGCTCGACTGTTGACCCGAAGGTCACGGGTTTGATCCCAGCCGCGGCGGTCGCATTTTGATGGATGTACTAGAGGAGCGTGTACTGTGCGATGTCAGTGCACGTTAAACACCCGATGGTCTAAATTTCCGGAGGCAATACAATAGCGTGCTTCATAATCATATCGATCGTGCTTTTGGCACGTAAATAGCCCAGATATTATTGCAGCAGTAGTGTCCTTGTGCACGGGACAACCGACACTTGTCACATCACAGTCCCGAAGTGCGCCAAGAATGGTTCAAAAAGTGTCGAAACAGACCCGGTTCCTTTCCAGCTATACTGAACACTTCGCGGTATCTACTCAAATACGTATGCACGATTACTGCAAAACGCCCATGCCTTGGTGGAACGCGTGAAACCTCAGAATACATGAGTGATTAACGCGCGGACACCAACAGCGCAGCAAAAGCACGCGGCTGAAGCAAGCGTCCCTCTGTTTTTCAAAGGTAGCTCAAACCATTGCACAAAAAGGAAAGGGAAAATGTCCTTCCCGCCCTCTGCGTTCTCCTCTGTTCTTCGCCCTTTTGTGCTCTCCTATTGGACCAGGCCCGACACGTGACCAGCTATCCCCGATGACCCCTCCGCCTATTGCGCTATCGCCGGAAAACGACGCCATTATTGGGCGTATAAACACCGCCGCACGTGCCCGCTGTACGTGAGCGCAGGCTTCCTATTGCTTTTTACAGTTTGCAAGACGCCGTCGGCTGTAGCCAGATGGCAACTTGTTGCGCTGTTCGGCTGCTCGAACAGCATTGCCAAGGGTGACAAGCTTTTTTTCTGTTCCTCGTGGAAAGGAAAACCTCACACGGCGATCGATATGGGGGTTAGAATTTCGTAGTTCGTTTAGGACCTCCACTCTGCCCTTGTTTTTACGATCCAATGCTGAAGCAGAGAGCAAACGACTCGCTTCAAGAAAGTCTGGTAGCAGGAGCATTGCAATGAGGGATGACTTTACAAACGTGCAATAATTTTGTTTCGTTTTAGCCTATCTTATGTATATACTAAAAGATGTGCAAGGAGGTAATGTGAAATGACTGCTTTATTTTAATGTGTATTTTTTATGTATCAGCAATTCAGAAAAGCTGTTTCTACCTCTTTTACGTTATTATTATGCAACGCGCAATGATTCTTCTGTCTCGATGTTTTTTTTCTTATTATGTATTTAGTCGTTAATATGAAGGAGTGTCCTTACTTTTATATAAACGCTTACAAATGTGCGATGATGTAATGCGCAATGATTGTTTTGTTTCAATGTTTTATCTTATGTGGAAATTTGTCAACGAGAAAGAGCGCTTTTGATTCGCTACAATAATTGTGTTTTCTTTGTTTCAAATAGCTATAAATGGGTGATTGATGGTAATTAAGAACAGTTGTTTTGCATCTGGAGGCTTCATTACTGAGGGAGGGACCGCTGTTCTCACCCAGTTAGTGACGAACGCGGTAAGGTGCGTTCATGAGCTTACCGTTAGCCAACTAACGAAGAAATGTCCATGCTCTCTTGTGAACAAAAGAGCGTATTTTAGCAATAGGAATACCAATATGACATCTCATAAACTGAGCACACTGGAAGAGTCTCCAATTAAAGAGCTAGGTGAACGAGGCGCGCGCGATGGAACCAAAAAGATATGTACCTGAGGGGCAGCAGAAGCGCGTGAACGCAGTTCGAAACTTAAAAGGGTGCGCGCGGGGGGTATTTAGCAAATAAGTGCCTCTGCCGTGTTGTGTGTTCATAATTTGATGTAGCGTCCGATTTTCCAAAATGCGTGTTGTAAGCAAACACTACGGTATCCGATAAGAAAAACGGCATCTTGTTTGCCTGGTGCGAGTGACGCATCCCACACTTGTGAACTCAAATACAATGCGCAAATGCTAAAGTTTACATTATATATATATATATATATATATATATATATATATATATATATATATATATATATATATATATATATATATATATATATATATATATATATATATATATATATAGGAATGAAGAAAGAAACTACGACTTTCGTTGGTTTGGCACTGTATATTTTCACTAACGTTTCGTCTGGTGGACCAGACTTTGTCAAAGTAACAAGTACATCGCGGTGGGTTTCCTTATAAACACGCTTAAAGTAGATAGATAGTTTCAAAGAACTTATCGATAGCAAGAATGACAACATAAGATAGCGGTCACGCGCAGTCGACATGGATTCATGCGCGCACATTTGGGACTCGGTGGCAGCGAAATCAGGTTACACAGGGTAACATAGATTGCACACGCAGTTGATATGGCATTAACACACTAGTGATATGACAGAATTGTTGGAATGCACGTCACATGGAGGAAAAGGCGGGGGGGGGGGGGGGAATGACATCACATCTGCGCTTTACCTATTTTTTTCGCAGGAACGTAATCACATGCTAGCATTAAACTGCGAACAGTCTGAAATCGCAAACAGAAAATCTACTCAGCACTAAGGTCAATTTTTACTTTTAAGTTCTCCTGAAGTACGCTTCAAACACATCAAGGTTAATACGAGAAGAAACTAAAAAAAAAACTAAAAAACAGCACAGACACCGTACATGATGCACACAACTCAGTACGTATGCACGTAGTCTGGTACGAAAGCTGAAAAATTGTGTGTGATTACCAAGTAACCGTAGAAGAAAACACGAGCGATATTAGAAACAGAGCTGCCTATCCCGTTGAAGACCAGGTTATGATTAACAGTACTTAGTGGGAAACGCTTGTAAGTGTGCCTATGCTTTCGTTGATACCGGATGAGACGGTGTTAAACTTATAGATTAGGTAAGACTCGCGGGCTTCACGATCATGATGAGAACGAAAGCCTGACTCAAGTATAGTGGCCCGAATATTTTCAAAAGAATGCCCAGGTAAACGAATGTGTTTTGATAATGGTAGGCTAGGAAGCTTATTGGAATGCGATCTATGGTTGTTAAAGCGTATTCTAAATGAAGTTTCCGTTTGGCCAATGTACTGTTTTTTGCAGACGGTACACTCAAGCATGTATATAACGTTAGAACTATCGCAATTAAATGAACCTCGAATGTTAAGGGAGAAGTCTGAAAACGTGCTATTGGCTTTCTGTGTCGTTTGCATATGTATGCACACCTTGCAACGTGCTTTGTTGCAGGGTGCACAGCCAGTTATTTCGGGCTTATTTACTTTCGATGACGTTAATAAATCTCGGAGATTTTAGACCGTCGGTACACAACGCGAGGTGGTTCAGGAAAAATCCTCTTGAGATGTTCGCTTTGGGCAAGGATATTGTAGTGGCGTTTTAATATAGAGTGTACCTTTGGTGCTGATGCTGAGTGTGTTAGTACAAGGTTGGTGCTATTCTGTTTTTCGGGCAAACGGTTCCCCTCAGAATTTCCGCTCTATTTAATTTATCTGCTCGACCTATTGCGTCATCGATTAAAGCCGATGGATATTGCCGTTTAGTGAGAGAAGTTTTAAGTTGTTCGCAATTCGCTATGAAATCCTCAGCGGTTGGAGCACAATCGTTTAAAGCGATGGGCCTGACTATAGGGAATGGCGGTCTTGCAATGTCGTACATGACTGCTCTTGAAATGCAGAAGCGGGTTTTTATCAGTAGGTTTACGATATAGTTTAGTCAGCAGTTCTCCTTCGCATAGCGACACAGTGACGTCTAGGAAGTTTACCGAAAGTGGCGAGTAACTATGCGACAGTTGATTGACGGGTGGAAATGATTAAACGCATCTATAAATTTCAAGAGGTTTTGTTCCCCATATGTCCAAATCAAGAAAATATCATCAATGAATCGCTTATAAAAGAAAGGCTGCATGTCAGTGCTGGATAAGAAATCATTCTCCAAAATACCCATAAAGATATTAGCATATTCGGACCTATTCGGGTTCCCATCGAAGTACCGCTCACCTGAACGTAATGGCTATCATTGAATTCGAAGTTATTAAGTTCAAGAATAAGTTTTAGGAGCGATCCCAGGGTTTCTTATCTACAGGCTTTTCGACACGACAGTCTTCATACGCTTTAAGGACTGCTGAAATCCCATCGGCATGCGGTATGTTAGTGTAAAGCGAGGTGACGTCGAGAGTTACAAGGATTGAATTATGCGGAATGGTAAGGTGTAATATATCTTGGAGAAAACTATTGGTGTCCTTTACGAATGACGGAAATGTTCCAGGAATCTCGTTAATAAGGGAGTCTACATAGCGTGAAAGGTTTTCCGTTGTAGTGTTCACACCGGAAATGATCGGGCGGCCTGGGTTACCTTGTTTGTGAATCTTTGGTAGCAAGTAAAACCTACCAGCCACGGGACTGAGCGGTATGAGAGACCTAACGGTTTTTTCGTCTAGTTTTTTCTGCTTTAGTAATTTTGTGAGCTGATCTATCAAAATGGACCTAAAGTTATCGGTTGGGGTCGGTTGCGAGGGGTTTATAAAAAGTGGTATCCGAGAGTTGTCTGATCGCTTCCATGATATAATCACTCTTATTGAGAACAACAATCGCTCCTCCCTTATCTGCGGGTTTAATGACGATATCATGATTATTTGAAAGCTCTTCAAGCGCTGTTTTTTCTTCCTTCGTCATATTCTGTCGGTAACGGACGCGGGTTTTGTACGCCTCCAGTATTTCACGTTGCACTGCACTTATATACAAATCTAGACATTTATCACGTTGCCCTGGTGGGGTCCAGTGTTTGTATGAGGGCATAGATAGTTTAGCGTCACTAGGATTTTCACGGTTATGGAAGTACTCTCTTAGGCGCATGGTTAGGCGCAAAAGCATAGAGTGAAGCACTGCACCCAATGCCACCTAGAAGAGCGGTGCGGAGCCGGCGCGCGCCCGCGCAAACCGCGGTGAGGAGGCGGAGCGCGCGCAGTCACGTGGGGTGTGACGTCGCTGCGCCGTTGCTACAGACGCTCCTCTCCTTTCCTCGCGCCGTTGCTATGGGACGGCGGATTCAGGGTCGCTTATAAAGTGCATTCGCACTTAAAACGTTGGTTTCACCCACTCCTGTGAAAGCAAAACCTTGAGTAGAGTGTACTAGGACTGTCGAGTGGCGTGAACGCGCCTCGCAGCCTGATGCCTTCCGCGTCGACCGTAGCGGCGGCGCTGCAGTCGCTCGGTACTGATAAGGTCCCTAGATAAAAAAGTTTTCAAGGTAGCGACACTCATTGCTCTTTGCGCCTTCCTCCTCACTCTCGCACCTACCCCTCCTTTTCTCCATCATTTGCGTCTTTGATTGGTGAATTCGTTGCACGTGATGCTGTTAGTGGATGGTGGTGATATTTATTATAAAGCAAAAGGTTCAAAACGAGTGCGCATGTGCATATGGTTCCAGTCGGATTCTTGCCGCGACGAAAGACGAAACCGTATCCAAGACAAGCTGTAGAAGAGGAGCGTCCTAGTTGACGCCAAGTCGGCCGAACATGCTTCGCCGTGAATTTTGAATATGTCAAGTACTGTGCTGTCGGCCGCAGCAACAAAACAGAAGGCGGTTTTTCCCTCTACAACATACCTCGTGGTATCCGGAATAGGGCACGCCGTGAAGTGTGGCTACAAAACATTTGACGCGAGGACTTCCGTGCAACGCCGTAGACGCGGCTTTGCGAGGCGAGTTGATTTGTCGCCTTTTGTTGAAACGCTACAGAACGCGCGTCTAACGCGCGTCTAGTACGTGAAATTCGTTACAAATATTTGTGCGTATGCACGTACAGTTGAATACAGCTGAAGTGGCTGCACTTTCAGGGACATTTCATGCCAGACCAGTTCGAGTCACTTGCTCTTGAACGCGGCGTAAACAGGCTCAAACGCGACGCTGTGCCAACGCTTTTTAAGTCTGTTTCTGGTACTTGCCGCTGATGGTAGGGCGACGACATCGTCGCAATGTTCATCACTTCGGGACACCAAACTGGTAGAACCCCACTTGTCGTTAAGTTGCGTGCACCCGCATTGCGGTGACGCGCTCTTTTCCGTAGTCACCCAGATAATAAAACATGCACCACGATTACCTGGCATCATGATTGCGAAAATGGATGTATTTTTCCAGAAAAAACTGTCATCGCAATGCTGCTAGTCAAGGGTTCGTTCTAGTCTGGCCACGGCTTTTGCCTGTGTGCGCACAAGCGGCTATGATCACTCGTCACAACGTCACAACAAGGTGCTGCCCTGTGGTCAGTCAGGATCACAGGATCCAAAAAGAAGCACGTTAACTGTGCCACATCATCTTCACGAGCAAAACACATTCGGAGAACTGGACGAATCGGGACGAACTACGACGTACGATGCGAGACGCCATGGATAATGGTGTGAAATATAAAACTATAACAACGTTGCCAGTTGGGTAACACACATCACGCTTCTTCTTATGTTGTACCGCTTATATTCAACTAAGTAACCTTTTATCCTACGTCTCATTTACTTTTCATTTTGTATAAATATTTCTATCCGCCGTAATAACTGAACACAAACATTCCCATTTTTATGCACGCTTTGACCCTTCTTGGGGGCGCTCCAGGCAAATAAGCGAGGAGGAAAAGGAAGGGTGTCGCTACCTTGAAAACTTGTTTTATCTAGGGACCTTAGGTACTGAAGGCGCGCGGCGCCGCGCTAGGGTGGCTAGCCGCGCGCTAGAACTGCTGGGCGCGTCGGTGGCACCCGACTAATCGGCACTGATATGGCTTTCGTTGCGTGTCTATAATTAATAAGCGTAGGAATTGTCGTCGTAAGCCTTGATGGACGAAACTTCAAAGCTTTTAATGGATGCTTGCTTCATATATGCCTTTGAGAGAAATTGCAAATCAGTTCTTGTAGCTGAAGTGACTGCTGGAAGGTACACAAACCAAAAAATGAAAACGGGCTGACACCGATCGTGAAGATTCACGATCTCGGTGTAATTGAGCCGAACTCAGTGCTGGGCTAGTTAGAACAATTACTCTCAATTAACTAGACGCCGAACGACCGCCAGAAGAAAGAGACAGGGGAAACAGCTAGAAAGGGCGTGCCTCATTCTGATTTATTCTGTCTTAATGCTTTATTCCGGTGGTGATTCGACGTCTAGTTTATTCAGAGTAACTGAGCTGCTCTAATGGAATTTAACTGTGCTCAGAAAGCTGTGTGCTGATATTCTGCCGAAAGCACACCGAACATTTACCGCGCGTTGGCGAAGCTGCGTGTGCGGTGCGTATCTTTGCAAATGCGCTGTGTAAATGTGACTTTTTCGACATTACAAGGGCTCAAAGGTACTGGAATTCAAAGGTAACTCGACCGGTACAAATAACGGTCGTCCTCAGGGGCGTTGCACGGATATTGTTATTGCTAGGCGCCGGGTTGGGAGGGGATATATTAATTACTGTCCGTATGTGTGCGTGTAAATATATATGCACATATATATAAAAACATCATCTCGCAAACCATAGAGCACCACCGCCCCTCCTGGCTTCACTTTTGACACTTTACAGAGAAAGCAATGAAATTATAATACAAAACATTGTCGAAAAGAAGTTTTTGTAATGGCATCGATAGAAGATCACGAAATGTGCAATATAAGCTGTCTATTGAAAAGGAGAACTGGTTGTAGTGAATTTATGCAGAATAACCGAGGGACTATATTTACATCTGCGCATTTTAATATGCTTGAGATAAGCCCTGATGCATGAAGTTTGTGCCTCGGAGGTGAACGCGCGCCTTCGGCTCGGCTCCCTGGCTCGGCTTCCTGGTATTTTAAGCCGTCAGAGGTAGCATAACCAATGCATAGTAACCGCGGAAGCACGCTGTTGAAACAAGATAGCCTTTGGGAGTTAAAGAAACAGCGCAAAACTGGCAGAGCTCAGCCGTCAGTAGTATAAATGTTGCGATAGAGTTATTTGTACTCAGGTTACTCATGGAACAGTCGAGCGCATTGGAGCTCGTACAGGGATCAATGCTCTGGGTATATCGTAGAGACTGCCGGCAGAAGAATTGTAGGCTTTCGTCGCGGGTTTATTTCTTCGTAGTCAGTGTTCGTAGTTACTTATAGTGTAGCGCGGCTCGAAGTGTTGCTTGCAAACCACACAGCAATCAGTGAGCAGCTAGATGCATGTGCGCAAAATCCGATTGCCGCCTTCTTTGAGGTCGGCAGGCTCCAACAACAGGGAATATCTCGGCGCAGTTTTGGCACGCCTGCATATTCACTCGTACACCATTGCACGTAGCAGGCGTTGAGACACCGATTAAAGCTCAGTAATGCATTAAACGCGCTCAAAACGCGCAATTACACGCTTCCCTAGGCTGCGACGCGCGCGCGCCAAATGCAGACGCTCTTCACAGCTTCAGTACAAATACAGTACAAAGTGACTACAGCGCCGCCGCTACGATCGCCCGTCGGAGCATCACCCGAGATGCGGCGCGGCCGCTTCGTTCGTTCCACTGCCCCCTTCTAGTACACTGTACCTTGAGCATGATGCGAGGAGGGCTATCGGCATCGCTATAGCTTCACAGCGTTGCTGGGTGACAGCTGCGTACAGTTCAGGAGCTTTTCAGACCGAAAAATACTGCTAATAAAATAACCACGCGCTTTTGGGATTAATCGCTGCAGCTACAAACACTACGAAGGGTGAGCTTTCTATTGCGCTGTAAAAAACTGGGTCGAGAAAAATCGGTTGTCGGTCCCTTTAAGGTTATATTTGAAAGACGTGAAGTATAGCCAAATGATTGTTTTATTGTAGAATTCGTAAGCATTTTGTGCAGAAAAACACTGACCTACGTCGTTTCAAAAGATTCACGATGTGCCTTCCAGGATTGCTTCCAGGATAACTTAGCCTTCTTTGTTTAATTCAGCATTGCTAACCTATTTGGAACCCTGTGACTTTCATTAATAATTACGCTTTATCTGTTGTTTACTCTTGTTGTATTGCTTGCCTTGTTACTACGTTCTACGAATTTCTGTACTATAGCATTGTATTAACCTGCAGTTATTTATTCTCTGTAAAAATTGTGTTCTGTTTATGTTTTCCCCCCTATGTAAAGCCCCTAGTGGGTCCTTAGAGTACTTGAATAAATAAATAAATAAATAAATAAATAAATAAATAAATAAATAAATAAATAAAAATTTATACGCTTTCCTGTTCAGCAATGTTCGTATCTTCGCTTGATACGATTAGACCTATAAGGGACGCCAAATGCTTAGTTTTATTGACAGCTTTCTGTATGTATGTCAATTCTGTTTTGAAGTTATTTACGGTCGCAAACTAGGGTGTACGGAACTAACGTTTCTAATGTCACAATATTTGTTTCTTTTAGGAGACAAGTTCTCGCCACGGGCCACGCCTGGCCTATCGTGGTCGCTGCGTCATGTTGCCGACCTGGTAAGTGTACAGAACAAGCCGCAATCTCTCGGTTCAGTGCGTACATATAGCTGCACAACAAGTGGACACGTACGAGAAGAGACAACTATAAGAGCTGTCAGCTCTTCTGTCGGACATATGTCGGTCATACGACAGTCGATCTTGTAGAAGGCGAAACGCCGGCGTTACGTCTGCCGTTCACATTCCTATGCTATCTTCCGACGACTGCAGGGAAGAAACGTAAGAGAGCGTGCGAATCGACACTCTAATATGACTTCATTATCGCTCGCTGCAGCTGTCGTCGCCTTGCTGTGTATAACTTTCGCGCAACGCGCTCGTTCGAAGTCTGCATGAATGGTTGCAGAGTTGCTCCGTTGCTCGCGAGCAAAATATTTTACACGCCGAAGAGCAAATAGCTTAGTGGGGCAGGGGCGTCCCTAAAGGTTAATGGCCGATGTCTGATAGCGCCAAGTCAACGACTTCTTCAGATGGAGGAGCCACTGGCGTGCAGTGGTATCGCTTAGTACCTGAGAATATTGCATATGTTTAGACTGTTAGGACGCGCTCCTGTAACCAGGGTGTCGGAACGGAACGAAAACCGAAAACGAAAAACGAAAAAAACGATATTTTCGACCGGAACGAAAACGTAACCGAAACTTTATTTATTATTTCGTTCCGGAGCGAAACCGAAATTTTTTCAATCGTTTTTCGGTTCACGAGAAAACTTCCCTATCCGGAGCAACTGAGCCCATGCATTGTGAGCATATCTCAGGGTACATTATTAGCGCGTACCTCAGGCAGGAATTCCAAAGCAAAGATATGTTGAAATTGTGCGAAAAACAAAAACAGTGGCAACCAGAGATGTTTATATTAACGCAAGTGGACTTTTGCGCGCCTGTCACGCAGGCCAGCGTAGAGGCATTGTCGGCGCTGAAGTTTGTTACAGCGAAAGCTGTTATGAGATCACAACAGCTGATTTTGGCGCCATAGTTGTCCGCCACCGCCGGTGTCCGTGACCGTTATCGCGTGATATAAGAAAAATTAAACGAGAAAAAAAATCTAGGAATGGATGGGATTTCAACCCGCGCACTCTGCGTGGCAGTCGGGTCCTCCACCACAGTGCCACGCTGGTGCTTGTAACTCCTTCGAAAAAATACTCTATACAGGCGTCATGTCGGGCACGGAATCGGGTTGATATGTAATATAGCGTGGCAGAAGAGTAAAATAACAACCAGTCATTACACAATGCTAATAGCGCAAGGAGTGGTTGTTTAATGCTTCCAACCAGTGTTGCGGAGTTGCCCCACCAGAACTGGAATGACTCCGGAATCATTCCACGTTTTCGCGACCCCCAAATGAAACGGGGACAACGCTTGGAGGAATGGAATGGAAATGAAATTAAGCGCCTTTTGCACGGAATGTAATGGGAATGGAATTACGTCTT
Source organism: Rhipicephalus sanguineus (assembly GCF_013339695.2). Lineage (NCBI taxonomy): Eukaryota > Metazoa > Arthropoda > Arachnida > Ixodida > Ixodidae > Rhipicephalus > Rhipicephalus sanguineus. The sequence goes on from NC_051176.1 coordinate 191,277,437, forward strand.
TTTCCGAAAATGGAGCACGTTTTCGTCTACGTGCCGTTTTTCAAACTTCAAGTATGAGTAAGTCAGAACCTCCGAATTAACAATAAAGCAGTATCTTTAAAATCGCTTGGCTGATTACAAGCACGGTACGTTTATAAGCAACGCGCCTACTAGAAACCGAGGCTTAACTCAATAAAACTATCAAGATGCCTTTCCTACGTCGAGGAATTACAGGACTGGAAATTAACTGCCCGAGAATTCCCAGAGTGCAAATGGGCTAAGTTTTTTTTATTCCGAAGAATTGAAAGAATGGAATGCCGGCAAGTTCTAATGACCCGGAATGGGAGTGAAATGGAATGGAGGCGCCCATTCCGCTACACTGCTTCCCACCCATTGCAAAGTGCTCAGCCATAATTCTTTATCATCATCAGTCACAGCACAAAGTGCACATAACGCCTTACAGATCTGTAGCGTGTACCACGAGACTCCGAAGAATGATGAAAAATAGCATAGTGGGAACTTCTCTACTTCAAAAAAATTGGGATGATTTATGGCGTAATAGGTACCTTGCATGTTCACGTGTATTATTGCCCCAAGAGACTCTCCGACGGGCTCTACAAAGTCCGCTCTTCCAGCTTTCGCTGTGACTGTGCTGCGTGTTCCGCGCAGGCCTGGCGATCTTTTTATCAGAACAGCGGTCTCGCCTATCAGAGAGTACACTCAATGACGCGCTGCTTCGGAGATCATGCTCACTCCCTTGACAGAAAGCGTTGAGCCCACAAAAAAAATCGTATTTGTTTTTTTAAGAAAATAAATACTATCACTTTGAAATTATTACTGGCTTGTGCTAGTTGGTAGGAATTCGTGGTACAGTTACTTCCGCTCCTATAAAGCATGTGTTTTAGCCTTGTCCCACTTTCCTAAGAGGAGGGCAAGTAACTACATCACAAATCCAATGTTCTTTATGATTACCTTAACTTCAAATTTTTGCATAAAAAAACCGTTACGAACCGTTACGGAACATTTTTTTTTTCGTTCCGGAACAGAAACGGAACGGAACTTTTTGCGGTGGAACGAAACTAAAACCGAAACGAAAAACATTTCGTTCCGACACCCTGCCTGTAACTGTTAGAGCGTTGAGAGTAGGCCCTAAGGGTTAGCTTGTTTTCATCTATTTATGGCGTCATTGGTTAGGTTTATTTATTTATTTATTTATTTATTTATTTATTTATTTATTTATTTATTTATTTATTTATTTATTTATTCATTTATTTGCTTTTTTTGTGCACGGTAGCATCTGTTTACGCGAGCTAAGACTGAAGTATAGTGGTTTCTTTATGTGGAATGATAGCTGTTGGCCGAGCAACAGAGTATATAGAGAAGGAAAAAACCAAGAAAAAATTGAAGGAATACGAAGGGGATGAATGCACATAAGCTTATTGACCCCGATCGCGATCAATGCTCTATTTGTACGGATGGAGATCTCCTCACGTATTCCTCAAACTAGCACCCATGGTAGTGACTCAGGCCGTCTTACTGCTGAGCTCAGTTTTCTTGAGGGTGTGTTACGTCAAAACACTAGTTGTACTCGCTGTTGGGCTACTTGGTGCATGTTTTGTGTCAATAGTAAACTTGGCGCCAAAAACACGACCACGCAGGAGCACGAAGGAGCGCATAGACAGGACGGGCGCTCACTTATAACTGTCCATTTCTTTAAGAATACTGGCATATAAATCCGCTTTCCGTAAATGCATGCGCAACGTGCGTGTGCCTTCATCTACCTTACCATGCTAACAAGCACTTTCCAGATAAAGGCGCTTCCGATCGATACAGGTTTATTGATGTATATATCGCGTACGCAATCTTTACGCCTCTTTCTTGTGGAAAACGCCCCCAAAATTTCACGTGCTACTTCGTTTTTGCTTCGTCCCAAGATACGTATCTCTGTGAGGCGTGGCACGCATCCACTGTCACATGCTTGTTTAAATGCGCACTGTGTCCCTATTCCTAACAACAAGTGCGACCTCCCTCGCTCGATCATTGACGCAGCGCCCCGTCTGGCCTACGTAGGTGTACTTTTCACGCACGTCAAGGGTGTTTCGTAGACCACTTCAGTGGCACACTTTGTGAACGGCCGAACATTCTTCTTACACTTTGTACTTGGTACAAAAAGCCAGTTTCGCCGCAAGGGTGAAGCAATGAAGGGGACAGCAACAAATTGGAATGTTATACGAAGCAAGTCTAGCAGCCAACTCCTGTAGCATCCAATCTGGCGTAACTCAACAAAATGCCGGCGCAAGAAAACGCGACCGCTGCAGCGATCGAAGCGACCTTCGTGCTGTCTATCACTTGATCGCAAACCGAGTGGTGAGACCAGCACGTACAAAGGTATTAGCCCCCCGTCTGCTGATCCCTGTAAACATCAAAAGCGCGCGACTGCGCCCGGCTGAGCAAAGTGCGGAGCCATGCAGCACCCCCCCCCCCCCTTCCTGGGTCTTTTGCGCGACGAAAGACGGCCGGAGTGTTTCCTCTCTGCTGGATAAGCGTTCGTCGCCTGCGCTCGCACGCTTTCACTTGCACAGAACATACGACGCGCGGGGCGATGTTATCGATTTGGACTTAATACGGAAATCACGGCGGCACCGACGCTGACGGCAAAAACGCTCCGAGAGTGTTCATATAATTGCAATAGTAAAGTACCCAGTTGACCGAAATTAATTCCAGCCATGTGTTTCCGTACAATGTCCGTGTGTGATTTGCTCAATTTTCAGCGAATATTTATCTACTCAGGACTTTTCCTTGTAAAGCTGTCATATTCCTCAAGACACTCGCCGTGCCGCTGTTGCTACGCGGTGTCGACTGCTGACCTAGTACGGAACTGACGTATTGTGGAACCGTTTTTTTTTTTTTTTTTCACAGGTGAGGGCCAACGACACAATGACGCTGTTGGGTGAATGGGAGCAGGACAAAGGCGCATCAGCGAACATGGCTGTGTAAGCTGTAGTACTGTTTTGTCCGTTATACGAGCAAAGGTGCGACTTGTTATACGAGCAAAGGTGCGACATATATTGTCGTGGCGAACGCTTGATCAGAAGATGCGCCACATGGTGAAGCCTTCGAAGCTTCGGACGCGTTTTCCGCAACAGATGAGACAATAGTTTATCTTGCCGTACAAAACAGACGAATTCACGTTCACTTGGCAGCTTCCTGCGTATTGCAATTTTTTTACACAGTTAGGGCACGGTCCTATTGCGGCAGCGCATTAGTATAGCATTATAGTCTTACTAACGTGGCTTACGTGATTACGTTTAACCACCCTCCCCCTGAATAAGTCTAGATAGATAGATAGATAGATAGATAGATAGATAGATAGATAGATAGATAGATAGATAGATAGATAGATAGATAGATAGATAGATAGATAGATAGATAGATAGACAGACAGACAGACAGACAGACAGACAGACAGACAGACAGACAGACAGACAGACAGACAGACAGACAGACAGATAGATAGATAGATAGATAGATAGATAGATAGATAGATAGATAGATAGATAGATAGATAGATAGATAGATAGATAGATAGATAGATAGATAGATAGATAGATAGATAGATAGATACATAGATAGATAGATAGATAGAATTTTCAATACAGCCGTCAATGAGGCCCTCCACCTCGGCTTTGTATATATTGTCGCGTGGTAGTGACGGTGAAGAAGTAAACGCAACTGGTACTAGATGAAACGATTTATTGGGTGAACTTGTGCCCAGTAAAAGCAAGACTCGAGGTACTACAAGCAACACTCGCTCTAAATTGATAACTGCGAGCGCGCACATCAGCCGTCGATAACTGTTCATCGGCGGAACGCGCATCGCCTTTTATACATCGGTGATCGAACCTTTCAGCGTTAACGCTGGTGCTGGCGTAAGCTCCCGTATATAAACTTGGCTAGTCGCGTTCCGCACGTAATCTTAACGGAACAATCCGAAACAATCGTGAAGCTTCCCAAACATTGCTGCGCGGCCTGCGCCGAGTGGTGTTAACTGCTTTGGTGAGTGAAACCCGATCACACCAAAATAAAGAACCAAGGGCGCATAGCAATATACGTGATGGGCAGTCGTATAGAACATGTCACTCCTGAAAATTCGACACGAACCCGTAAATGCGAACGATGGAATGAATAAACGAAACCCTCCTCGATGTGATGAACACCATTCCATGCGCAAAACCATCGCATCCTTGTCAGACATTTGACAGTTGGGTGAGTTGGTACTGATTCATAACTGGCTGCGCAGCACGACGAAAAAGAACACATCACGAGCGCAACATGCATCGTATCCTTAGATCGGCGGGCGACACTTCAAATGCGGCTGAAACAAACGGCGTGAGAAGGTGGCAAGTGTTTTAGAGAGCGCTTGATGACCGGCTCTATAAGGATCGACACCACACGGTAAAATAACAGGCACGTGTTATTTGTTCGATAGGTAACTCTTTCCTCGTCGCGCCACATTCAAAATATGACAGTCTCTCTGAACTGGAAACATGAGAATGCTTCTCCATTATACAACGTGTCTGGCCCACGTCGTGCGGTTTACTTGAGCGACTAAAAGAAAAAAAAAATCTTTGAGGCTTGATTTGAAATATATGTATGTCGTAGTGGCGGACGTCAGGTTAACTCTGGCTATACAATTTATGTGCACTCAGTGCATGCTTTATCGTCTTACTGTATGAGACATCTAAGGCTTTCATTTTTCAAGCCTGCCAACTATATAGTGTAGTCGATGCTCGTCTTTACCCGCCATGATAGCATATTGTTGAACTGCTGAGCACGAGGGTGCGGGTTCGCTTCCCGGTCACAGCTGCCGCACTTCGACGGGGGCGAAATGCAAGAACACGCGTGTACTCATATTTAGGTGCGCGTTAAAGAGCACCGCGTGGTCAAATATAGTCTGGAGCGCCCCATTACGGCATGCTTCGTAATCTTATCGGGGTTTTGGCACGTGAAACTACAGGACTTTATTCAATTTAAACTTAATGTTTGTCCATGTACCACTGTCACTCATCGCTATCTCCTATACCCGCATGCTTTCATTTTTAGTATGTATAATAAATTGCTGGGGTTTTTCGTGCCAAAACCACGGCATCGTTATGAACCACGCCGTATTGGAGGGCTCCGGAAATTTCGATCACCTGGGGGTTTCCTTAACGAGCACCTACTAATCAAAGTATACAAACCTCTAGCATTTTCGCCTCCATCGTAAATGCGACCGTCGCGGCCGGGTTCGAATGCTTTCATTTTTCAGTAACTCCTTTTTTTTCCTTCTCCAGAGCGTTGCCGCCGATGGGACTCGCGGATGAAGCGGCGTTTACATTCGGAGCTGGAGTTCCGTCAGTTTTCTTCCACTTTTCGGCAAGTAGCCCGCTACCGTCACAGTATCGATGCCGTCTGTGATATTTGCGGCCTTCAGACAAGGGGCACATGTATAACGTTTCCAAGTCAGCATATGGTATGCGTATGGTATTTGCATAATTCTGCCGCTTTCATCGCTTCATGACACTCCGGCCCAGGGCGAAAGTAGGCGTATTCCGCAGTATATCGACATTATTATTATTATTATTATTATTATTATTATTATTATTATTATTATTATTATTATTATTATTATTATTGACGGCGCACAAGAGAAAAGGAACCCCAAACAACAGCGCTGACTTACAGCAGTGCTTTCATCGTCAACGCCACGCGGTATATGCTAGCGCAGTGCAAAACGATGGAAAGAAGGGACAACGATAAACAAAAGATAACATGAACAAACTATCAGTATCATCACAGTAACCCATACACATTTTGCGTACAACAATCAGATAGATAACTGCCTTGACAGGAAAGGAAACTGATTATCTATCTGGTGGTTGTACGCAAAATGTGTATGGGTTACTGTGATGATACTGATAGATTGTTCATGTTATCTTTTGTTTATCGTTGTCCCTTCTTTCCATCGTTTTGCACTGCGCTAGCATATACCGCGTGGCGTTGACGATGAAAGCACTGCTGTAAGTCAGCGCTGTTGTTTGGGGTTCCTTTTCTCTTGTGCGCCGTCGTTTGCGCTGTTTTCTTTCCGCTATGTCGTACCAACACGACCAAGCATCCACTTTACCCGGTATCGCATCATGTCCGGGATCGGCTCACACTCGCCTTTAATTCTTTTCCGTGGGCGTGAGGACGAGGCCGAGAAAAATCCCGACCAATCATAAAGGGTTACAGCTTCGCTGTAACATATGATGTGGTTGCCAGCCGTTGCACAAACGCTGTCGTCATTTCTTTTCATTTAAGCGCTGCTCTTTCACCGCATTTGGCGATAGATACGCACGGGCATCGCGTTTTGTTAGCACCATTGTTGGCACAAACGCCCGTTGAAGAAACAAAGGCCCTAACTGAACACGATATATAGCAAAGAATATTACAACATCATACAACGTTTCTTTTCCTGACGCTGCGCCTATACAACAGTGAGTTCAGCAGTTCGCAGGATTGCGAATTGCTTACTACGCCGACCTCTTATCGTTAATCGGGGCTGGGCAACGATACTTTGAAATAGTATCGCGATGCGATGCAAGATATTCGGTCAAGAAATATTTGAGATACGGATACAAGATAATACCGCAATAACTGCATCCGATGCGATACTTTCCATTTGTATCTTAAGATACATCGATACATACGCAAATTTGTTACTCTAGATTTATATAACGCAGCAGCAAACGCCTATAGCCAAAAAATGTTTGCTTGAAATGTTTTAACTGCAACCAGTTTTGTTTCATTTGAATGAAATGTCTGTTAGTATCTCAAAAAGCTTTGTATTTCTTGCTCAAATATATTAGTTTAATTCCGAAACAACTTAGTGGGGTTGCTTTAGCTGCTTAACATGACAGCTCTTTATACACTGCGCTGTCAGCGGTTTTTTGCTTTTCGCTTTGGTAACTGATGGGAGTCGCTGCTCTGCTTATTGGCCAGCTGACGGGTTGCCATCTAATTACAAGAACTTCAATAAGAAGCCTCCGCACGTTGCCCCAAATACCGGTGTGGAGTTTTAACTTGTCCATAAAAGTGTTACCGTTCACAGAATACCGGATCACCGGGCAAATACAGCAGCAACAACGCTGGTAGCCTCAATTTTTTTTTTTTTGTGACGCATCGGGCATACTTAGATGACATAAAACTTCGTTGACTTTTTTTATTCTGCTTATCTGCTAGTGTAAACCGTTCGTTAGGGAAATGCTCATTAACGTGCAATCTTTGAACAAATTTTCTTCAACGAGAAAACATGCGCAACAAAGAAATTTCTCAAACGTATTGTATAGTTGCACAGAGCGTAGCAGGACATCGCCCCCTCCTGTGTGATAGAATGCACCCCGAGATGCATGACACCGTCCATGAGGATGATACCGCCACACTAAATCACATGCTCTGTGAATTCAAAGAAAAAAAAACTAAAAGAATCTGTCCCGATGCTCTCTCGGCGAGGCAAGAAGACGCTTTGTGCAGCTCCGAACTCGTCAACCAACTCTGGGCGGTCCAGCAGGCCCGCGAAGCGGCAATCAGGCAAAACCTGGACGTCCCGTCGTGGGATGCTCACACGATTACACACTTCTGTAGCTTGCTTACCTAGCGATTAGTAACCGTAAAAATAAAGGGGGAGGCCTAGAAAAAGAGAACAAATTAATCTAAGTAAAATTGAAGCGCGATTCTGTATCAGTCACTGTGAATAAGTATAGAATCAGAATACAGGCAGCACGTCTAATAGCTATGACAATCAAGCATGATGTATCGCCAACTTATTACCTGTTAGAGTAAGACAATAGAAAACTCAATGCCTATGCAAAATATCCTAAAGCGACTCGTTGAGGCGCTCATGAGAAAAACGGGGCATTTGGTATAACAGTCTTTCCCGAACGCCCTTCCTAACACCTTTAAGATAACTCCTAATAATTTCCATGATTATAATACAAATCAAATTTCGCTGTTTACAAAGTAAGCAGAATTTTGGCTACTGTATACTCAAGGCACGCCCAGATTATTACGTACTTGTCCTCATATTCGCCTGTGACATAACAGTCAACTCAAGTGGAATGTAAATATCTAAATAGTAGTAGAAATGACGCACATATATAAAGGTGAGAATAAAACAAAGAGCTTATTTTGGCAGCGCATTACAAAAGAGGTATTGCAGTAAACAGACCGGCAAAATAATACAGATACCTGTAGGTGATGTATGGAATGCAATAGGAGGGCAGCTAAGAAAGGAGTTGTGCTAACAGTAAAATCGTTTTCAAACACTTTGAGTAAAGATAGAAAAAGAAAAATATACGGAACGTCAAGAGATCTTCTGTTAGTAAAAGGCTTGTTCTATTAGATCTAGCATCGTACAGGTGGTGCTATATAGATTTTATGACCTTATTTGTGTATAAGTCCATCTCATCGCATGTACGCTAAAGTTGCATCCTTCAAATCGCTGATGTGTGAAAGGCTCGAGACGCAAAGTAACTGCATTCTTGCATTCTTCAGACTTCGTTACGAAGCACCACGCAAGAGAAACTTCGATAACGACACTTTAGCGGCATCAGAATTTGCGACAGAGTCGTCTCACGCGCTGGAACACGCGGCTCAGGACACGTGGCTAAGAGCAAGTGTCATGGTACTGACACAAAGAAAGGAAATCGAGGAGACATAAGGTCGGCTGGGCATAGACTTTCGCGCACTTGTTTTTGCCGAGACGGCGCGAGCGCCACCACACGACTTCGCTCCACCAAGAGGGACGCGCAGACTTGATCGCCTGCCCTCGTTGGAGGACTCTGGCGGAAAAGAATGTCACTGCCCTCGGTTTAATTCAGGTAGCTTAGTAGCAGAAGTATCGGCTTGAGAAGCGGAGTTCAACCAACGTCTATCGTTTGGCGCGGCGATGTTGCGATTGCAGTATCTTGTATCTCAAAGATACACGATACATTATCTCATCTATCGGAAATATAGATACTGATACTCGACTTGAGAGACGTATCGCGATACAGATACAAGATACCCAAAGAGTACCTAAGATAGCATCTAAGATACATGTATCTTCGATACTTACCAGCACTGTCTTTAATGAGCGCAAGCCATACGGCATGTACCGCACACCACAACCTATAGATGTTTCGGCCAACTTCAGACGGATGTATTAGCCCGCAGACTAATGTTTTCACGTGTCCATTGCACTAATTATTTACTAATTATTTGTGCAGCACCGGCATTCGGCGGACACCTTGTACCCGGCCCAGGGAACAGCCTACGACTCGTACACGCTGGTGGAACGATTGGTGGACCCCAGGTTTCGCAGTAGTCGCATGCAGGCGCAGGCGTCAGCACTGCTGGCTCGCCTCTGGGCCGACCGTACGTTCCTGCCGATGGATGTACTCGAGCTGGCCGAGTGGATCAGCTTCCGTACCAAGGACTTCTCGAACTACCACAAAGCGCTCATCGAAAAAGAACAGCTGAGGCTCGGTCGGTGGTCTGATTCTTTCTCGCTTGCTTGCGGCCATACTCTTGCCTCAGTCGATTTTGCACTGTTTTCGTGGTTACGTTAAAGGAAATAATTAGAGAACGATGTGGAGCACTGGGCGTACCTCACCCGATCGTACTCAAACTTGTTGAACAGTGCGTTTTGTCTATATCCAACCATGTTTACATCGCATGTTTATGGTGAAAGTGCGCTGACAATTTGGCCCAACCGCCACCTCTTCATGTCTTTTCATGCTCAGTGCGACCAAGAGTTCTCTCGAAGTCGTGTGTCAACCCTGAACTCACTGAAAAATATCTCTGGTTATTTTCTTGCAGCGCCTGTCCAGCAAGCCGCGGATCAGTTTGTCGAGTCTGCGCGCGAGTTTATGAACTGGACTCAGAAAATCAGGCAGGATCAGTGAGTACACATATTAATACCTAACGTACTGCACAAGATCAATTGCGACAGAATCACCGGTAATCCGGCAATTTTGTCGCAAGGTGCACGGCCAGCTGTCACTGCACAGCAAACTTTGTTCAACTACCAGCTATAGACAAAGTTGTTTAAGCTCCTCAAGCTAGCTTTCTTTTTTCATCCTCAGCTAAATCATACAGTGCGCTCAAAATTATGTTCACAACAGATACAAACGAATGAAACTTGTGATATTCGTTTATTACTAGACACTTCATAGCGTGTTTTTAAGTTATTAAATCTCACCAAGCAAAGGGTGCTCAACTGTTGTATACGTGCAATAACGAAAACATCTATGCACAAGCCAAAAGCGCATAAATATTCATTCTCTGAACGATACTGTTGTCAAAGTACTGCCACCAACACTACTCATGAGACATCATTGTTGAGTGGCTTAAAAAGCGGCGTTCTAAGGTCCGCTATGAACAGATCTTTGCCTCAAGCACGATCATGACTGAAACCTAAGGCTGGATCATTTTTTGTACACACGATGTGCACGAGGTTGCCGTCGTGCTGAGCTCATGCCATTGACCGCAGTATCTTCATTCTCGGGTGTTCGTGTGCTTTCTCTGTATCACGCACACGTCCGCATGCGTGCACGCACGTGTTACGGTGTGTAGGTTAAAACTTCAACGGGGTTTGGAAGGCGTCCGCATTGTTGTGAACTTGCTATGACGCAAGGGTAGCGTGTCGTAGGGAGCCGCAAGGCTGACGTGCCGACGTACCCGTGGTCGGACCTTCGCTCAGAAGCTGAACAAGGAGACAAGTGTTTTGGAAAACGATAATAAGTTTATAGCAAGTAAAATGTTTCTCTGTACAAAGCCTGCCAGCTTGACAGAGTCGGCTGCCTTTAACAAAGGGCCTACACGACCCACGGCGGTTGGGACGTGGTCAACCTTGTCCTCCCGCTTCAAAAAAGTCCTCCTACGTAGGCACGGCGTTGGCCTTTCGTCGTAAAGACGACACGGCCGAAGATAGTCTAGTTCCCACGGGACCGAAGCTGAATTCGCCCAGCCTTTTATATTCCCGGGCAACTGTTTTTTTCTTTTTACCATGAAAAGACTTTCTTTCGAATAATTAGGCCTTGCCCCCCCCCCCCCCCCCGAAAAAAAATCCTGGCTACGTGCCTGCACTCTCGCCTGGGGAAGTCCACCTGGGTAGGTGGGGCGTTGACCGTTCGTCGTAGGCCGGCACGACACGGTCGAAGAAGGACCTGTTTCACGGGACCGCAGGTTAATGGCGTTAGTGGGGGAGGCAAGGGAAGTTTATAGAAGGACCTTTCTTCTCGTGGGAAGAAGGGTTTTCACGAGGGCAGGCGACGTGGCACAACAGCATGTGCGTAGCTTTTAATTGAAGGTAGTTTTCCCGCAACAAGCTAATACGTGCAGAGAAGCCAGCTTAGCAGGTTCTCTTTGTTTTACGGGCACCGATGCATGTAAAGCAGAAAACGCTACCATGGCAAAGGTGACTGCTGGTTATGCAAGTGCCATAAAGCACGATTCGAACCTAGGTGTTCGTTTGGGCGCTTTTGGGCGTCATAAGGACATTGGTGAGAGGGGTTTATTCGGCAGACACCTTAGATGATTTCATCCGTTAGTTGCAGCAGCAGTTGCAGCAAGTTACATATTGCAGCAGTATCACGCGCTAGACGCTGGGGATGATTGTAGGCTTGTAGCGCCTAAAAAAAAAAAAAGAATAAGGGCGTGTCAAATAGGGTAGCACGTGTCCAAGACATCCCAAGGGGAGCGAAAGAGTGTCCGGTGAGGGTACGATTCCCAAGTTTCTAGGAATTTCAATGGGGGAGAGTTGACAAAGCGGAAGCTATCCGAAAGTGATGAAAAGATTTACCGAAACCAAGGGCAGGGCGCACAAAACTTGGAAAATTCAAAAGCGACTTCTTGTATACTCTGTCGCATAATAGTGCGAAAAACTGCACCTATTTTTCTCCAAGCATTACTGATCTCCTGCTTGCATATTATATGCAGCAATCTCGGAGAGAGTACTCGTCAATGGTACGGGAACTTGGAAACATGCATGCATGCTCATGCGGACATGCATGCATGAGCAGACTTATCGCATTACCTCTGGCTGCTTTGATATAACCAGAGGCTGCAACATTATAGGCACAGAGAAACAGCGAAGTGACCAGCCATTTCGGCTCGCCCAGGCTTTGTAACAGCTGCCTTTTATTTGCAAGATAACACGCGCCGCATTTTACGACCGTCACTGCGACGAGCAACGGCCCCGCCAATCCCGGCCGGGGTGAGTAGAGAAGACGCACACTTCATCTGAATCCCCCCCCTCCTCAACCTGATGCCCTTCCCTCCCAATCCGCTACGCCGCATACTCACTCCTCTAACACTCCCCCCCGCCACATCGCGCTTTCCTTTGATACACGTCACGTTTACATATTGCGAAGGGCGTGATAGAATTTATCGCAGTGGACTTTTTGCGGAACATCACTGCTATTGCGATGGCAACTTTTCACTCGAAGTGCCCTTGAAACGCTACGCAATAAAAAATGGAACAGCTTACTAAACACCCGGCACTTAGAGAACAATAATACTTGTTGGGGTTTAACAATTATTATTGTACTAATAGTAAGTGTCGGATATATATATATATGCGCTAGGTCTTGAAGGGACCGATAGTATTAAACAGCTCTAACTAAGGTGCTTCTTTGATCAACGGCTCCGCGGCAGCAGTTTCCTTGCGCCTTAATTAACCTGGTCATCCTGTTCGCAGCCCCATGTACGCCCGCATCTACAACGACATCGTTATCCGGCTCCCGAAGGTCTTCATCACTCCTCATGGTATCCCTACTCGACACATCACGCACAAGTAAGTACCCTGCACCGTAGGTACAGGTGCGCCTGCTTGTTCTGATAGTATTGATCAGCCTTGTGTTAAGGAGTGATGTTGTAAAATCCGATAAGCAATTGCCCTGAGCACGGCATGTACAGGCCGAGGGCTCGTTTATGGCTAGCGGTCGCAGAAGATAAAACAGCGTGTAGGTTGACTCCTCTGTCATAGCTTGTCTTGACTCACCGCAGAACTGAAAGCTGAAAGGCTTTTTCTGACAATGCATGGTCGTAATACCGAGTTCGCGACGCTCTATCGGTATATGGACGCTGTCATGGAGGGCGTATAGGATATCTCTGTGTAGACACTATGTGCTACAAAGCCACGTTCTTCACAGCTCGCTTTTCAGGGCTTCCGCGTCATCTCCGTTATAGCAGAATGCGTGTTTCACAAAGCGTCGTGGTCGGCGGCTATACGACTAACCTCTCCGGAAAATGCTGAAGGCGGACAGTAACTTTAAATAGCCACGACACATTGGTCCGGCAGAGCGCATTCGTCTCTTGTAGAAGGCTGGAGATGCAAGAGCCCGTTGGAAAACGCGCGTATTCCGCGCTGCAACTCCCGCCGTCATCGCGCGCTTGTCTATGTCCCGCACGCGCTCCAGTGGAACCGCGAGTTTATGAGTGGATAGGCAGCTGTAATAGTCGGCTGTTCATAATGACAAGAAGCCAGAACCGTCAAATGCAGCTCCAGTGTCTTTCGTGCCTTTCTTTTTTCGTCGTCCACGCGCTTTCTTTCTTCCAATCAATCATGTGTCCTCATTGGCTCCTCCTTATACGCCCCTTGACACACAATGGACGATGGCTGCAGGAACCTACTGTTCTCGCCGGAGGGGCTCCCCTTCCCCGGCCTCCAGGACCTCATCCGCCAGCGGCCCGTTAACCCGGACGCCTTCGGTCACATGGTGGCACTCATCACCGAGAGCATCATCCAGGCTACAGAACTCCTACACTTTTCACCCATAGCGTGACAATAAATTCACAGTGCTCCGCCCTTTTTTCCCCCTGAAAGAATCAAAGGCGCTCGCAGTCTACTTATTCATACGACGTAAATGTTAAGAACTTGTTATTTATTCATGTACCTTACAGGTTCTAGCATTACATATGGTAGACAGTAGAACACACACACAAAATCAATACAGCCAAGTACAGGAAAAAAACGCGTCGTAAAGTGTCGTGATGGGACGCCGTGCAGCGCGCGCCGAACGTGGCCCAAGAACACAGACTGGACGCCGCGCACTTGGGTGACAGAAGAAAACCCTTTTATAATTTCAACATGTCATGTATAGGCTTGCGCATCATGTGATCAATAATGCAGTGACAGACGCCGCTACCTACGCGTGCCGATGGTGCCGACACCAGCACCAAATTTTTTGCAACACGGGCTCTTTAACACTATCGCGTTAATAATGGTCGTGTTTGTGGAACTGGGCAGTAAAATCCGATACCAGGATTAATGAAGGTCTACCCGTGCTTTGTTGTTCAAGTAGTCGGTTACAACCTAAAAATAAATACAAGGACCACCCACAGTCATCACCGTCCAACCTAGAGAGAATTTGCATATAGACATTCCATCCAGTCGCATTTGCTCGCACGAGCGTATCCAGCTAGGGGGTGGGAATTTGAACCCCCTCCCTGAAAATTTTGAATTTCGCATGTGTATATATACACGCACACATACAAACGCACGCACGAACATACATATAGTACGGTCGATCCCCCAACCCCGAAAAAATTTGTGGCTACGCTCATTTCCGTGACATCAAGCACTTTTCGTGTGTTTCAGGTAGTTGGCGTTCGTCTAGTGGTTATGGCGCTCGGCTGCTGACCCGAAGGTCGCGGGATCGAATCCCGGCCGCGGCGGCTGCATTTTCTATGGAGGCGAAAATGTTCGAGGCCCGTGTACTTAGATTTAGGTGCACGTTACAGAACCCCAGGTGGTCGAAATTTCCGGAGCCCTCCACTACGGCGTCCCTCAATCATATCGTTGTTTTGGGACGTTAAACCCTAGATATTATTATTATTATTATTATTACGTAGTTGGCGTTCGCGTACAGTGGCGCTCGTTTTAAGTCGAAAATAGAGTTACTGTATGTGCTACCTCTAGGTAGCAGAGTTGCGCGTAGGTCCGGCTATGCGGCGAAGCCACACTCTGTTTTTGCCGGCGACAGACGTGTCTGGGGGGTCACCGACCGGCGATGAAGTTTACTGTTCACAGGAAAGAAGAAACACCTCCTTCCTGGACTGTACCATGGGAGTACAAAGGCTGATGTCACAGCCTCGGCAGTGCATTTTTTGGGGGGGAGGGGGTGTCACGCCTATTGAGGGGATTATGGCGGCGCCCATAGCCTTCTGTGAAAAGGTCTACAAGTAGGGTTAATCCAGTTCGCGCAGCGGTGGCATGGAGTAGAATAATGGGCCTGCACATCAGCTTCTCTGCAGTGCACTGTTGCTAACGGCGTTTGGAAAACAGACGCGCTACTCTGCTACCTAAAGGTAGCATGTAGAGTAACTGTAGTCTATTGTTTGAACGTCCTGGCAAATTTCATCAGAGTGTCTCATATCACTTTAATCAAGGCCATATTTTAGGTAGAAACGACGAACCTTTAGTTTTCGACATGAAAAGTATTTACATTAGCACAGAAAAAGTACTTGCGGTTCGAAAGGAAACCGGCTTGCACGACTCTCCGACATAGGCGATTGACAAACGCGCTGCGGTTTTGAGGGCCAAGCTTGTATTCAGTCTCAGGTTATAACCGACTATAGTGTGCCTTATCGGGGCTATCATCCTTCGGTAGGGCACAGTGCAGAATAATTTTTTTTTTTGGGGGGGGGGGGGGGGGGTCAACCATACTTTATGCATGTTCGTGCGTGCGTTTGTATGTGTGCGTGTATATATACACGTGCGAAATTTAAAAATTTCGGAGGGCGGGGTTGAACTCCCTCGACCCCACCGCCCCCCTGGCTACGCCAGTGGTAGGGCAGGAACTTGATTACTCTATGAATCGGCACAGTAGAAAGCTTTGTTTAGGACAAGCTTATCGAAGAGTAGTTTAAATTTTTTTTTTTTTTTTTTGCGCTTGCATAGCTTTTAAGATCTATAGATAAACTTCCTTGGCTTTATTTTGGAGTGTAAAAGTGTTGTGAACGTGACTGTAGCCAAGGTGTAGCTGCTGTAGAGATAGGTTTACACGATGCTCACGAGAACGACCGGGACGGGATGCAACGCTCCTACACCACTGTAGCGCACAAAGACACTACGACCGGGTCCGTCAACTCTCCGAGACGACGCAGAAAAGGCACTCGAGGCAGGTTGTCAACAAACGCAGGTTTTTATTAACCCAAGATGCAGGACAGTGCGACAATCATGGGATTGCGGGCCGTAGAGGGTATAACTCCGCAAGTCCGATCGACTACGCTTGCCTGCGGCGCTACGGCTACCACACAACGGGGGACCACAGAACGCGCCAGCGAGAAGTTGCTTGCAAAGGCAGCGCGTGACACTCTCGTTGCAGGCGTGCGAGTATCTCTGCCAGTGATGCCAACCCAAGTCAACATTTTATCCTTAGATTGACCCTCGAAAATACCCTATAATGCATGAAAAAATCCATAGATCGACTTTTTAATGTCGTCATTCGGGTTAATGCGCCTTTAACGAAGTATAAAAACAGTTCGTTCATGTGGCCTAATTTATGTGAATCTTATTAGAAGTAAAAAGAATCATATTAGCAGCCACTGAAAGTCTTTTTTTCGGCGTCTTTTGTGACGTAATTGCACATAATGGGCTTGCTGGTGGCACCAGTTGCTATAGCAACTGGCGCCATCTGTAGCTACTGGCAATGGTATACAGAGACGTACAAACATGTCAAGTTCACTTTGCCCACTTACTGAAGGCATAGATGTGATCGTTCGGGTCAATCGCAAGTCTGTAGCCCCTTGCACTTGCAGCTTGCGAGATTGCGGTCAATTTCTAATTTTCCACATTTTCAATCAGCGTAGCATGATTGCAGAAGAAATACAAGGTCCTTTTTTACTGCCTGATAGCCATCCTGTGTACTTTCGATCAGCTCCCCATATGGCCATATATTATTGTCACTATTTTCGGTCTTATGAAAGAGGCGCGACGGAAAGACTGAAAACGAACGAACAGTCTTCTCGTATCTTTCCGTCACGCGGTTTTTATTATAATGAATTCGTACCAACTCGCCCAATTGTCAGTCCTACTTTTTCTCTCTTTGTCTCAACGTCTCCTGGTCCAGAAGTATAGACATGGAGACCTTCCAAGGTGAAGGCAAACACGAGCGTGAACTTGGCATGTCTTCCTGCGTACTAAAGACAAAACTGTTCATTGTTTCACAGAGCAGCAATCAATCAGGGTACTCATGATGATACGCGCGTGCATGCAAAATATTTCCGACGACAAAGTTTCCTCTCACCCCAGTATTCAGTATATAATAATCGCGCGTTACAGAACTTCGATCGCCTTCACTTGGCACAGCAGAACACCAAAGCTCTCTTAAATGAAAAACAGAAAATAGTGATAATCGTCGTTTTTTATAGCCATTCTAGTTGAAAAAGCGTGATTACTCAGTAATGCCTTTCATTAGTCCGCGTAATGCAACATTTCCAGAACCTTACAAAAATCCCTAGATTCAATAAAAAGACGTCAAATCCCTGAGAGAGTTTAGAATAACAGAGAGCTGAGCTAGTTCGGAAGTATTCATTCTAAAAGACAGAGCGTGAAAACAGGGACACAAGAAAGGAGTCAAGACACCACAAACGCCGCAAGAAGTCAAGACACCACGGTGTTTGTGGTGTCTTGACTTCTTTCTTCTGTCCGTGTTCGCAAGCCCTGTCTTTTAGAATGAATTCCTGAGAGAGATAGAAAACCCCTATATATCTAGGAATAAATCTTTGCCGCGGAGAGCAAGTTCCAGACAGAAGCGAGCTCCGGTGGAGAGAGGGCCCGAGGGCCGTCACGGCCGGCCACTGAGGACGGGCGTGGCACAGTGACGTATGCTAGCGTGACGTGCGGCTAGTGGCGCCTGGACGTCTCGCTGCCGAGGAGAGAGTAGAGGAAGAGGCAGTTGGCTGAGGTAGCTATATTGCAGTTGGCCGAGGTAGCTTGACCACTGCTTTAAAAAAAAGTTGATTACTGAAAGCTTACTTCAAATATTACAGAAGAGATGCACAACCCTAAAAGACTAAGTATGTCTTCGTACGTGTTCATTCCAGGCTACCAGGTCTAGCGTACATATGTACACCGAAAGCCTAGAAGGGTCATCCCGCAGCGATGTGCGACTTTCGCGTACACGTATGAGGTGCGTTTCAAATTTTTGGCATATGTAGTCTCTATGGGAGCATGGAATGAGCCCTCACATATATGTAGGCGCGAGTATAATCCTTTTAAGTTTGAGATTTCTTCACTTTCTTTTTTCGGAAACAAGTTCTTCAGTGACTTCTTTTTTTACAAGGAGGGGCGAAACAACGTCAAGCTCACAACCTGCAAGAGCATACCAATACTGGGGGAAAAAACATAAATTAAAATGTAACACGAACGCAAAGAAGCACGCATAATGAAAGACTTGCGCTTTTTATTCAACTCGGGCAAAATTCTAGCAACGCATCCATAAAAATTGTTTCACTCTGGTGGTTCACAGGAAAATAGTGGATGTATAGGTGTGGGATGGGGTAGGAACCTATAATCGAGTTTAGAATGAATAAAGTTTGCAGAACGAAAAAAAAAACATTATACCAAACTCAACATCTCATTTTATGAGAGAAAGAAACGAGGAGGCATGCCAGTAAAGCTCCCTAAAACATATTGTCACGGGGTCGTGACGTGGACGAAGACCGCAGGCGACGTGTCCGAGAAAGTCTTTATTTGGCCGAACTTGTGGCCGAGAAACGGAAAGGTAATTTACAGCAATACACACTGTATGCACTGATAGCGGCGAACAGAGCGTCGACCGTCGATCAACTGACAAGCGGTGAAGCGCGTCGGCATTTATACACGTGCCGCCGAATATTTCAGCGTTATCGCTGGTTGTCGCGCAAACTCTGGAATAAGTTCGAGCGTTCGCGCCTTGAGCGAAATCTTAACAAAACGATCTACAATATTCGCGAAGCTTCTCGAACAATAAGTCGCTGTTTGCGCTGAGTGTTGCTGACAGTCTTTGTGGGCGAAAACCGAATGCAGCAAGAGTGATAATGAGAAAGGCACGCGGCAGTGCCCCCCTCTGAAAAAGCATCGTCCCGATGCTTAAAACAGAACACAGGGGGGGGGGGGGGGCGCCCAATGCATGCAACAATAACAACAATAAAGTACAATAAACAAGTACAATCAAAAAATAATCACAAGCAAGAAAGTACAAGAATAAAGTAAAAGTACAGTCCTCAGATTTACTAACGCGCGTAATATGGCTTGAGGCGCACGACATGGACTACTTCACGTCGCGCACGGCACCGCTGAGAGTTCGTAATGCCGTCAGGGACAACCTCGTAGTCGAGTGCGCCGAGGCGTCGAAGTACCCTATATGGTCCGAAGTATCGTCGGAGAAGCTTCTCACTAAGTCCCCGTCGACGTATTGGTGTCCATACCCACACACGGTCACCGGTTTGGTATTCCATATGGCGTCGTCGAAGGTTGTAGCGGCGGCTGTCAGTCGTCTGCTGGCTTTTGATCCGTAGGCGGGCGAGCTGTCGTGCTTCTTCGGCGCGCTGTAGGTAGGTGGTCACGTCGATGTTTTCCTCGTCGGTCATGTTTGGTAACATGGCGTCGAGCCTCGTTGCCGGGCTCCGTCCATAGACCAACTTGTATGGCGTCATCTGCGTCGTTTCTTGTACGGCCGTGTTGTACACGAAGGTCACGAACGGAAGTATGGCGTCCCATGTCTTGTGTTCGACAGCGACGTACATGGCTAGCATGTCGGCGATGGTCTTATTTAGACGCTCGGTGAGGCCGTTGGTCTGTGGGTGGTACGCGGTGGTCCGGCGGTGGCGTGTGTGGCTGCATTCCAAGATCGCCTGAGTTAGGTCAGCCGTAAACGCCGTACCTCTGTCGGTGATGAGAACCTCTGGGGCGCCGTGTCGAAGGACGATACTCTCAACGAAGAACTTGGCTACCTTAGCGGCACTGCCTTTGGGCAGAGCTTTTGTTTCGGCGTAGCGGGTGAGGTAGTCGGTAGCCACGACGACCCATTTATTTCCGCAAGTCGACGTTGGGAACGGCCCCAGGAGGTCCATCCCGATCTGCTGGAATGGTCGCCGAGGAGGCTCGATCGGCTGAAGGAAGCCTGCTGGTCTTGTGGGCGGTGTCTTCCGTCGCTGACAGTCTCGGCACGTCCTTACGTAGCGAGTAACGTCGGCACCAAGGCGCGGCCAGTAGTACTTTTCCTGCACTCGTGCGAGCGTGCAGGAAAGTCCGAGGTGTCCAGCCGTCGGGTCGTCGTGCAGGGCATGCAGAATTTCCGGTCACAGTCCCGAAGGTACAACGATAAGGCTGGCTCGGGTCGGAGAGAAGTTCTTCTTTACGAGGACATTGTTTTTCATGAAAAATGATGTCAATCCTCGCCTGAATACGTTTGGGACAACGATAGTCCTGCCGTCCAGGTATTCCACTAGTCCCTTCAATTCTGGGTCGGCTCGCTGTCGTTCGGCGAAGTCGTCGGCACTTATGGCTCCCAAAAAGCTGTCATCGTCCTGGTAGTCGGGCGTTGGTGGGTCGACGGGGGCACGAGACAGGCAGTCAGCGTCGGAGTACACGACGGTAATGTCAAATTCTTGAAGTCTTAGGCTCCACCGTGCGAGGTGACCTGAAGGGTCCTTCAAGTTAGCTAGCCAACACAAGGCGTGATGGTCGCTCACGAGTCACAACTTTGAAGGGCCTGCCGTAGAGGTAGGGGCGAAACTTTGACGTAGCCCAGATGATGGCTAGGCACTCCTTTTCTGTTGTGGAATAGTTGGCCTCTGCCTTAGACAGCGACCGGCTAGCATAACTGATAACCCTTTCCAGTCCATCCGTTCGCTGCCCAAGGACGGCGCCGAGTCCTACGCTGCTTGCATCGGTGTGAAATCGGCGTATTCGTCGAAATGCGCAAGTATCGGAGGTGTCTGCAGGCGTCTTTTGAGTTCATGAAATGCTTCGACTTGCGCTGTTTGCGACCTGAATTCGATGTCGGTCTTCGTGAGCTGCGTTAGTGGCTCGGCTATCCGTGAAAAGTCTTCGACAAACCGTCTGTAATAGGCGCACAAGCCGAGAAATTGGCGCACGGCCTTCTTGTCGGTGGGTGGCGGGAAAGCGGCGATGGCAGCTGTCTTCTGCGGGTCTGGGAGCACTCCAGTCTTGCTGATCACGTGACCCAAAAACAAGAGCTCCTGGTACGCGAAGCGGCACTTTTCTGGCTTCAGGGTGAGCCCGGAGTTCTTGATTGCTTGAAGTACGGATTGAAGTCTCTGGAGGTGTTCGTCGAAGTTCGAGGAAAACACAACGACGTCGTCCAAGTAAACAAGGCAAGTCTGCCACTTCAAGCCAGCTAATACAGTATCCATGACTCGTTGGAAAGTCGCAGGTGCCGAGCAAAGACCAAAGGGCATGACCTTGAACTCGAACAGGCCGTCCGGTGTTATGAAGGCAGTCTTTTCTCGGTCTCTCTCGTCGACTTCGATTTGCCAGTAGCCGGTCTTGGGGTCCATCGAAGAAAAGTACTTCGCGTTGTGGAGTCGATCTAGGGCGTCCTCTATACGTGGGTGAGGGTACGCGTCCTTTTTCGTGATTTTGTTCAGGCGACGATAATCGACGCAGAAACGTAGGGTCCCATCCTTCTTCTTCACTAACACCACGGGTGACGCCCACGGCCTCTTTGAAGGCTGGATGATGTCGTCGCGTAGAATTTCGTCGACTTGTTTCTTTATGGCCTCACGTTCTCGCGTCGAAACTCTGTACGGGCTCTGACGAAGTGGCCTGGTACTTCTGTTATGATGCGATGTCTTGCGATCGGTGTCTGCCGAAGTCTGGACGACGATGAAAAGCAGTCCTTGTATTGCAGGAGCAGGATTTTGAGCTGCTCTTGCTTGACCTTCGGAAGGCTCGGGTTGACGTCGAAATCTGGTTCGGGACCTCGACTCGTCGAAGCAGGTTCGGCAGCATCGAAGAGGGCGAAAGCATCGCTGGCGGCTACACATTCTTCGATGTAGGCAACCGTCGTACCAATGTTGAGGTGCCTATATTCGTGGCTGAAGTTTGTCAGCACTACCTTTGCTTTACCGTCACGCAGCTCGGCTATAGCTCGTGCGACGCAAATTTGACGGTTCAGGAGTAGGTGCTGATCGCCCTCGATGATGCCTTCAAGGTACGCAGGTTTTTCGGTGTCGACGGAAATAATGACGCTGGAACGCGGCGGAATGGTCACCTGCTCTTCTATCACATTCAATGCATGGTTCCCTGGCGTCACGTGGGGCGGGAGCGCTTTGTCTGAGGTTAGTGTTATCGACTCAGACCTCAGGCCGTTGACGGCGCCGTGGTCACTTAGGAAGTCCATTCCAAGTATCACATCCCTGGAGCAGTTTTGTAGGACTGCAAAGCTCGCAGGATAAATCCGGTTATTGATGGTGACTCTCGCAGCGCAGACACCAATCGGCGTTATCAGGTGGCCTCCAGCTGTCCGGATTTCTGGTCCACTCCAAGCGGTCTTTACTTTCTTCAGCTTCGTGGCGAATGGCCCACTGACGACGGAATAGTCGGCCCCAGTGTTAACGAGAGCGGTGACGTTGTGGCCGTCGATGAGAACGTCGAGGTCGCTAGTTCGTCGTCTTGCGTTGCGGTTGGGTCGCGGCGTCGGGTCACGGCTGCGTCGGTATGTTCCGCTGCTTCCATGTTGCGTCGTCGGGTCTTCTTCGGTCCGCGAGGTTTCGTCGGCAGGGCTTCGTCTGCTTCGCGTCGTGTTCTGCAGGTCTCGTCGCGTTGTCGTCGGCGGCGGCCGCGGAGGATCTTCGGCATTTCGTCGTACAGCAACCGCACCTCCATCGGTTGCTGCCCTTAGTTTCCCGGATACGGGCTAGGCGACCGGCCCCGGTTTGGGCCAGTGTACTGCCGGCGGTGCGGTGACATGTAGCGTCCCGGCGACGGCGAGCGGGAAGGTCGTCGTTCTTGCCACTGTGTTCCGGTGAGGTATAGTCGTCGATGTCGCGAGGCCGTTCGCCTAGCTGCGGGCGCGGCGCGTTGACGGCGAATCCTCGAAGCCCGATCTGTCGGTACTGACAGCGGCGGTACGTGTGGCCGGCCTCCCCGCATGCAGTGGTAGCAGAGCGGGCGGTTGTCAGGGGCGCGCCAAACGTCGGTCTTCCTCGGCGTGTATCGCTGGCCGGCTGGCGGGCGGTATGACGTCTGTGCTGGCGGCGGTGGTGCCTGGTGGCGGAACTGCTGTGGCGGTGGGGCGTCTTGACGTGGGCGAGGAGGGGGGGGGGGGCGTTGCGTCACTCTAGTTGCGTCGGGCTGCAGCAGCATAACTCACTGCTTGGAGCTGCGGCGGTGCTGGCTGAGGAACACCCAGTGACGGTTGGATCTCCTCGCGTACAACGTCAGAAATCGACGTCGCTTCGGGCAGTGCCAAAGGTGCGAGCTTTCGCAGCTCCTCTCGCACGATGGCTCGGATCGTTTCACGCAGGTCGTCGGAGCAGAGTGGTTGAACGTCTGCGTACGCTGGCGTCGAGCGGCGATTGAATTGTCGGGTGCGCATCTCCAGCGTCTTTTCAATCGTCGTCGCTTCGGAGATGAATTCCTGGACAGTACTCGGTGGGTTCCGCATCAGACCCGCGAACAGCCCCTGCTTTACTCCTCGCATGAGGAAGCGAACTTTCTTGTCTTCCGGCGTTTCGGGGTCGGCCTGGCGGAAGAGTCTAGTCATTTCTTCTGTGAAGAGCACCACGTTTTCGTTTGGGAGCTGGACACGGGTTTCCAGTAGAGCTTTGGCCCTCTCCTTGCGGACGACGCTTGTAAATGTGGCGAGGAACCTGGTGCGAAAAATGTCCCACGTTGTCAGGGTTCGCTCTTGGTTCTCGAACCAGGTCCGCGCGGCGTCTTCCAAAGCGAAGTATACGTGCCGTAGCTTGTCCTCACTGGTCCATTTATTGAAGACGGCGACGCGGTCGTACGCTTCTAGCCAGCTTTCCGAGTCTTCAAATGACGATCCGCGGAACGTTGGCGGCTCCCTGCGTTGTTGTAGTACGACTGCCGCGGGCGATGGCACAGGTGCTGTCATCGTTGCCGCCGTCGTGGTCATGCCCTGCGTCTTCCGGGTAGAGGCCCGTTCCGGGTAGAGGCCCGTTCTCTGGTGCTAGACCTCCTTGTCTGCGGCTGGCTCGCTGGTCGGGGTTGGCGTCGACGTCTTCTTTGCGACTTGTACTGGGTTCACGGCTTGACGGGGGCGTCCGGAACATGAAGGAAAAGCACCTCCACCAGATGTCACGGGGTCGTGACGTGGACGAAGACCGCAGGCGACGTGTCCGAGAAAGTCTTTATTTGGCCGAACTTGTGGCCGAGAAACGGAAAGGTAATTTACAGCAATACACACTGTATGCACTGATAGCGGCGAACAGAGCGTCGACCGTCGATCAACTGACAAGCGGTGAAGCGCGTCGGCATTTATACACATGCCGTCGAATATTCCAGCGTTATCGCTGGTTGTCGCGCAAACTCTGGAATAAGTTCGAGCGTTCGCGTCTTGAGCGAAATCTTCTTAACAAAACGATCTACAATATTCGCGAAGCTTCTCGAACAATAAGTCGCTGTTTGCGCTGAGCGTTGCTGACAGTCTTTGTGGGCGAAAACCGAATGCAGCAAGAGTGATAATAAGAAAGGCACGTGGCAATATTACTAACTAAAATTGAGCTTTATGCAATAACTGAAAACAGCGGATATTAGCAAGGACGGCAGTTCCCCCGCCACCCTTCCAGCAGGGGAAAGATCTGCAGTCGAATCTCGACAAACGAACCTCAAACGAAATTCTCGAAGTAACGACTTTTAAAAATTTCTTGATCTATGCCCCAATGAAAACCATGTATCTTTTCTGGAGATTTAACGAGGTTATTTTATACTGCACTCCTGATTTAGCGAAGTCCTAAACACCATTAGCCTAAGGGCATATACTTGAGGAAAACTTCTTCTTGGCCCAGTTGGTATTTCTTACTGTATGACATTCTGCCGCTGGTGAAAATACTGGCGGCAGAATGTCATACAGTTAGCCTAAGGGCAGGCTATCAAAAATGATAAAAGAAAGTTCTCGTGCATTGCACGCATGCACCCGGAGCCTCCTTGAAAGGCATATGAAAATAACTTTAGCCCGTACAAACAGCGCTTTGCATGCGCAATTTAATGCACAAATTTTGCTGGCGGGCTTCATTCCGTGTATTGGGCGCGAGATCGAATAGAGTCGGCGCCTAGCGGCGAACGGACAAAACCCCGAAGTGTGGTCCGGTCAGCCGTGGCCGCTTCAGCAGCATTGTATGCGGTGTGTCTACTTCGCGAACTTACGATGGAAGTTGACAACGACGGTGAGTAACCTATCAAAGTCTTATTCTTTGCTTTTTGAAACGGAAATTCGTAACGTGAATCGCTATATTTCGTAAATGCATCGATGCGAAAAGCATGTGCTTGATGCGACCGCACAATATGCGCTTGTCGCCTTTTAACGTGTTGTGAGGCTAATATGCGTTCTCTTTTTCGTTTCCAGTGCCCTTGCCTGAGCACCATTCTTAACCATGTTGGGGACGGCGTCAGGCGTCTCGTTGAAGGCGACGAGGTCGTTGCAGCGGGCCACATTATTGAATGTAGTGCCATCGCGTCCACGCGTCGCTCTGACGGTCCAGTGCAGTCCAGTGCACATTACTGCATTCGTGCTGCAATCGTCCGGGCTTGCGAAGGATCCACATCGAGGCTACCTGAAGTTGGCCGGCGATGCGAACATAGCACACATGCCCTGCAGGGAAAGTAGTGCCAGTGTCACCCGGCCACTTTTATCGCGATCAGGGCCGATGCGGATGAGGTTCTGCTACACGGTCACTCTTGACAGTGATCAGCAGGGGCGTAGCCAGAAATGTTTTTCGGGGGGGGGGGGGTTCAACCATGCTTTATGTATGTTTGTGCGTGTGTTTGTATGTGTGCGTGTATATATAGGCAAGCAAAATCGAAAAATTTCGGGGGGTTTCAACCCCCCCCAACCCCACCCCTGGCTACGCCCCTGGTGATCAGGCCCAATCGGAATCCCGACGTTCGCGGTCTACGCATCTCGGTCTGGCTGACGTCTGTGCCAAACTCGATCCGGATAACTTTGGGCCTTGCAGCAACGACCATTGTTGATCTATATCGATAAATCCTATCCGTATCGGCCCTGATCGAAATCAAAAGTTCCCGTATAATCCACAAGTTGTTCGGATGTAGCTGATCGCGGCACGTATCGCGATTTGTTTACATCATGCTATGCTCACTTTCCGATTGGGGCTCTACTAACCCCTTACTTCACGTTGTTAAGGCGAAAGCCTTGGATGCCTCATCAAACATGAAAATTGACCGTCGGCGGCGTCAACACGATAGATGCAAAACATCATCGACACGTGATGACGTCACCACATGACGTCACAGATAGCCAAATTTTTTGATGTCATAGTGACGCCATCATCACATCACCTCTCTGCGCTACCAGGTGAGTTGCAGAAAACTTGCCATCACACGACGTCATCATGACGTCACACAGCGCCGAATTCCGTGACGTCACTATAACGTCGCATGACGTGAAGTCATACGATGACGCCGTCACGACATCGCCGCTTTGCGCTGCCTCCGTGATGGGCGGGCTGATCACGGAGGCAGTGCTAAACAGGTGAGGTGCAGAAACCATTCACGGGGTGGAGGTAGGATCAATACATTGACTGAAGAAAGAAAGAAGATGGCTTTCGCCTTCGAGCCGTCTTAGTCGAACGCATAAGGGACCCTGTGAGATTTTAGAATCAGTGACACCTAGTAAATATTAAAGGTAGACTGAACCATATTTTGATTACTTTTCCTTTCAGCAAATCTCACAAGTGCAAGCACTGTGTTGTCGTGCTGTTGCCTATCAACAAAGTAAGGCAATTAACCCTTCTACGAGGGGCGATCGAAAAGTTTTGCAACTCGCATATCAGGAATACTGCCAGACCTTAGAAAAAAAATTATTTTTGTACAAAAATCTCCCCGCACACTAATGCACTTCTCCGATTTTTCCGGAAGGCTTTGGATACCCTGTTAAAAAAAAAAGAACTTTCTTCCTGGTTGCCGAGCCACTCTGCGAGAGTTTGAAGCGAGTTCAAATAATCAAACCTCGTTCCCTTGAGGTGTTTGCTCAAATTCGGAAATCGATAAAAGTCACCCGGTGCCAGGTCGCCATTGTAGGGTCGGTGGTCCAGCTGTTCGAAACCACACTCTCGAATGTCAGCCTGGGCAACACGAGACCTGTGAACCGGCGCGTTGTCGTGCAGTAGGGGGACACCTCTTGTCACTAATCCTCGTTGTTTTTCGACGATGGATTTAAGTAGTTTTCGAAGAGCGTTGGCGTAGTATTCGCCTGTAACTGTTCTGCTGTTTTCAAGAGACTCAATGAGCAGGATCCCCTTTGCGTCCCAGAAAAGTGTCGCCATCACTTTCCTCCCTGAGCGCAGTTGGGTCTTGAACTTTTTCGGGGGAGGGGACCCCGGATGCCTCCACTGCATAAACTGGTGTACTGTTCCTGGGTCCCAGTGATACAGCCACGTCTCATCCCCAGTCACAAGGCGGGAGAGAACATTTTCTGGCACGCTTGAATAGAGGTGCAAAAGATCTCTTGATGAATGAACCCGGTGGTGTCCATCTTGTGCTGAGAAGTTCCGTGGCACCAATTCCGTGGCTGGAAACCTTCCGTGGCTGGAAACCTCCAGATTATTTCAGAATCTTCCTATAGGCTTGAGCGCGCAAACGCAAACAGTTGAGTTAATTCTGGAACTAACGCGGCCACCAGCGATAAGGCTCGAATGTTCGCCTTACCACAGAGCAGATTAACCACGGCCGACGCTCTGTTCGCCGCTATAAGTGTACAGTGTATATTGCTGTAGGTTGACTTTCCGTTTCACGGCCACAAGTCCGGTCAAATAAAGAGTTTCATTTTGGACACGCCGACTGCTGCCTTCGTCAGCGTCACGACCACGTGACGCTATGTATATTGACTTCACTGCCCATGTAAAATGTCGGAAGTGCGTCAGTCCTCAATCTCTTCCGCAAGAACCCTTGAAAGGAGAGAGAGCCAGCGAGAAAATATATATCAAGATGAGCAGTGATAGACTCGCTCGCGCATTTTCATCGCTTAGGTGACGAGTCAGGGTTCACAAAACGATACCGCTTAGTGCCGCTAAGCGGCGCTGCTGGATGGATGGATGTAGAGTCACTGTATACAGTAACTCTAGCTATCACAAGAGGAGCGCGCCCTCTGCGGGTTTCATACGTACACAGGAAATGACCATATGGCGGCGAGATCGACCAGCACCGTCGCCCCGTTAGTGTGGATAAGGCACGGAGCAAGAATTCTTGAGGAGGCGAAACTGCGCTCGCTCGGGCGTCCTAATAAAGTCACGTAATCGGGCACAGCGCTCACGCGCCCTCTGTCGTGAGAGTCCGCTAGCGGAGTAGGAAAAATGCGCGCGTCCCTCTCACCGAGCTCTCCGACGAAGCTCGTCGGTTCAAGGCCATTCGTCGCCGTTCGCGCTTCACGCCCGAATGGATGTGTTTTTGTGCGTCCTCGCCGGCTCCATATTTTAACGCGACAGCGTTAAAGAGCTCGTTTCGCAGAAATACCGGTGTCGGTAAGGCTAGCCATTGAGAAGGCGATGCGCACGGGGCCCGATTACACTATCGCGTTCTACTCTTAAAGGCGAAGCTCAAGCGCACTCTTAAGTTTTTTCGGTAAATTAACGAGAAAAATGGCGTCACATACAGGAAAATTACCAGCGTGATGATATATTTTGTGCCACGCGAAATATATAATTTTTAATAACGTGAACTCAATCAGTTAGGTACAATTTATTTCAGCGAATGATGGGACTTACCCTATATGCCATCAATTCAGATTTAGGTTGTTGCGGTGGCCGCATTTAGATGGAGGCGAAATGCTGAAGGCCCGTGGGCTTACATTTAGGTGCACTTTACAAAACCCCAGGTGGTTGTCTTTTTTTTTTTAGAACAGCAGACAAGTAGATGGGACAGCGCGGAAAAATTGAAGGCACGGCGTCGTAACAACACTGGCCGTTTCAGTTTGTCAAGGAGAACTTTGCCACCAAGCTCGCCATAATAGCGCCGCCTGTCTATGTCACTGTCCGAGAAGTGCTTCTCGCAAACGTATACTCACGCGGAGTACGTCAGCTGTCGGTCTTTTCTTGGTATGGCGCGAGCCCACGCTTCCAACCTCATTGGGTCACTGGGAACTTTGAAGGTAATTACCTTCACCTTGCAGGACGCGTATTCACTGCTGCAGCTTGGCACGACACATTTCCGCCCCATCCCGAAGAAAGCTGTGGAGCTTATGCGCGGCCAACTCAGCCCCTTTCACGGTAGCGGTAGCGCACGTGCGCACGCGTTCTTCTGTCGGTGCGGTAACTGGGGGGCCGTCAGCTCGGCACGTTGAACCGAGAGGCTTGCTGTGCGAAGCTGCGCATTTCCGTCATGGCAGAAGCGACTCCACGGAAGTGGATGTGATATCGGAAGTATTGCTGTGTCGTGGGCTGCCACAACAGTGCAGACAACACCAAGACACGCGATTCACGTGTGAAACTGTATTGGTTCCCGGTCGTATCGCACGAGAAATAAAGGCGGCAAGCGTGGATAGCTGACAGCGCGGCCTCGCGTTCTATTTAGCTCTCTGAGTTCATCACGTTCGTTTCGACTACCTGCATCGATAAGTAACGTGGCGCATGCACGCAGCGACTCAGTCATGATTACTCGCTGTCTTCTCGCATTGTGAAAGTCCAGTTACGGTTGTACGTGAAACAACTTTGTTTTGATTCCCCGTGTTCGTGAGACCTACCCGTCGTTGTTGAACGTTCACACTCGCGTTATACCGTTAGCGTTGCGCAGTTGGTTGAATTCAACTGAACTTTTCGTCACTTTATTAGTGTGATATATTTGAGCCGCTAAATATAACTGGCACTTAATACATGCTTTGCAATTGCAACCTTGAAGTAACCACCTTCTGACTGTGCGATTTTTCTAGCCGCGTTCGCGCAGCAGGTTTTATACGCCTGTCAAGTCGATATCATAAAAAGAGACTGCAAGCATGACGCGAGAGTAAAAAAAAAAAACGAGGCGAGCAGTTCATCTTGCTCCACAGTGGTTAAAGCTCAGCTAGCTGCCTCGCGTCTTAATCGGCGGGTGATTCTCTAGCGGCACGGAAGACTTGACTCTAACCTTCCCAGGAAACAGTGCCATGGCCGTATAATATCTTTTTTTTAGCACGCCGCAAACGTTTGTTCACGAAAGTACACGGCTGCTACTGTAAACATGCCATATATGAAAACAACAATCATATGATTCGTATTCGCAGTGCCCATAGACTGTCGCCTGTCGCGCCGCCAAGCGGAATTCAGGAGCGTCCTCTCGAGGAGGGTTAGTAGACGACAAAATGGCAGCACTACGCAGTCGCTCCCTTGTTCGGCTGTGCTAGCCTCAGTATTAACGCATTGGCAAGGAAGGTACACTACGAGTTGGCATGTTCTCTGCATCAGTGAACAAACCGGGCCCTCCGTGACACGAGAAATCTGATTCGTTCTTGCGAGGCGCGAAGTTTTCGTGAAAATACGTGGCGACTCGCGCTTTCAATGCTAGCCCACAGCGTACGCATACTATCAGCTTCGTGAGGCTTTCTGTAGCCACGTAGGTTAGTTAAATGTTATCGTCTGACATATTCAGTTGAAGCTCACCCTGTTTTACTTGTATATAGCATTGGTCAGTGTTTCTTGTAGTGCATGAATGCCATAACACTACGCGGGAGGTCGCGCCGGCTCGCGATGTGCTCTTGTAAAACTGAGCGATCACAAGTTGTCGATACATTAAAATATGCCTCTATCCTTTGTCAGCAAAGCACTGTTACTAATCGTGCGAGCGACGTTTCAATCATTCGAGGACGCGTCTGCTCCACGCCTTTCGTGGAGCGAACGCTTTCCACGCCGTCCTTCGCCAGTGTGTCGGTTTCATAGCCAGCGCTGCGCCGCTTGTTTTATTGCGATAGCAATTATATGGAAAGTCTCGGCTGGATTTTGCCGTCGCCGTCGCCGCCGTCATGCACCATATATGTATAAGTATGTATATATATATATATATATAAAAGCCCCAAAGAAAAATAATTCAGAAAAATGCTTCCAAGGCGCGGAATCGAACCAGGGACCTCTTGCTCCGCAGCGAGTGGCGCTATCCACTACGCCACGAAACGCAGATCCTCCACGTAGCTAACGGCGAGCGTTATATACATACCCTTTACCGCTGGACGGACTCAAAGACGGCAGGCGATAATAAGCGTTTCTTCATTATCAGCGAGATGGCGCTAGCAGCGCGACGGGCGCATTTAAAAGTCGTCGTCGAGATTGCCCTTCCGGGGGAGTGTCCAAAGCGCCGGCTCCCGCGTGGGCCTTTTGCCGTGAACTCCCGCGCCGCGCCGCTGCTGCGCCGGACCCGTGGGCTTTCCGCGCTCGGGAAGCGCGCGGAAAGCGAGGGGCGTCTGCTACGCGCTGTAGTTTTTTGCGCCGTGTTTCCACACAGGGCACTTGAAGTCTACTTAACTTTTATGATGCGGTGCGGAATGGAGCTTATCCATCTTTAAGCGTTGTGTTAGTGCTGGGGCAACAACAGAATGCAAACAATCATGTGTCAAGCGGCATCAGCGTGGCCTAGTTGCGGTTACAGAGTTCGAGAACGTTGGCGCGTGTGTAAAAACGCGCAAAACGGACACGCATGAGCAAAGAACGAAAAAAAAAACCCTATTCGCATGAGTAATCGGGCAATAGCATCACGCATGCACGAATTAAGAGTAATAAAAAAAAGTAAATTGCACGCGCAGTCAGCTGAAATACTTGCGCGCAGTGACCGCTTCACACTACGAGCTTTTTACTCATGGTCGCCACTGGTTTGCCAGCCATATGCACACCGCTTTATTCGACACTTCATTAGACTCCACTAGCTCTTTATTATGAACGGAGCACACCGGGAAGACGCAAGGGAAGCAAAAAAAAAAGGAAAAAGGGAGTAGAGACAGCCATACGACTGCAATGCTGTTGGCTTATTTTTGCTTCTGAGGTAGCGTACAACAAGGCTCACCGTGCGCAAACATTTGAAAGAAAAGCAGTGCCAGGTAAACTAACCTTATTCCACCAAGTTTTTGCATAAAAGGCGTAATATAGAAAATCCTTTACAAATATCCAGATATCACGAAACAAAGTTACAAATGCCCCCATTCTTGCTGTACAAGCTGCCGAAACGAAAATACGGTAAGAAATTGACAAATAGAACTGTAATATCTCAATCACTTCAGAAAATTGTTCAAATTCAGAGATACCTTTTGTACCTATAGCCGCATGTTGCAATGGATCGCTGAACGTCAGTATGAAACCTTCGAGCGAGATGAGTGCATTGCTTCAAGCCTTCACCATACGAAATGAAAACAGTTTCAAACAACTCATTCTCAACTTCAGATGTTTTCATGGTTCTCGGAGGTTAGCCTTCACCCTGTTCAGAGACTACAAAAAGATGTGGGCGAGTAGTTACATAAAATACAACTTTTTCCGCGGCAGTTGAGTGCGCGCCAAAAGGGCACCCGACCGCAATTTCCCGCTTTTTCCTGATGACCTCAATATAGCGTCCACCACAATTTCGTGCTGAAGCTCCGGAGTACTTAAATAGCGAGTCTGCTCATATCTTGAATAAATATAAAGAGATGACCAGACGGGTAAAGCAAGCCTCTTTTGTCCCGCAGACGCGTGCAATCAGCTGCTCTGAACTGAGAATCACGTTTGTTTCCAGGCGATCGCTCGTAACGTGAAGTGAAGCTCGTGACGTGAAATTAGGATGTTGCACTGTTATCGTTTCATTTTCTTTGGTTTGTCTTTTTTTAAAGGCTAAAGCCTCAGATGTCTCATCAAACACGAAAATTGACCGTCGGCGTCCCGCGTAGTCAACACGAGTGATGCACAAAATCATCACGCGATGACGTCGACAGAACTTGTGACGTCACTATGACGTCATTCAACGTGACGTCATAGGATGACGCCATCACACGACATGGTCGCTTTGCATTGTCTCCGTGATCGGGGGCCGATCACGAAGGCAATGTAAAAGCAGGTGAGGTGCAGAAAGCTTGCAATGCCTTCGATCTTGTGGGCAATCCGAAACCACGTTATGTGCAGAAAGCTTTCGGAGAGGGACGAGGGAGGTTCAATGCATCGACTGACGAAAAAGATGGCTTTCGTTTTCGAGTCATCTTAGGCGAATGCATAAGGGGCCATGTTATTTTTTCATGTAATTTTTTCGCATACATTTTACCTATGCGGTCAGTTCTTCAAAATGTATGGGTAAGTTTAACATGTTTACATCGACATTGGTGACCACCGCGCTTTTTAAAACCTGACGGAAACAAATCGTCAGACCACACATCGTCAGAATTATTTCTGGCTACAGAAAGCGGGTTTGCGCGCCACAATACCATATTAGTATTGCTAGTCGTTACGCAAATGGCAAGCATGTCAAGTTAGTGATGCCATGACCTATCGGTCGTGTTGGGCATACGTACATTCGTGCCCCTCCGCGTGCCAATTTTCGTGTATACCAAGTCAACGAGACGCGAGTTACGCGAGTAATTTTTTACTTTTGGTACCGCGGCCACGCCGACTGACACGTTCGGCTTCGCATGAAATGGCTTGAAACAGCAGAGCGCCGGAGGCAGCCTTGTAAAACAAATCGAATGCACGAAATAACATATAGGATATGAAGGGTGCAAACGCGTTAGCATGCATGTGAGCTAGTTAATACGTGCATATATGTGCTATGTTCTCCTGGTTATCTCCAGTTTATTCTCTCCTGCAGCAAGTTTACCTTCGTCATTCCACACGAAAGTAAGTTAAGCGCCTTTTCTCACGGTGAAGTGCACGCAGGATGCGTTCCTCAAACAGCCACGGAAGTGTGGACCAATGCGGTGACAAACCAGCTGAAAGGATATATACAAAATCCCCGTTTCACAACACACAAACTAACAAACGCGTTCTCTGTGTGATGAGTCGCTGCAGTATTATGCTGCAATGACGCAGTATTAAATATTGCCCAAATTTCCGCAACTTTAGCTAATAGCGGCCAAAATATCACGCGCGTAGCAGACGCTCGCCGCTTTGGCGCGGCTTCCGCCGCGGAGAAAGCCCACGGGTCCGGCACGGCAGCGCTGCGGCGCGGGAGTTCACCGCAAAAGGACCTCGCTCCTCCCATGTATTCGCGCGGCGCTTTGGACACTCCCCCTATTCTAGGTCACTCTACTTCCGTTGTCTGCTCGCGCGGTTTTCTCGCGGTGAGGGGAAGAGGAATGTTTCACGCTTTCACCGTGATGTCCGCGCTCATGTTACCGAGCGTACGAAAGTCACTCGAGCTGAAGGGACGCCGCTAAACGAACAAACAGAAGATGAGCGCGAACTATCAAGTGTCACAGATCGACAGTTGAAGCACGCTAGTTTCCTTCGCTGCTTCGGCCGCCTTTGCAACAGGAACGCTATTCAAACTGAGAGTATCCATTGGCGAGCCTCACTTCGTATAGCATTAATTTCTTGCTATCGCATTCATTGCTTCGCCCTTGCGGCGAAACTGTGACTTTTTTGTACGTTTGTTGATAGGTGGCAGCACACTGCAAGCGATTTGCTCGTTGACCGATCTGAGAGCGAAATGTTCTCCGCGCCCAGACGCCCAGACGTCTCTGTAATTGTAAACGTGGTGACGCGGAGTGGTCGAAGTTGTTCGGCGGAGGAAATTCTTCAGATTGCTTTCAGCAGTGATGTTGAAAGAAACCATCTTGACGACGAGGATTTTTCACTGGACGTAGAAGACTGTGAAGGCACCGAGAGTGACAGCGACGGTGAACGATCAGCTGCTAACTCACGAGGAGCGAGTTGCACTTCACGTCCCCTCGTGCGTTAATGTTCTTTCACGCTCGTAAGTCACTTTGATTGTATTTAATGTATAATATCCTTGAGCGAGATCAAAATAAAAACATAGTTCCTCTTGTGCATTGCATGTATCAATTATTGTGGATATTATGGAGCGCCGCATGCCGCCAACACGCTCGAGCTCGACCAGAGAAGCGAAATGGTTAGAGCGTTGGAACGTGCAGTCACAGCCACAATCCACGCCTCTCGGCTAACTTCTTCGACGTTGCGAAAAGGATATGTGCGCATTCTTTTCGATATTCGCGTTTCAATCGTGCTGATCGAGCCTGCAACATGCGAGTGAAGTGAATTGCACACGGCTAGAGTCTCAGCATGGCTGTGACACCAGCGCTACTGAATGGGAAGTTAAATGCTTGTGTTCCGTTGAAAACGTAACTCCGCGTTCCCGACTGCACAAGTAATGGCGACGGCGTATTATGTTTGCAAACCATCACCACGTTAAACGTGCGGTCCCGTGCAGCAGCGATGACGCTACTCGCTGGCGGCCTACTACTGCGGCAATCCGTAAGGCAGGCCGGTACGTACTACCTCGGAGTGCCGTTCTGCTCATACATCAATTTTAGTTCATGCAGTTTTATGTAGCACGCACAGGATTTCGCAAAGCATCGTTATGCACGGTAAGGGAGCTGAAATATAACATTTCACACCACAGCAAATAATTAGGTGGCGAGTACTTAGCACTTTCAATGGTTTGGGAAAGTAGTTTAGTCGGTTTAGTCTCATATCCAATTCAGCAGGCTCATGACTTCATCCGGTAAAAGCGGCACGGGCCGTACGTCCGCACGTACTATCTGCTCCTATGCTAACAAACGGGTTGACCCTCCTCCTGGCGCCATCTTGAAAAGCACGGCGCGCCACCTATAGTTCGTGGGCGTTGCGAATAGTCTACACCGCAGAACATCGATAGCGTGTACGGCTTCATTTCGGAGTGCATATATGGACCATTGTTCATCTTTAACATGACAGAATTAGACTTACCTGGAGGTCTTACACGGTGTAGTCGCGACTTGGGAAATGCATTTCGCTTTGAGTCGGGCGTCGTTGTCGTCGATCGTCTGCTCTTCACCGTTAACGTGATTGACGAGCCTTTCTCATTTTATCAAGTTCGCTTTTCGGAAGTGCCAGTCAAGCTTGAAAATCCTTTTGAAGCCGCACTGCAAGCGGTACATTTTGAGGCGCCGCAAGTGCACCGCGAGAGCTCTGCACGTGCACAGAAGCGAGCAGCAACGCGGTGGAGAGAAGGGAAAACGCGCGCTGCTTACACCCCAGTTTCTCTTTTTCTGCCAGAGATGGCGCTGCCTGTCAAGAGCAGCAGCACCGCTAAGCGTTGCTTGGGAAGCCTATACGGTGTAATCAGGTGTAATCGCGACTTGGAAAATGCATTTCGCTTTGAGTCGGGCTTCGTTGTCGTCGATCGTCTGCTCTTCACCGTTAACGTGATTGACGAACCTTTCTCCTTTTATCAAGTTCGCTTTTCGGATGTGCTTGCCCAGCTGTGAGATATTTTTGAACCCGCACTGCAGGCGGTACATTGTGAGGCGCCGCGAGAGCTCTGCACTTGCACAGAAGCGAGCGGCAACGCGGTGGAGAGAAGGGAAAACGCGCGCTGCTTACACCACAGTTTCTCTTTTTCTGCCAGAGATGGCGCTGCCTGTCAAGAGCAGCTAGAGTTACTGTATATGCTACCTTTAGGTAGCAGAGTTGCGCATCTGTTTTCCAAACGCCGCTAGCAACCATGCATTGCGGAGAAGCTGACGCTCGGGCCAATTTTTGTATTTCTCGACGCCGCCGCTGCAGCTCACTCAATTAACACTAGTCATCGACAGCCAATGTTTATCGCCGGCCTTCGACACGCCAGACATGTTTATCGGCGATGCGGTAGGCATGTCGGTAGGCATGTCGGTAGGCATGTCGCCCGCAAAAATGGAGTGCGACTTCGCCGCACAGCTGTGGTTGCTAGCCGGACCTATGCGCTACTCTGCTACCTAAAGGTAGCATATACAGTAACTCTAGGATTCCGGCGGCAGCGGAGACCGCGGCAGAAAGCAGAGCGCGCGGGATTGCAGCGTGCGTATGTTGTTTTTTTCTGCGTACGAGCAAGCATTGCCGCCAGGATCTTCTGGATGCACTGAAGGCAAGTATTTTTTTCTATTACTGCATTTATTTTGGTCCAATTTACGGAGAAAAGCACGGCAACTGCTGAATTTTCCTGATATAAATTATTGTAAGGTGGTATCATTTCGTCTGTGGTAGTGTTACCGTTTTTTTTTTTCATTACGGTCCGTTTTGTCTCGGCGTGAAATACCTTGATTTGAGAAATATACAGGGGCGTTCTAGCATTCTTCCTTTCTGGAGACGTGTATGGGTGAAAACTGGGCTAATTTTCGTCGTTGATTCATATTGTCCTTCTATCGTGACACATCGTTTTACTATTTGATCGCGTACGGATATTTATGAGTTGGTCAACCGAAGCACGGTTACGCTCTAGATAACTGAGTGCCCTGGTGATGTCACTCAAGTAAGATGATAAGTAATTTTGCCAGAATATTGTTGAAGGCTTCGATTAGCCGACCGACATTTCCCAGACAACAGTAACACATCTTCAGCACGTTTTCAAAACGTTCTCGTGAGGACATTGTGACGTCCCGAAAACATGCTCAACTAGTCTTGATGGAGTCCAAGAAAGATACTATTGTCCGGCCTCAGCATGTCTTTTAAACATGCACAAATGGTTCACCAGGGCATTTCTGGCACACTTTCAGGATTCATTGAGGACTGAAACATACTCAGATGGTCCACCAGGACATTTTTGGCACAATTTAAGGATTTATTGGGGACTGAAACATACTCAATTGGTCCACCAGGGCACAACTTCAGGATTTAATGGGGACTGAAACATACTCAATTGGTCCACCAGGGCACAATTTCAGGATTTATTGGGGACTGAAACATACTCCATTGGTCCATCAGGGCACAATTTCAGGACTTATTGGGGACTGAAACATACTCAATTGGTCCACCAGAGCACAATCTCAGGATTTATTGGGGGCTGAAGCATATTGATCAATTGGTCCACCAGGACATTTCTGAACATGCAGCGTACCGACTGGGCTACACACCAAGATTGGTTGCATGCTTAATTACTGAATTTTAGATTTTACTTTTACACGAATTTAATGTTAGAGCACAGTTATGTACCACTGACTAGTTAGTATAAGGAATGTCACATAGTATAGAACAGTGTCGGTGCCTATGCCGAAAATGCACATGCAAGGTACGTGGCCGTGCCACCTGCTAAAGCAAGCACAAAAACAATATGTTTCTAGGTAATACATTTTTATTTCGATGCCTCCAGCAAACCATAAAAACTCTTCAAGGGATGAGCTCGACGAGGCATTCGATGAAATGTTCATTCAGCTGAATAATCTGACTGTCCTTCCGGTGATCCTAAAAGAAAGTCAAGAATTTTTTATGAGGACATGATAACAGTTGTTGAGGGTACCACCGTAAAATCCCGAGCAAGCGCCGTCCCTACGTCGAAGGTTAATTCGACAAGATTTGGAGAGGGGCACGCTTGCTCAGTCATGAATCAAAATTCAACATGGTGGCGGAGGAGCTGTTAAGAATAAGGAATGCACGCCTGTGCTAATGAAATGCTTTAATGATTATGCATGTATTCACCCTCGCCGGGAGAATGAAAACAGTGAATGAAACAGTGGAAATGGCGGGAGAGGGGCGCTTGCTCGGGACTAATGGCAAACCGTCAATATTGAAGCAAAGGCTGAGTTCGTCAGGCAAGTGTGTACAGTCCAGCAGAGTTTGCCGCAGTCCTGCCTCAAGGCCAAAATGGCGAAACTTCCCTCCTGCCAGCTCTCTGATGTTTAGGACCCTACCTGGAGTTTGCAAGAGCGTCCTAGCAGTCGACGGTAGTGACACAAAACAAGTGTGGCTCCGCAAAACGGACAGCAGTGACGTGACAGCGGCATGCGAGCACCGCGATTCAACCGCCCACGCTTGTAACCTTTGTCGGAAGTTCACATTGCTTTCCTCGTCGTCAGACGTAATGGCTCCACTAACATGGTCGTAATCTGCACTCTGCACATCGCTGCTGTGGCGGCGTCGCTCCAACGGCGGCAAGTATATGCTGTTATCGCGCGAGCCACCACTGATCGGACTACTTACTGGCCCTACAACATCCTGATACACCACGTGTAGTACATCATGCATCACTAACAAAGACGGCGGAATCGCCACATAACTCAGGAGGATGCGCTACCGTCTGTTCATTTTGCCGAGTCCCTTCGACTTGATGCAGGGCGCGACCACTAGAATTGGTGTCGGGCAGGGACTCGGTCGGACTTTGAATGCGACACGCCGGCTGAGCGAGGTCATTGTTCATGCTCGCAAGATGAACAGACGCATCGACGCGGCGTTTTCGCTCGCGGCGAAATAGTCGTTCACTGCTCTCCGCCATCACCAGAACACAAAAAGGTGGTGGTGGTGATTAGAGGAAGAAAAAGACGCTTGGATCGAACTCACCGATATTCAGTCCGGCATGCGCCATGTCACAACCTCTCCGTGAAGACACAGCGTGGGCCCGTGGGGACTGCTGGGAGTCTGAGACCACCAGGAGGCATCTTTTTTTTTTTTCTTTTTGGTCACATGGGTCACAGTGTTGTCAGCGGTCGAAGTGCGGGAAATTTAAATATGTCACCGAATTTTAACTTCGCGAAGCGTATTTCCCTTAAATTGGGCTTTTTAAACAAGCAATTAATACATCGCATTACCCTCGCCACGTTGGCGATTAATACATGTACTCATTCTGAACAAGGAGAAACGTGTCCGTCGGCAATCATAATTACGTCACCAGATAAAGATGTTCTATTTTTTAAGATAAAAAAATAACATGCAGTCAAATGGTGTTCATTGCACAGATGTTAATAATATCTGGGGTTTAACGTCCCAAAACCACGATATGATTATGAGAGACGCCGTAGTGGAGGGCTCCGGAAATTTCGACCACCTGGGGTTCTTTAACGTGCACCTAAAGCTAAGTACACGGGCCTCAAACATTTTCGCCTCCATCGAAAATGCAGCCGCCGCGGTCGGGATTCGATCCCGCGACCTTCGGGTCAGCAGTCGAGCGCCATAACCACT
This sequence comes from Rhipicephalus sanguineus, assembly GCF_013339695.2. Lineage (NCBI taxonomy): Eukaryota > Metazoa > Arthropoda > Arachnida > Ixodida > Ixodidae > Rhipicephalus > Rhipicephalus sanguineus. The sequence continues at coordinate 191,317,688 of NC_051176.1, forward strand.
AGACCACCGTGGCGGGGCCGTTGCACAAATGTTGTAATTCCCAGTTCAGCGCAAGCTTGTTGCTGTCCCGAACACGTCCGCATGAGAGCACGTTTAGGATAATCCTGCAAACGAGGTCCTGAGGGCGTACTCAGGATGCTGCCAAGCGGACGAAGACGTTTGTACCTTTTGAGGACGAGCATAAGATGTCGACTGTTGTCTGGGTTACTCCACACGTCGTTCACAGTGAAAGTGCCCGAGTTGTCATCGCCTCCTTTTTCGTCATCCGGATTTTATTTACATTTTGGTAGCACAATGGCAGTATCAGTATCGTGTTCATTTACTGTGCTCTCGACTGCATCCAAATCAATCCGATCATAAATGAACAAAGCGCGCCTGTAACCAGTCCGTGGTCGTCGCAGAACCGGCGACTTTCAGTCTAGACCACGGTCTAGACGTATGGCGACCGCCTGCAACGTCCTCCCTGTCTCCTGCGGCGCGACGGGAGGTACATAGTTGGAAAGGGAGACTGGGGAAGCCTCGTGGGCGAGTGCGAGGCACTGTGCGCTATGCGAGCGCGGCTGTCGCGCCAGACTTGATGGCGCCGGCGACATCGCGAGGAGAGAGCATGACGACTGCTGATGCCGACTTTAGTCGGCTCAGTTAGCGTTTCACTCCAGCGTGCGCTCGACCTTATTTCTTTGTAACGCGCTCATGCTGCGGCGTTTGCGCGGTTTTTTATCTTGCGTGCTTGTGTCGCTGGCGTTCTGCGTAAAGAAGAATAAAAATTTTGGCGTGGAAGTGGAAATGAATGTTCGATTCAATAGCAGTGATTTATTAATTGAAGTTGCAGACTACTTACGGCTATATAACTGACACTCTGTCAGTGCTGTCTTTTTTTTGTTGTTGTTGTTGTTGTTGCTGTTGCTAGAGAAAATGCTGTGAGGTCCTGTGTCTTCTCTTTAATTTCAGGAATATGGCATACTGCTGCGTACCCTTCTGCAAGTCGAATAGCAAAAGGAAGCTTGGGATGCCTGTAAAGCATTCCGTATAGAAGGAAGTGCCTGCAAGTTGTTAATAAAGGAAATATAAACAAAGTGTCCCTAATGGAAAATTTGAGTGCTGCTGTACGTGTGTTTTCATTTCGCTATATGTTGTTACACCGAAGGAAAAAATGCACAAAGGAAGCAAGCACCGATACCTGCGTTTTGCGATACTGCTTCCAAACGGACTGCTTCCGTCGCAGGCCTTAAAGGAGCACTGACATCAAATTTCAAGATCGAGATGTGCCCATCATTCGATCGCTTGGTATGCATAGGTCTTTCTTGGCCAAATTTGAACGGCATCCGTCGCGTGGAAGTTATTTTAATTCGATGTCAAACAGCGTAGGAGAAAAAACAAAAAATCGGCTGCCCTGCAACATCGACACTAGTGCTACGTGTTCGGTGTGATACATTGCACAAAAATCACCCTGAGTGACGATACGCTAGTAACAATGACGTCGGCGATCTCTGAGTGTGTTTGGAGCCGACTGCCAGCCATGCTTTCACTCTCTTTGCTGTGTCGAAGCGTGCGGCGTGCGTTTGCGGGGCGCACATGCACAATACGACGACTGGCACCCGGCGAGGCCTATTGTTCCGCACCCCTCTCGCTTTGTTGTCGGGCTGCTCTCGAGGTAGTTTTCGTGAGGGGTCACGCGCTTAACAGGTTTAACCCATACCGAGGCACCCACATACTTTCAATCTCTACCGCGCGCGGGGCCCCGATTTGAAAACCGCGCTTTCTACGTCACCACAGCTTGAGTGCACGTGGTCTTTGACGCTCCCCGCATGGGTCGCTAGTTTCTTGTGGTTTTTAGGCGGGCGTTTTGAAGTGACGCTAAAATGGTCACAATTAACTACGCTAGAATTAGTTATACGATACGCTAGAGCATTTACGATTTAACTTAGGGATTACCAGACCCAAAGCTACAAATTACAGTAAAAAAGTCACCAACAAAAATTTTGCTGTCAGGGGTCCTTTAAAGGCCAACTCCGGCGATTTTTCGAGATCGGTGGATCTCAATGAAATTCGCTGGGTACGTTCCTTTGCACGTTTCCGTCATTTATGCCAAATTACAGGCTTGAGACATGCGCAGATTGTTTGCAAATGAATTTTAAAGATTGTCTGCAAACGCCCTCCTGGCTTCCCAGGAGGGCGTTATTATTGGCAACATTGCGTCTGTGACGTCAGTATTGGGAAGGCGGCGGAAGTGACGCAGCCGAGGGCACCGCTAACTTCGGGGCTTCGGTCGCTACAGCGAGCGTCTGTTGTGCACAAGGCGACAGACAGCGTTGGTTTGGCCGGCGCTTCGCTGGTCGTCCCGGCTGTCACAGTTTTCATACTCCGCGCCGGCGTGACCGGCATGCCTTGCACGACTTCCGGTTCGTTCGTAACAACGTCTACGTCATACGTAGACAGACTCAGTTTGGTTCCGGTTTCGGTGTTGCGCTTTTTTGCTTATTTAATATTATTCTCCAATTTGCCAAGTATTTCTGCTATCGGGCCCGTAACAGGAGCGTCTCAGGAACATAAAAGCACCGTTACTTTGACATGGCCAAAAAATCGCCGGAGTTGGCCTTTAAATCTAGCTTACAACATTATCAACATATCTACTGTGGGCTCGGGGCCAGTGGTTGGCCAAAGCCCTCAGAGAACACATAGGCAACAAGAAAAACGCGTTTAATTTACGGAGGCCCTGCAACGACTGATCGGTCTTTATTGGCAAGGCGAGCGCGAGCCCCGGGCGTCATCACGCCCAGCCTCATCATGGTTCTTTTTTTTTCTTCTCCTTCGCTAGCGTGCCCATACTAGACAGCCCGCAAATTTCGAAGTATAGTAGGTTTCTAGCACATGCGGATCTCTTGCAGAGGCATCGTTTTTCTAAGTGCTCTATTAAAGGCGGCGCAAATATACAGCAAAAAAAAAAGCCCATTTGAGATTCGATAGGCCCCGGCATTGACTTGGCCTCTCGTACACCTTGACCAGACATTTCCAAATCAGCGCGAGGTTAATAAAAGCGCAAAACCATTTTTTTTCCTCGCCACATGCAAGCTGCGCCAACAGCGCGGCAGCGTTTCCGATCCTATCCGATCCTAAAGTCATTGGAACGTGAAAAGTACCGCGACCGTCCTGCCCGCCGCCATATTTGGTCCAGCGCGGCCGAAGCTGCGGCGGCGCGGTGTTGATTTCACGCGGAGTAACGCATATTTTACGCATTGCGTGCGCTTTTGCAGCCCCGAATGAAGCATACCGTTTTTCTCTAACTGATTAGGAAAGAAATAGCGGCAGTTTTCACTTGCCTACATGCGCACGCACGCGTACTAACGCGATAAAGAAATGCGAACTGCGCGGCATTTACGCGCTCGGCTGTCGGAATTTATTAAATGCGAATCATTTCTTAGCGACCTTCTACGAGTTTGAACGTAGTATCTATCTATCTATCTATCTATCTATCTATCTATCTATCTATCTATCTATCTATCTATCTATCTATCTATCTATCTATCTATCTATCTATCTATCTATCTATCTATCTATCTATCTATCTATCTATCTATCTATCTATCTAGCCGCCCACGACTATGTGCTCTCCTGGCAGTTTCGTTAATGGGATGTATACCAAATTTGGTATGGCATAACATGACAGTATGACAAATATAAACTACAGGTGGTAACATGAAAATAATGACACGTACGGCACGATTTACATGCCACGCTCATGGTGCGCTCGCGGCCGCTTCGCTAGCGTGATACACACCAAAATTGATATGGCGTGACAAGAGTGTATGACGAACATAAGTTACTGGTGATAATGTGCAAATCATGGCAGGCATATCCTGTAAAATATAATTTATAAGACATGGCCTCAGGGCGCTCGCGGTCGTTTAGTGAAATGCATATATACCAAAATTGATATGACGGCATATTTCTGTATGATGAACGTTAGTGACAGGTGGTAACATGAAAATCATGACTTGTATGTCATGTACAGCATCACTTACTTTCCACGCCCATGGTGCGCTCGCGGCCGGTTCGGCAACTTGATATACACCAAAATTGGTATAGCGCGAGGTGACTGTATGACGAACATGAATGACAGGTGGTAACGTGAAAACCACGACATGCATTACATGTACGGCATGGTTTACATCACACTGTCTTTGTGCGCTTCCGGCCGTTTTGTTAATTCGATGTATGCCAAATTTAGTATGCCATGACGTGGGTGCGTGACGAACATAAATTACAGGTCATGCGTTGTATATACCAGATTCTACATGCATGCACGCATGACAAACATGCGATATATAGTGAACTAGATGTCATGACATGAATGATTTCATCTGCCTCAAAGACGAACAAGGCGATATATGCAGCTCTTTGCTGGCTGCTTCGCATTAGATTGATTCCCACAATGCATGGGATCTGCCGGATTGACACAAAATGCACAATTATACAGTCACGTCACGCGCTACCAATCTAGGTGCATATCGAGCCAGCGAACAGGCCACGGGTGCACCATAAGCATATGGCATGTAAATCATGCCTTACATGACATGCGTGCCATTATTTTCATGTTACCACCTGGTATTTATGTTCGTCATACAGTCACGTCACGCAATACCGATTTTTGTGCATATCAAGCCAGCGAACCGGCCACGAGTGCACCATGAGCATGGCATGTGAATGATGCCTTACATTACATGTGTGCCATTACTTTCATGGTACACCGTTATTTATGTTCGTCATTCGGTCACGTCACGCAATACCAATCTGTAGCAGTCAGTTTTCATGGCGCACTGATCGTTATATGCGAGCCCAAGCGTCATTTATGCTAAACATAATTAAGAGCTGCCCGGCAATGTTATTGTGCATGAACCTTCTGCAGCAACCACGCGAAACAAGCTGCACTAGTGCATCGGAGACGCCAACATTCCCCGAAACAGCATTTGCGAAATCTCAATGAAACGCTTGCCTCACAAAGGCGGGTATCAGTCGTGGGAACAAATTTTTCGCGCCGTATTCTGTGCAGCCACACAGCCCGTCGCTTGGCATCCTTTTTCCCGCTGGGAATAGCAAAGAGGGCTTTGCCCGTTTCCCGCCGGTTGTTGCTCCCGAAAGCGCAGCCGGCGCAGCACCCAGGCCTTCTTCGATGCCTCAACAGGCTTGCGGTGAAGTGTCAATACGATACGGGATGTCGTAATGTCCCTTCACGCTTTTCTGAGGCTATAAAAACAATCGTCCTTCAAAGCGCAGTGCGTCGGCGGCCGGGAGACGCTAGCGAGGCGAGCGTGCTGGACCCTTTATGTGGCGAAGCCGCCGAAAGGGCGCGGCGGCGAAGAGAAAAAGAACGCGGTACTTTTCCCGTTCAGTGATTTTATCCGATCCATCCGATCCCAAGTAAGTGCGCCGCGGTGCGGAGAAAAGAGCGCGCCACGCCCACCTCGGGAAATACGCGCGTCCGCCATCTCGGAGGCCATGCTTTAGGTAGCAGAGTTGCGCATCTGTCTTCCAAACGCCGCGAGCAACCATGCGTTGTGGAGAAGCTGACGCTCGGGACAATTTTTGTATTTTTTGACGCCGCCCACGCAGTGAACTGGATTGACCCTTGTCATCGACAGTCAAGTTAATCACCGGTCTTCGACACGCCAAGCATGTCAGTCGGCGACACGGTAGGCATGTCGCCTGCAAAAGGAGAGTGAAGCTTCGCCGCATAGCTGCGGTTGCTTCCCAGACCTATGCGCAAATCTGCTACCTAAAGGCAGCATATACAGTGGCTGTAGTGATAGCTAGAGTTACTGTATATGCTACCTTTAGGTAGCATATACAGTAACTCTAGCTATCACAAGAGTAACAGTAACTCTAGCTACAGACCGAACCTGCGACCTTCGACTACCTGCGGTTTTCGAAGGTCGCAGGTTCGGTCCCATTAATATTGTGTTAGACCAGAAGCTCACGTACGTGACAAACTTTGTAAAAAGGAGCGTCGCAGCAGCACATCGTCAGGAAAAACGGCAAGGCGTGTCAAATTCCCAATTGGACCGCTTATTATTTTTATTAAACTCAAAAGAAGTGCAAAGAACTTGTTCGTTTGTCTGCGTCAAGTAGCGCCGCAGTGGCTGCCGCCTAGTTTTAGGCTTCAGAGTGAAAGAAAAGCTTGAAACTGCGGTTTTCTTGGGTACAGCGCGAAATGCCCACTCCCTGTGGTTGTCGTCAGGCTGCCATGGGCGTCCGCAAGGGGGGGCAAGGGGGGGGGGGCATCTGCCCCCCCCCCCCCTGGAATTCGGGATATATATATATATATATATATATATATATATATATATATATATATATATATATATATATATATCTATATATGAAAGAGAGGGGGGGGGGAGTACTTTTAGCGTTGTATCGTGGCGAAAGTTTTCCCAAAGCTAGAGCGGGTCGTATGTATCTCTTCTCGTGTGTGCACGGCCCGGCGCCGCGGGCTAACTGCGGTACCATCTTAACTTGGACCATCTGTGTGATGTGTAGAAGCGACAATTCTCTTTTCCCCTTTTCCTTGGTCGCTTGCTCAGGCCGCCTTTTTATCTGCCCTACGAAGATAAGACAGGGATAAACCGCCCGCCTCGCCCGCCTCCGGCGGCTCTCCATCTTTCCTACCGCTGTTCTTTCCCTCCCTCGTTCTGCAGCTGTTGACGAATGCCCCAACAAAGCAATTGTTGCTGTTGCTGCCTTCGTTATTTCTCTCTTTCTTCTTTTCCTTTCTCCTTTTTTTTATCTTTTTTTGAAATTCTCGTTTGGCACCCAAACTGGGCGGGCGGCCCTGGTGCAGCAGGTTGGGCCATGTCATTTCAATTACATCCTCCGAAGAAGGCTGCACCGCGCGCCAGCCGAAACTGTTACGATAAAATAAATATTTGTTTTGTTTCTTATATTGTAGCACGAAGGAGTTTTTCACAACTTTTATGACGGTAGCCAGAAGAAGTTCTCTTTATGCCTATATATATATATATATATATATATATATATATATATATATATATATATATATATATATATATATATATATATATATATATATATATATATATATATATATCTACACGTCAAGTCATGGCAGTGAGACTGCCTGCGATGGCTATTGAAGATAGCGAATAATTCTGAGATACAAGTTTCATGTTTTCTTTTCCTGAACTAAGAGATTTACGCAGTCTGACACAAGAACTTTAGTTCTCACAAAATTGACGGCTACATTTAGCAAGAAATCATTACCGCTACACTTCGTTAAAAGACTGTAACAATATCCCATGGCGTCGCGCCTCTCACCACCCAAGCTCCCAAACAATGCTTTTATATCGGTCACTCAGAAAGCTTGTGGGCTTGTACAAGTTTCATGCTGTGCTTTCTTGTGGAGCTCAAGTTGCCCTTGTTGTTGGTCCTTATAAGGCGTCGATTATACCTTCACAACAGCGGGCCTTCATGCTCATGCAAATTAAATCGCCTTACCATTTTCGGGAGTCATGTACTTATGTTGCTTACATGATTAGTTAATGTTGCGGTAATGTCATACGCATCTCAAAATAAAATACTACTGCATGTGCATGTTAGTTTTTTAGGAATGTGTCCAAACCCTGACAAAAGAATCGTGAAGTACAGCGTGTACGAAGGCGACATGATGAGTACTCGTAGGAAGTGACGACACTGAAGAGTCACGACGGAGGATGTATTTATATAATCAGAAGCAGAAATTAATTTACAAAAAAGGACAAACTTTGCAGTACCTACTGTACTCATTGTTCATTTGGTTAGAGCCTAAGTATAGCCGTGGTACAGGGTTTGCCTGGAGCTTCAGCTCAGACTGTACTGGATATCGAGATTTTGCTCGCGCTAAAATAAAAAAAAAACTTGGTTAACAAGCATCAATAAAGTTGTTTCACTCACTCACTTGGTTAACAAGCCAGTTGCGACGGTTATTCAAAAATGCCATCAGAAGATCAGCCAATCAAATATCATTAAAGGTGACCACCACCTTAAAGCTTAGGCCCAGTTTAAGGCCCGACCAATAACACAGAGCAAAGCAAAATCAATAGCTTTATTCGTCCCCAATATGGGAGTCTTTTTTGGCCCCCGACACACATCCGTGCAGCCGTGCCCATCCGCGCGATGATTACAGCCTAATGGCAACGCGCCTATGCTTAAACACTTAAACCGTGACTGATGGTTGTCAACGACGAAAGGAAAAGAGCCGCCACGAATGGGCCGGCGACGCACCCTGCGAAACGGGTGAAAGCAGCCCCCGCTTTTACGCTTTGGGTGGCACCTCTGGACTGTCGCGTGTCTATAGGTTTTACGGGCACGTGTCCTTTTGCCGTCTTCGAAAGGTGTCATCGTTAAAAAGGGCTGAAGGGCGATCTGTTCTAATCGTTTCGACACGTTCAGGCGCCGGGCGCCTCCAAGTCCGATGGTAGCAGTGCCGGCACGCATGTGTTCCGACCCTTCTTCAGGGGAGGTCTCTATTGTTCAGCTCTGTAGAGAGATAGCGGCACGAAAAGAGACACCGTACAGGGCATTGTGTTTTCGCCTTCGTTGCTCACTGTGTTCGGAATACGCTGGTACTCCCAACCCGGGATTCGCTCGTTGGATTTCAAGCAAGACGGACGTGCCGGCCGCGATGTCCTGGATTACTCCTCGTACCTCTCGCTGACCGGCGCCCCGTGACGGACTCCTCGCCCGCTATGCCGTGCGCCGCTCATCGTCGGGACCTTCTCCGTTTCGTCGGTGTTGTGCACTGTGCCACTAGCTGTGTTTCGCGGACCCGTCCCTGAACTCCCGTGACCGTTTCCCAATCTTTCCTGTCCTCTTTTCTCTTCGTTGGATGGATGTGCTCCTGTCACTTTTCTCTCTATTTTCCTACTATTCTTTTATTCCCTCCTTACCCCCCACCCCTACAAGGCACTGCGCCGTGTCGCCTATAGGCAGACAGAAATTAGGTGCCTTTTTTCCTTTCCTGAATAACCACTGAAAGGCAACCCTTGTGAGCACGCATCTTGTTGAGTGCACCTCCAGTGTGGGGGACCTCAACAAGGTAGCAAATTCGGCGAGTCGGAATATATTTATGATGGCCAGCCCTGCGCCTTGTTTGCGCTATCCATCACGGGGAACCTCGCCAGAGCGGCGACAGCGCGTAAACGATTCCAGCCATCTTCCCACTTTGTGGTGCGCGCAATGTCCTGTCTACAAGGGGAGCCGACACGGCCACATGGTTCCGTTTTTTCGACAGTAAGCCCCTGCACCCGTGCGCCTCTCTTTGTGTGGTTCAGTGTGTTTAAGTGCATGGCTATGCGGAGATGAAACAACCAGGACACTGGACGAGAGAGCAACGAGCGGCAAGCAGTGCATGGCCCGGTCGCTCGACTGTGCGGGTGCGCGAGCGAGATTGAGCTAGACGAATGAATTTGTGAGCGTGTGTATTAGCCGGTAAATAAGATTTCCTTGTAAATATAATGCTTTCGTGTTTTTTAACGTGAGCATTTGAATAATTATCCTTCCAGTCAGTGTGCGTATATTTTCTAGTGGTCAACCACCAGGAACTCTGACAGCTTTGCCTCGTCCGGTCCCCAATTATGAATATCCGACGCTTCTTCAAGCGTCCACGGGTGTCTGACGGAGTGTCACTGAGCTGTCCGGCGGACGATTCTAGTGTGGCGTGTGACGATTTTGCAGAAGTTGACCAGCCTAGTGAATGTGATGCAGACTTTCACCAACGGACTGTGCCTGAGGTCGTCGCCACCATGGAAGAGGTTCCACCATCAGTGAGCTACCACGACACAGTAAGCCACGATGATACTTCTCCTTGCTTGAGATTAAATAACAGTGACAACAGCAAGCAAGCAACTAACATTTCTCTAGAATGTGATTTGGGAGAGTTTCTAGACAAAGCTAAACTCGCGGGCATTCCAGACAATTTGAAGTTACGCCTTCTGACTAATTCATGGTCGCCAAATGCTACATATGACTTTAAGAAAGATGTAACACCTGGCAAGAGGACTTTTCGCTACCAATGGCTGGCAGATTACGCCCCTTGGTTTGCGTACTCAGCGACACTGAAAGGCGCCCTTTGTCGTTTCTGCGTCACCTTTCCTCCAAATGTTCATCGGGGTACTCAAGGTAGCTTTATCGTGCGCACTTTCAGTAACTACAAAAAAATGCACGAGGCGTGCAGGGATCATGGGAAATCCCAATGGCACCGGGAAGCAATGGCCGCCTCACAGAACTTTATGGGTGTGATATCAGGCAAGAAATTACCCGTTGTACAGCAGCTAAACAAAGCCCTGCACGAGCAGGTTGAAACGAACCGCCAGAAACTATTTCCGATCATTTCCACCATTATATTTTGTGCAACGCATGACTTGCCAGTACGCGGGAAGCAGTCTGACAGTGGAGTTTTCAATGATCTCCTTGACTTTCGGGTAGAAGCAGGAGATACCTGGCTTCAAGAACACTTTGCATCTTCTCCTGGTAATGCAAAGTACACTTCCGCCCGAGTCCAGAACGAGATCATCACAATCTGTGGCGACATCCTGAGGGAGGAAATAGTGGCTGAAGTTAACACAGCATTTGCTTTTTCCGTCCTTGCGGACGAAACTGCAGATATTGCAGGAACAGAGCAGATGTCTATAGGCATTCGCTTCATTGACAAGAGAGTAACGGATGCCTGCGTTCGAGAGCATTTTATGGGATTTGTAGAGTTGAATCAGCTGAACTCAGCTTGCATCGCCGCCGCAATCTTGAAGTTTTTAAAGGATGCTGGGCTGATTCTTTCGAACCTCGTTGGACAGGGCTATGATGGATGCTCCACAATGGCTGGAAGAGAAGCTGGAGTTAACAGAATAATACAGAAAGAACTTCCAAAGGCACTATTTTTCCACTGCGCAAGCCACAAACTGAATCTCGTGATCAACTATTTGAACGAAGTCTCTGAAATTCGCAACACAATAGGGATAATCAAGCAAACCACAATCTTCTTCCGTGAGAGCGTACTTCGAAGGAAATTGGTGCCCAACATTCCGATGCTGTGTGAAACAAGGTGGTCTGCAAAATACAAGTCAATTAGGATCTTCTCTCAACATTACGTGGCCATAGTTGAAGCCCTCGAGGAGCTCGCATCAATGGAATCAACCTCGAATGCTGCAACTAGCAACGAGCTCACATCCTCTACTGTGCAACGACAAGCTCACCTTTCATTGTCTGCTTGCACATCGTAGCGAAGTACAGCGCACGACTGGAACCTGTTACGAACGTTCTGCAGAGTGTAACCATGAACTTTCATTCTGTACACGACTACATCACTGAGCTGCAGAATATATTTCGCGACCACCGGACTAACGCTGAAGAGCAGTTCTCTGACATCATGAGAACAGCAAGTGAGGCAGCCAATCGCTTAAACATAGTGATATCTGTGCCAAGGCAAGCCTCTCGTCAGACCCACCGAGACAACTACGGGATACAGTCGCCGGAGAAATATTACCGCGTGGCAATATATGTGCCTTACTTGGACTCTCTCACTGCTTCTTAATTGGCTCGCCGCTTTTCTGACACTAATGAGAAGAGCTTCAAGCTTCTGCAGCTTCATCCAACAAAAATGAAGTCTTTGAGCCTTGTTGAGTTTGCTGTCCTCGCTGATGAACTCCAAGAATTTTATAGCATCGAGAACTCCAAGGAAGAGAGCATATCTTGGTACGAGATGTGGCACAACAAAACTAGGGACACCTCAGAATTAACATATTCTGAACTTATGATTCAGGCCAAGACATTCTTCCCCGCTGTCGCAATTACCTACAAAAGAAAGGCATTTACCTGCAAAAGGCATCGCATTTACCTACAAAAGAAAGGCATTTGTATCGAGTCCAGTGTAGCACCAATTTCAGTACATCTTTTTATCTCGTATTGACCAGGCACTACAATGTGTTTCTACTTCATTTCATCCATTTTCCATTTTTAGGTATGTTGTCGATTTTTTTTATTGTTTAATATAAGATATGTCATGTGCCTTACCATGAAATGGTATATTTCATTTTAGGTGCCTTGAAGACGAATTCTAAGGAACTAACTTTCACTCATGAGCTTCAGACCGACAATTGTTTGCAGTTTTTAGATATTTGCCCGGCTTTGAAAAACGATCATGCTTCTTGCGCTTACTTTCCTCGCAGCACAAAAGCGCTATTGTCTTATGATTGTTCAATGTGCATCGCTCTGTATTGCCTTCAATCTGCGTTGCGCGGGTCGTGTTCGCACATGATGTACTAGCCTTTGCACTCAGATTGGCAAACTCCAAAAAGGCTGGCTTCCCTCGGATGGTCTTGGTTGACGTCGCCGAGTCTTTACTACGGAAAGTGAAAATCAGTACTCTGGAAGAGCACTTGAGAGAACCGGAGCGTGCAAAACCACAAGTGCTACCGTGCGTGCACAAAGTGAGCCATAACCTGAAGAAGGTGGCCACTAGCCGTGGAATTCCTGTTGTGTTTTCCGCTCCAAATTAACTGGCACAGCTGTGCCAGCGAACCGCTAGTGCTAAGCAGCAAGGGTGCCAAAAGAGGCACGTGAAACCCTTCAGGCGACGTGCCGAAGGTGTTGTCTACCAAATTCCTGTGAGCAATGGCAAGGCCTATACATAGGACAAACGGGACGTAATGACCACCTGAGGGTGCACGCCAATAGTATTGGTAAAAGTGATGGTGCGCATCTTCCGGTGCATGTTAAGGCATGCGCATATACGCCACGTTTCGAGCAAGCTAATATCGTTGGCAAGAGCAGAGACCAAACGGCGAGATAACTTTTAGAAGCGTTTCATATTTCAAGGAATGGGTCCGCTTGTGTCAGTGGCACATCATTTGTATCGTATCAATCTGAGAGATCCTTTTTTAATGGACAGCTTACGGTATTGACATGCTGACGTCACAGTTTCACGCCCCTGCGATATGCGTATACGTTTTCTTGATTTCCAATCTTCGCCGGCAATAAACAGTTCGTAGTTTGGTGCCCCTCTGACTCTTTCCTCTGTCTTTATTCATGTTTCTAGCTTTGCGCCAAAATTAACACGTTGAGAGCGGTGCTATGTTTTCGCATATTGCTTATTAGGTTTAGTTATTTGTTCATTAACAAAATCCAATGTATTTTCCAATCCAATGATTCGTTGTTTCGATTTTGTTTTCGCACGTGCGTAACTCAGACCATAAATAGTGCCTTTTTAGTGCTAACCTACCATACCCCCCCCCCCCCCCGCCCAGCGGTTGCCCCCCCCTGGAAAAAGTTCTGCGGACGCCCTTGCAGGCTGCTGATCCAAGCGTACTGCAAATAGATTTATAACAACTTATTTTACATGCCTAAAGCCATTACAACAAAATTCTGAAAACGTCTAAAGAATGTCTTAGCTTCATCTTGTCAAGACATTTTTTAGACCTGGAATAGCTTATTTTGTGTTTCATGTGTGTCGACGTTGCCGGCGCTGTTCTGCTTCTCGTGCCTGCAGCCGAGGGTTTGCTGTCCTTCTTTAACTTGAAGTTTGCGTTGCTGTGCCCCAGCATCTGTAGCCAACCTCTGTCGTTTCGCTTGGTCGTCGTGCTCCTTTAAAGGGACACTAAAGAGAAACAACGAATCGGTTTAGATCGATAAATTGTGCTCTAAGAACTCTAATGTCGTTAATGTCGCCATCATAGGTTTATTAATAGAGAAGAAAATCAAGTTCAAAGTTTCATTTTTAAATTTCGCACCAAAATCTCCCCGCGTGACGTCACGGATATCAAGGTGTATTTATCGTACATTGGCGCCATTGGCTCAACAGAATTAACGCAAACTTGGTATGTTAAGCCTATGGCCCCCTCAGAGGACAATGTACTTCATTTTTACCGATTAGGAACTACGTAGTCCCTAGTAGGCGCCGTCATGGTGCGTAAACTTCGAGGTGGCGGCGCCACCCACATTTTGTTTTTGCGCGTTTTCTCGCTTACTAAGAGTCTTCTCGCAGCAAGCGTGGTGTTTTTGGCATCGTGAACGAGTACTTTAATAATATGAGACAAATCGTTTTGCTCTTTAGTGTCCCTTTAACTCAGGATACGCTGCTCTACGCTGTCGACGAGGCTCCGTTTCCCAATCCCAAGCCCGCTCCCAATCGCATTGCTCATCGAAAGCGCTCTGCTCCCAAACTGACCACACCATTTGCCAAGCGTGAACTGACGGGAAGGAGAACCGGCGCTCGAGCCCCTTTATTTCTCTTTTCCTTCCCCTTGAGAGCGCCCGTGGCGTGTTTCGCCACCGGCGCAGCCTTGGTTTTTTTCCCGCGGACACCGAACCCTGGCTCAAGTGAGCCAATACAAGCTTCGCTTGAAAAGTCCAGAGAGTACCGACGAAAACTCAACTGCATTGGCAGTTGCTGTGACAAGGCAGTTGCTGCCTTGACGTAGACAAGTCCACTAGTCGAAACGCTGGCTCCTGTGACAGCTCCTGCTCAAGGAATTTCTATCTCCTGACGTGAGATGTGGAAAAAGAGGCCATGAGAAACAAATGCTTATTCTTTGTCCTACCTCTTTTCTGCACTACAACACTATGCATGTCGCTGGAGCCAAAGTTTCGACAAGTGGACCTGTCTTTGTTAAGGCAGTTGCTGCCTTGGCGAAGACAAGTCCACTTGTTGAAACGTTGGCTCCAGCAACACCCCATGCTCAAGGAATTTTTATCTCTTCAAGCCTCCATCTTTCCCCAGGTTTCAGCCTTGCTTGGATCTTACGTCATGGTCATACATGTCTTTTATGTGTTCTCTGCAAAATAAAGACACAGAAACACACTGTTTTCTTGAACTTCACGTGCCAACTCAACTTTAATAACCATTTTTTCCATAAAATTCATTCACCACGACATGGGCTCGTTCTCAATCTGAGCACTCACGGCGCCAAGCACCCAAGAGGTGTACCGCAGTTAGCGTGGTGCAGAAGCTCGCGTTTCACACACCCCTGCAGATAACAGCAGCTCTCCCATCCTCATTTTTTTCGGACTAGTTTTCTGGAAGACGTCGATGAAAGCAAGAGAACAGAAACAAACACGCACACACACTTCTCAAAAACACATAAATCTAGATGTGTGTAATATATATATATAGATATGTATAATATGCACGCACAATGTTTTATGCGGAACATTCGCGCATACAATTGCACCTTTCAGAACTGCAGCCAGTTGCAATGGCATTCACCCTGAATCACTCAAACCGGGTTAGGGACACACTTTGCGTTCGGTCATTTTTGCTACAAACACATCCATCATCACCATCAGTCATCATCACACATTTGACTAGTTCAGACGTTCAGTTGTAAACATCTGTGACAGGTCGGGAAAACACATCTAGAGGCCTTAATAATTTAGTAGGAATACACACAGGCTGGCTCTACATACACGACAAGCTTCGAGGTACAATCGAGAAGCAGAATACAGATCGCGCCACCCAGCACTATTCTCACTTATACCCAATTAAACCACGTTCAACAGCCACCCCCACTTCTCATACAGACAGAGCACAGCCCATAAGCAAGTACTTCACCAGTGCTCCTTGTCACGGTCTACTCAGCATTACCGCAGAAGAAAGGGCTGCATTGCTCAAGAAGAGCTGCACATGCAGTGGTGACACATAGCAACTAACTTCCACAATACACAGCATCCAGCAAATCAGCAGGTGCCAATGTGTGGCACACACAGCAGGATGTGGTGGGGAGAAAAGGCGCACATTTAAAGCAATAACCACCAGAGTTCACTTTTCCTGCCAGCACTGGGCGATACCTACAATCTCTGTGGAAATTGAAGCTGCATGGTCACGAAGAAAAAGTTGAAGAATGTGCATTCCAAAGGAGGACCATACATAACAATGAGGCCAGCAATTTACTATGCCGGTTTGTTTCCTGGAGCTCCTCCACGATGCTTCATATAAAATGCAGAGCTGCATGTATGTGCACATTGTGCTAAGTGAACTGTAGCACGAAGCATTTGAATCATGGCTACCACACTTCGTGCTGTTCAAACTTGCCATGGAATGCTTCCATGTAAACTGCTTCCGAGCCTGTATCACATCAGTGCTATTTAGACATTGTTAACATCCAAATAGCATATTAATAGACAAAAACCATTCAAGTCTCAGAACTTTTGCCATTCCAAAAGAGTAGCACAGAACAGATGCAGTGTGACTACGAAAAGATATTCACTTTCCCAAAATAATTAAAAAATTAGAGCATGCACTGTAGGTATTGAAGGTTTTATAGTGAGTCAGCAAAATAAAGGGATAAGGGAAATAGAAAAGGCAATATGCTGCTTTGCAATCTTTTAGGCCCACAGGCAGTTGAGGCTAAGAGTATTATATCACTAGAAAAATACAGCTTATAATACCTTATAATATGTTTTCTACCAGCTCCATACACAGTACACCTAAATTTTGACTTTCACAGTGCAATGAACTTTACTACCTTGACATGACATTCGAGATGGATCCATTCTTTGGTACTGTTGAAGTTTCATGAAAAACAGAAAGCATCCATACTCACGCAGGCCTGCAAGCCAGCATGCTCAAAATGAGTAGTGTTTCATTAGCCTGGAGTTTTCACCAATGGTTGGTAATTACACACACACACACACATATATATGTGTGTGTGTGTCTCAGGAAAGCATGTGTATGCTGCCCGGATCAATACTAAGAGGAAGTATGTCAACACAGAACTTGCACAGAGCATGCAGCGCACACCGACACCTTTTTCCTACAGAACCACAGTCAACGTTCAGCGTCCAAGTCTGTCCTTTCTGATGCACATCAACCAAGCCTACCCACAGTATCTCATCAGCAAGGCTGGCAATAGCAGGATAGCCTACGTCGTCGCTATCAAGTGAGCTCCTATGTTTGCATTGCCCATTAATCCAATGGCCTATCTGTATATATATATGGGGGCCACCGGCACCAACTGAAGTCAGGTGGAATACATAATGTGCAGCATTGAATGCAGCTGGATCTAAGACACGCACAGAGTTCGGGCATCCTGGGCGTACTGCAGAACCCATTTTGCAAACACTCTGCCAAGGAGTGAGGAAATGTCATACAGAGAAAGAACAACCTTCAGGTGAAGTGTAGTTGATCATGACACTATTCTATATCAGATGTAGCAACCAACTTCATAAGTGTGAGGTTCTTTCCACAGGACAGTGCGGATGAAAGGCGCATGCAGCCAGCATACAATGCTTGACAAGGATGACGGCATTTGCCATCCTGACAGGGACTTCCCTTGAGACAGCAATTTGCACAATGCTAGGAGGATGCCTGCTTTGTGAAAGCCGCCTTTCTGAAATGACTCCTGCTGCTGCTAGAATTCAGTTATAATTAAATGAGCAGATATTTTATATAAAAATGCTGCCAGTGATGTTAATTGAAGAGTACAGTTACTTCTTCCTGCTTCTCTTTTCCCCCTTTCCACTTTGGACACGTCAATAACACATCATGTAATGAAAGGGTATAAACAAAATGTGTTAGGAAATCTGCATGTGCTTCAAGAATAGCAGAACATGCACAAGACAAGATTAGTACTATAACTGATTACAGGTACAAATTTAAGCAAAAGCTAAATTAATTTGATCAAGCTGAATCCAATCGCAGTAACTCAAATGGTAACTTGCAGGCACTATGTATCATGCCTAAAGAATGTATCATCCAAGTGAAGCAAGTTACTTCACATTTAAAACAATTCAGGAAGTACACATGTCCACTTATGCGCACTTGCAATGGGCAAAAATATGGCAGATGAAATACTGAATGTAAATGCAATGGCACTGCACAACAAAAGCTGCGAGACAGTGATCAAAGGTTGTGTCACACCTGTATGTGCAGAACTATCCTTCGTGTACTTTTGCAATAACATAAAAGGTGAAGTGCTGCTAAAGAGCCCTGTGTCATGCGACACCTGAGAAAGAACTTGGGCTCCTCATATTAAATCTGCTGTGTATATGCAGCAGTAAGATATAGCAACAGGTAAATGTACTTTGTACTAAACATTTACATTACAGTACAGAGGATGCAGGAACCAATTGCAAGACTGTTTTCTATAAGTCACATGCTCTGGAACATGGAAATGCAAGCAATCCCCAAGCTATCATTCTGACTATACATTTACTGCCTTTTACTAATGTTTACTAGTATGAATCAGAACACATTACTTTATGAATCAGCATTTTCAAGACTCCTCCTAAGGCAATGTGAATGATCAAGAAAGGGTAGCACATTAAATTCCGACACCCAACAAAACATTGCTGCCTAAAGCTTGAACACCTTTTGTAACCTGTTGTTACCCAGAGCCATTAAGACATATTCAGGAAATGAGCACCTTCTTGTCTTTACTGCTCTTCACCCAACTATCATAATAAAACTTGTTGTGGTACAGCTACTGCATTTGTGCAGATAAGTGTGACATAACTTTTGGTGGCTATGCACAAAATGCACCGGAGAAAAAATACACAGTGATATGCAATTTCCAACAGTTATGCAATGCCATTCTCAATCAGCAATGTAAACTAAACATCTTAGAAAGACATGTTTCTAGCTATTCCCAAATAAATGCTTCCTGGTGCAACATCTAGTTCAATTTCCTTTTCTGCCTCCAGTTCTTAGGACTGTTTTTGTAATGAATGCGTGCCTATAGATGTCAAAGTATAAGTGTCGATGTAGAGAGGCCAGGCACCTAAGAGGTACTTTTAACCAACTTGATCTGTTCAAATGCAAAACTTATGATGACTTGAGTAGAATGCAGCACATTTTCTGGCTTCATAAGCTAGTTTTTTGCAATGCATTACAATTGTAGAAACTATAACAAATAGCCCTACAAAATTGTGCAAACAGTGTATACTCGGCAAAATTAAAGTCAAGCATTCTCTTTTCTCAGCTTGATGTTATAAATATGCCCCAGATTTCGCCTGTATTTACTTTTTGAACAATTTAGAGTGCACAATCACCACAAAAGATGCTTTCATACGTGCATTTGCAGTAAAGATAACAAATAGTCACAGTGTGTGCACTTCAGTGCTGCTCACCAGTACTCACACTCAAAATGCATGAAACAGTGGAATACTTCAAGAAACAGCTTGAATGCAATGCATACACAAAAGAGGCTACATGCAAATGTACTAACACAGATACATGGATACACAAGTATGTATACTATGTACATAAGATATGCCACATTACGTCATCAATGCACTAATGTCGACACTGTATTATTCATGCGAATATCTGGAATAAGTGCTTTCTTTATCCAGCTAACTCACTGTCACCTTCATATACCAATAGAGCTGGAACTGGCAGATGAACCAATCCAGTCCTTGGTGCTATTGTTCATTAGTCATGTGACACCATCTCTTTCCAGCCAATATTTTGTTACTCGTGTCACTGTTGTGAAGAGGCATGAACAATGTTTCTCCCATTCAGACTGAGTCCAGGAGCATGCACTACATGCATTTTAATATAGCAATACAGAGAACTATACTCATGTGACACGTAATAATTGACCCTTTGCGGTCATGTACCGGGCCCCTCCTAACATGCAAAAATATCTATTCTGGTAACATGCTGGCAAGGGTGCAAGGTGCACATGCTCACCAGGTGCCACTTTTTTCCTTAGTTTCTGTTGCGGCACCTTCTGGCAGCATTTTTAACTATTGTATTTTATGGTACAGAACACATGTATACAAGGACATTTTTTTATAGTGGCACACTCAAAGAAACTTGTATGTGCTTTTCATGATGTGAAGCACTGAGAGGATGGCAATGTTTTCTCCATGTACATATTATGGAAGGAAGTCATGCAAGTTAAGTTAATCTGAAGACAACCTTAGTGCTGAAAAAAATACATTTCGTCTTCAGAAGACCAGGAAATGTACTTGGATGAGAGTACTAAAGAATAAAGCAACAATGAATCCCCAAGAAATTGACTTCCGTGGTGATCACGTAATATGTCATGCTAACTGAAGACAGTGCCTTTGAAATAAACAACACTTTCTCAAGTAAATCGCTATGCATTTGTTCACGTGAGTGTTCTTTCTGTACAGCGACCAAAACATGTAAAATTGTTCACAACAGGAACAAATGTAAAGTGGGCAAATGCCCATGACCGCAAAGGGTTACTAAATAGTAAGGCCAAAAATTCACATGGGTGAAATAAAATAGTCAGAAATGCTTGACTTCAATAGCAATCATGAATAAATGTCTCTGACACCAGTGTCCAGATTTGAGCGAATTTGCAAGTCATCTGCAATACCGCACAGAGATGGACACATATACACAAGAAGCTTCAAACTGTCGGTGGGGGAGCTGGGAGTGCACAGTAGTAATATTTACCTAGCATAGCAATTCAAATTCTGCTACTTTAGGTGGAGGGTAGTGAGTGAGCATCCCAGCAAACACTTTGGTAGCCTCTAAAATTGCTTGACAAGTTCCTGATTATGATCATGTGTCCATAAATGCCAGTGTGCAAAGATGAAAGTTTCATGAAGGGCATACAGTCATGCTATTATGAGATGTACCATGGCCATTGCTCTGACTTTCACAATGTTTACACCTTTTGTGAACACTGGTGCCATAAATCTTACCCATGCTAAATGCTAGTTCAACACAACCCCTGCCCCAAAGTTTTCTTTTGCAATCAATTTGACACAAGCCACAAAAAAGCATTTAAATGAATGCTACACTGCCAAGTCCCGATCATTATAGGAAGCCATTGTACACCTTTTAAAAATGATGACGCCATTCCACCTGCTGAGCAGTTTAGCTGAACGGAGAGCATTGTGTTCATTTTCCAAGCACAACAAAGCACCAACACCTGTCCTATGCGTTTTCTTAAGCACAGTGAAGCTCCCAGTATTCACGAGGACAGGGGAAAAAAAAAGACCTGTCTCTTAGGCTGTGCCTGGTGCCGACTCTCCTAGTTCTGTTGCTGCACCTGAACTGTCTGCACTGTCCGTAGTTTGGGCAGTGCAATAGTACTTCTTGTGTGCAACAAATGTTGACAGATAGTTGAAAGAAATGTCACATGCTTTACAGTACTTGGTTGCTCCATGAACTTTGCTCTTTGGTGTTGGCACAGGTGGCACTGGTTTCATTGCAGCAGAAGCATCAGTATCAGCTGAGTTAGTTGCAACAACGTCCACCAAAGTAGCCTCAGCAGCAGCCGGTGAGTTACACATTGCGACATCTGACTGCTGTTTGGCAGAAGTTTCTGTGGCAGCATCTTCTGCATCTGAAACTTCTTCCACTTTGACTTCCGGCACAGGAGAGTGATGCCCTTCATTTGTTGAAGAACGAGGCTTCTCGGTTGTGAAGGAATGAACTGCTGAAGTGGCAACTACATCGCGATGTACCAGCTTGACGTGGCGCACCACATTGCCTTTGTAAGAGGAAGAGTAGCCACACAGGTTGCACCAGTGAAGAAGCTCTGTCGGAGCAGGATGATGTTCTTCACATGCTCTTGAGGTTGAGCTTGACTCTTCTGTCACAGTAGTAGCAGTAGGAGGGCTACCAGAGCGCGCAGAAGCTTCTTCTATTGTTTCACTGTTGTGAGGAAGGGCAGGAGTCACCGCTGCAGGCACTCCGGCTGTGCCATTCCAAGGACAAAGTGTGTTTCCATCAGCACCAACACAAAGAATGAGAGCCTCTTCTTGCATCTGTGTTCCTTTTTCTAGGTGCATGCGAACATGAGTGCGCATTCCACGCAGTGTATGGCCTTTGTAACCACATTCTGCACATCGAAATGCCCTCACTCCTGTGTGAGTCACTAGGTGACGCTGTGCAGCAATTTGTGTTGGACAGAACACATCACAATAGGGACACTTGCGCAGGGCAGCAGAGCAAAGGTGCTGCTTCAAGGCTTCTTCTGTTGGATAAGACAGTCTACATCGTGCACACGAAAACTCAGTTGGCCTTTTGACAGCTGCAACACCCACTTGGCCTTTTAGCACATCTCTCTTTGGACAGTAGTAGGTCTGGTGCGCTTGAAGGTTGCTAAGTGATGTAAATTTAATACCACATGCAAGGCAGTAAAACTGGTAAAGTGGTTGAGGTGGTGACTGAACTCCAGCACTTCTCTGGCCGAAGACATCAGGAATAGCAGGAACTGGTGAAGCACTTGCATTGGCTGATGGTGATCGAGACACAAGCTCTGATGAAGAGCCTTCATCCCCAGATGGTGAAGACAGTCGTCCCAATTTCTGCTGCCTTGAAGCACAGTAATGGCGCTTGTGAGCCAAATAATTTTCATGCTTGTAGAAGACTATGTTGCATTCACGGCAGCGAGAGGTTCCTTGCTTTACAACTACCTGTTCACCAAGTGTCAGGAGTGGATCGATAGCACTGACTACGACAGCAGATGGGTTTGAAGCCTCCTCCTGCTGAGCAGGCACTGGTGAGGAAGGGTTCTGTGGTGACTGTCTAGCCTTGGCCTCCTTCCGAAGACTTAGGTCTAGTGGTGTCTCTGTCACGTGCTCCTGCTTGATGCATGGTGAACTGGCTTTGCTGCTGCTGGAGGCTGCACTTGCAACAGTTCCTTCAGTGCTTGGGTCTTTTGCTTGTGGGCCATTTTCCTTAGTTTCACATGGCTCAGCAGGAGTAGATGCTGCAGGAGTAACTGAGCCACCAGATGTTACCAAGGCTGCTGGTGCCACAGCAACAGTTTGAGGGCAAACAATTGCTGGAGCCACAGATGGAGTTGCATCTTGCCGCAGAACTCCCCCTGTTGTGGGAACAAGGCCATTTCCAGGGACATAAGAACACGGAACAAGGATCAAGGGGTTTGTGGATATTGCTGCAAATAATGGCTGGTTAAGCAGGACCTGCTCAGGTGCAGCTGGTGCTATGGATACTGTTGGCACTGGGGGTGGGGCAGGGGCAATGCTCACAGGAGCTTTCTGTACATGCCGTGTGCCGCAATAGAACTGCTTGTGTACAGTAAATGTTTTGTATGAAGAGAACTGGATGTCACAGTTGGCACAGTATCGAGCACTTGGAGGAATGGAGATGTCTTCTGTAGCTGCTGCTGGTGGTGCATCAGCAGTATTGGTTGGTGATGAAGGTGAACCATGTAGCCGCATGTGGCGTGTGAGGCTCCCCTTCCTGTCATAGGCATAAGAGCAGTACTTGCACTGGTAAGTACGACTGTTCTTAGGAGATTTACTTGTAGTTGAAGAAGCATCCGAGCTGGGGGGTGACAATCCATCCTCCCGCCGAGGACGCTTGGCTGGGACAGCACATGTTTCTGTTCCACTTTCACCATTTTCTCGTGGTGATGAACCTGTGATAATTATGAAAAGGACCAAATTAATTGGCAACCAGTGCACCATTCAACTTTCAGAATGAATGAAAACTCTATGCACACACATACAACCTTTGTTCAATATTTAGTCAAGCCATAGTACTGTTACACACTATGCAAGAACATTCATTTCCAATGTTTAAGCAGGATTTCTGGAGGGCAAGAATTGGGTGTCTAACGCTACGAAAGCCTTTCACGGCAATCCTTAGCATCAAAGCAGCGTCAATGTCTGCTACAGTTCAAATCAAATGGCCATTTCACCCAAGAAATATTGATATTAGCTTAAGTTAGCTAAGTAAGGTTTTATGGTGCAAGAGCAACTATGGCTATGCTATGCCAGCCACAAGGTGTTAGATAATAATCAATGAAAGTTGTTTTGTTCTAAAGCTTACTTTAAAAAACAGTTTCCTTTTAAAGACTATGAACATTACACAAAGAAATAAGTGGATTGGCCCCTAGAATTAGACTGGGGTTGAGAGTCACGTGTTTGCTTAACTTGCCGAAATATTTCTGTCTGTGTCACAATATAGGGGCACATGATTAGGATATGTATGACTGTTAACAGCTCCTGGCATTTTTCACGTGTTGATTGTTCTTTCTTTCTAAGCAAATAGTTGTGCATGAAGTGGTTGTGCCCAATTCAGAGGCGGCATGATATGACCACCATAAAGTGTTCTTGGTTGCGGGATGTCTTCCATTCTCTAATTAGAGCCTTAACTAGATGGAGCTTAATACTTGTGCAGGTGGTCCTACTGTTGCTGCCATTTTGATAACAAAGCCAGGTGAATTGTTCGCTAGCGGTCTAATGGGGGAATTTTTATTTTTGTAACTGCTTTCTGTGCTGAAAAGTCATTTCATTGCCTGGTATCCTAACGTGGTTGGGGACACAGCAGAAGGGGACAGACGTAACCTCGTTGTTTAAAACCAATGTGTTTCAAACATTGTCAAGTATAATGGTTTGCAGCCAGATATTAGATGTAAAGCTCCTAACACAAGTAGGTGTACATCAATAATTGATCCCCTTTAAAGGGCTAAGTGCAAACAGAATTTCCATTTTATCAAGATAAACTTGGCACATTTGATCTCTTTATAATTAACAGAATGGGAGCATGCTACATTAAAAAAATCAAATCACGTGAACATAAAATATACATGCACACTGTTTTCTGCATTAAATTCATACAAATTGGGTATGAAATTGATTTATGGTACATTAGAACCTGGGACATACCAGTGCCACATTAAATAGAATCTGAAGCACTCTTGAAAAAAAAAGAAGAAGATGATGAAGACTTTGAAGCATGTCAGTTTATTTATCTGATTGACCTGAAGCATCACAAATGTGCATGTAAATAGCATTTTTTTGGAAAACAAGAATGGCTACTGTCGCACGGCACATTTCTGCAAACACTAAGCAAACGCCATTAGTAAATTTGTGTGTGATGTCACCTTCATTACTACTATGTCGTCTGTTATGGCAGCTCGATTGAGGCAAGGCAAAGTGTTATTTTACTTGGTGCTCAGCCGTCCAGAATTTGCTAATTATTCAAGATTCCAATCAGCTGAAGAATCTACTGGAGTTTCTGGTCTTTCAACAAAGACAATATCACAGATGGTAATGACAGCCATGCACCGGTTATTACAGAAAGCAAGGTGTCCTCTTTCAAGTGAGTTGGAAGCTTTAACTGGTACGTATACACCTGTAAGCTGTGATGTATTTGTATGTGTAGATAAGAAAAAAGCGCATGTGCTATAGTGATTGAATGTGAGTTCTTTTCATTTATCAAAGAGAATTTTATTGTTTCCCCAATGCGACACGACATGCACGCTCCTGACAATGAGTATATGATGCACCAAACAGAGCTTTGTATTTGCAGTCTGGCTTTTTTTGTGCTGTGCATGCGGAAATTAAACCTTTGTGTGATCAAACCAATTTTCTCCTTTTACAGAACTGCGCGGACCAGGCATAATGCTGTAGACATGGAACCAAGCTGCATTTAAAGGGGCACTGCAACACTTTTTCAGCATGGTCAGAAAACGCTGCCAATCAGTAGTCGAGGCACCTGAGAACACGCAAGTCAAACATTATAGAGCAGCACGCGGCCTAGAATTTACAATTAATTCTCAAAGTCAGCTAGAAATTGTTCCCTCTTCCCTCGACAAATGACTGCGCCATAAACCCAAAGTCCACGGCCACTGGCAGATTTGAACATTGTGAGTTGCATAATTACTGTGGCCACTGTGGGATGCCGCCATGTGCCCGCGTGCGCGCTCGCAATCACACTGAAAGTAAGCCGCGCGTGTGAAGAAAAAAAAAAGAAAGTGCTCAAGGTCATGACGCACGCTGATGAAGGGACACTTCTTGCCCCCTTGTCATCCCCCTCCCTGCGTAGCTTTCAGCATGCTTGCCAGGGTGAAAAGGGAGAGAAAGCACTTGAAGTGTGCGACAAATCCCTGTAACTCTGCTGACACTTGATGGATTCTAAATATTTTCACGGCAGTCGATTCATGAGGCAATAAGCTCTTTTAATGAAGCCATTCGACAATTATTTGGAAAAAGAAAGGAGTATTATAGTACTGGCACTCACGTTGGCCAGGCGAGACAGGTGGCAAAGAATCCTCAGTAGCCTCGGCCTGTGATCGTGCTGGCATAAAGGCAGCCTTCTCACCTCGCTGAGAACAGTAGAACGTTTGGTGGGCTTTCAATGTTTTGCCGCTGCTGAATTGGATGCCACACATGCCACACTCGAAGGCTGCAAATATTCAATAGCCAACTTCAACAAACTAACAATACAAAACATTTAAAACATGAATAAGCACTTACCAACTTATTATAGATTTTTCTATTCGAATTATTTATTACATGCTCAGGGTTGAACAATGTTACATGTAGGAGTCAGTGCACAAAAAAGTTTCTAGTGCTGTCACATCACTATCCTGTGAGATCAAAAACAGCCATTAAAGATCGATACATAGCAGTCATTCTCTATATGCATTAACAAACAACACTGGAGCCAAATACAAGCACACGGTAAAAGATAATATAATAAAGCTTAGAATCCCACAATATTTTATGTTAAAAGCCACGGCGCCATGATGGGCCATAATGGACACTACATTCCTGTGACATGCACTGCTAGCCACTATCATCACAAAGAAATTTTCAGTATCACATTGATATGAGGAAGGATTAAGTTATAGCCGCACAAATTTTCTGCTTGAAATCTTGGCTATGCTGCTCACAGAAACAAACATTTTCACTCTTTTAAGAAGTGTACAAGTGGTCCTTGCTGCTTCTTGTTAATTTCTGTCTGCCGTAATTGCTTCAAACTCTTAAAAGTCACACCACAGAAATTAAAGGTGCTTCATATTCTTGCCAAATTTTGACCCAACTGACTTTTCTTTTTATAGAGGTATCGTTTTCACCACTTTATCAGTTCTACACCTCACTTCAATCAATGTGATTCTGATGCTTCCTTATGATTTCTGCAGCTACCCTACACCTTTGTAACTTCAGCAATATTCTGCAAAGCATAATCTTTCAAAGTTTCACTCCAATCCAATTTAAAGCCAAGCTTTCTCTGAAGAGCCAGATGAATTGTGATGCTGCTGGTTAGTCTGCAGAGGCAGCTGCATAAAAGGCAAGATAGAAGGGAGGGCTTGTTTGGCTTAAGTCAGTGATGACATCATTCCTATTGCAGCGGATGCACCCCTGCACTGGGTCACAACATAAGGGATGCAGCATCTCAGTGACATGTTACACAGGTGTCCTGGATAACTGCGCTGAGTAACACTAGAGGGATGGCTCCAAGTGGGCAATCCATCAAAGAGTGAAGAGTGATGCACATATGCTGCTTCAGCCAAAATGTGAGAAACTTGACAGCTTCTCATCCTTTGATAGTGAATCGTTTTAGACTATTCTAAGTGAATGTCACAAAACGTGTTGCTACACTTTCAATGTAAGGGTTTCTTTTTCTTACTGAAGACAGTGACATCTATGTTTCATGTTAATGCTACCACTATCAAACATTGTGCACATCGTAGTGCTAGCAGCTGTCAGTAGGAGGAGGATGGCAGCAGTTGGTTGCATTTGCATTAGTTCTGCTCTGAACCAAGCATCCATGTACAGTCCCATCATTAGCCAGACTTGGGGTTGGTGTGTCCTTGCAGCATTTTCAAAGAACAACAAAGGAGCAATTGGAAAGTGCAGTGGACGAAGTAGAATAATAGTCCAATAGAACTGCAAGTGATTGTGGCACCAAGCTAGCAAGGAAGTTTCAACAGCACCAATGAGAGAGATCAGCCATTTCATATATGTATAGGAAAACTCAGAAAAAGTTGCAAGCCAAAGCTAATCTATCATACTCTTTTATTTAAAATAACTGGAACATGGACAAGTTTTTAAACCTCCACGAATGTACTTGAAGCACAAAGAAGACGACTACACAAGAAGGTGGAACAAACAGGATGAGCACTACAGACATTTCACTTTCTTGTGTCATCATCATCTTTGCACCTCCAAGTAAATTCATGGATACTGTCTTATTTTTGTGAATAAAATGCTGCGTTCAATTGTGTCAAAAGCCATTGCTGATTTGGGAAAAAGAAAGTACCAGATAATAACCACAGTCCACGATTACGTTGATTTTATCAGTAATGTTAGCTGTTATAATTTATATAAATTATTTATAAAGTTACATACAACCTATATAATCAGTACTTCACTAAATATAAAATTTAGCAAAGTACCTGCTGAATCAAACTTCAGTTAACTTTTTGTAACACTTTAGAACTTAAGAACACAAGATGCTACACATATATACTTATCTTTGTTTTCATCCTAAGCAGTGTGTAACCTCATACTAGTATTTACTTATTCCTATGCACCACACAGGTCACAATTATATTGCCGTACAATGTTTATGCACTCCACTGTTTACAGCTATAACACAAATATGCAACCAGCAGTTCAGTTCACGTGAATGCACATTGTGAGACGTTGCTGTCATGAAGATGAAAGCAATGTTTTATAGGAAGGAATGCTGAGGAGAGATGTATGCAGAGAAAAGTGACACAAAAGATGGTGGTCGAATATTATTTGGCTTTATTTGGCTTTTCCAATCTCATGTTTCTGGCCTAACAAAAACATAGTGCATCCACACATCCTTTATTTGTTAAAACAGTCAGCAATGTCAACAGGCTTCACAAAGACAGCTTCATTTCTTTCATCCCACTGTGAGTGAAAAAGTGGTGATGAAAATTAGGTGCTGCTACCGGAGCTATGTGATGCTTTTGGCATGGCACCACTTCATTATATTGGTTCAGCTGGCTGGCGTTACCCAAATGGAAGTGGAAAAGCATATGTATTTATCTATGTCAAGCTCTCAGCATGTTGCTAAATCTTCCCTTAAAAGCAAAACCTTTTCTGATGAATGCAGGAAGCCAAGCAGCCCGCCAAGGTGGAAGGCTACCAGTGCATGCCAAAGAAGATGCCAGCTCACAAACTACTTCCACGCAGCGCATACAAATGCAGGCTCCCGCAGGCCATGTGGGAGGCCATGCAGGCCCTTCATAACAGGGTTTGAACCATGGTTTCCTATCCACTTCTTCGTGTAGAGTCAACACACCATTTGAAATGTCGGTTGCCCCGCCACGGTGGTATAGTGGTTATGGCGCTCGACTGCTGACCCGAAGGTCGCGGGATCGAATCCCGGCCGCGGCGGCTGCATTTTCGATGGAGGCGAAAATGTTTGAGGCCCGTGTACTTGGATTTATGTGCACGTTAAAGAACCCCAGGTGGTCGAAATTTCCGGAGCCCTCCACTACGGCGTCTCTCATAATCATAGCGTGGTTTTGGGACGTTAAACCCCAGATATTATTATTTATTTTATTGAAATGTCGGTTGTGCACCATAGGTTGAGCCTCACACGAAGCTGTTTATCAAAGTGCTATTTGGTACGACTAGGGCTGCAACTTATTTATTCTTGCATTTTCCAAGGCCTAGAAGATACAATTACAGCACATGTATACTTAAAAAAACATAACAATGAAAAACAATGTACACATTTACATTGCATTTCATCATGTTCAACAAAAAAAATATGAAGGTATCAACTAACCACAAGAGCCTCATTGATTGATAACTTACTGAAGTTCATAACAGCGCTGCCAGAGTCACCTGATCACCTCCCCTGTTTGTGTGTTTCATAAATAAGCTACAGCTTTTGATCTTCACATATTGGCACATTAGTGGAATATGCAATGTAGAAGACAAGACGCATCCAAACACAAGTTCACATTAGTGTGCTTTTAGGGTTATTAGACCTTATACACTCAAACCTCATTATAACAAAGTTGCATCTGCCACGAAAATAAATTCGTTATATCCGAAAATTCGTTATAAACGTTTATTTATAACACTGTAGCTATGACAAGACTATTCTTCATTTACTTCGTTATAACCGATAATTCGTTATATCCGTGTTCGTTATAACGAGGTTTGAGTATGCCATTCCTAGTGTATATCCCGCACAAATATAATTTAAAGACATAAAAAGCTGAACTTGCCTTGCTGAACAACAATAGCAGGCCGCTGCAACAGCATGGCAGTGCTTGTGCCAGCCAGAGGACTGTAACCATTAATGCGTTCAGGATGCAAATCAGCTTTCTTGGAAGCTACTGTGGCAAGTTGCTCATTCTTTGTGACCTTAGGATCTCCATCTGGATCATCAGAAGGCAGGTCCTCAGATGACTGACCACTTGGAATCGCAACAGGGCTGCAGGCTTCCACCTTCACTTGAATGTTCATAATTTCACTAGGCTGCAGCGCTCGTTCACTGTAAAGGCGGTTGTGAAAAAAAGAAAGAAAAAAAAAAACGAAATATAAGAAGGTCTGCTCAAGCAAACCATACAATGACCTTTCTTCCCTTGTCACACACACACACACACACCTAAATATGCAGGCATGCCACATAAGTTTGTACACAAAACTGCTAAGTGTAGCATCTTCCAAGATAGTACCCCTTGCAGTAAGATAATGAAGAAAGTATCTAAAGATTTGGCTCTACGCTTAGCACCTGAGTTTCAAATAACACTGAAGCAGAAACAACCATCAGCAATCAAAATGTAATACTTAAAAGCAGTCGAACTGGGATTACATCGAATTACTGCCTATAACGAACAGTAATAACATCGCAATGTAAATTTAATGCAAAAGTACTGCGCTTTACTATGCGTATATTGAACTCCTGTTCACCTGCACATTCGGTATATCAAATGCTACACTGTGTCGCACTCCTGCAAGCGCATTTCTCCTAACTGACAAGCGATCATTTTCATGCCAACGAAACGACACTACAGTGAAACCTCGGTGATACGATCATAGCTCATACGAATTTCGGGGTGATACGAATTTTTCGTTGGTCCCGGCCAACGCCCATTGGCCTGCGTTGTAATGGAGTAGGGTTGTTGCGAACAGATTTTCACCCAGCGACGTTTGATACAAATGTACGCTACCGCTCAGGTACGAAGAGGTGCTGTCCGCGCTGTCGCGGAAGACACGCCACGCACGTGCGAGCGCGGGAACGCAAACATGGGCATGCGCGCTGCGCCGCCAGATCGTCAGAATCACGGTGTAAAAAAAACACTTTTCTAAAGGGGGACTAGGACCGAAAGAAAGCGAGGACGGTCTTGGCGAAGGAGTCACGCCTCACCACATCAACATGCGCAACCGTAGTGGTCACATTTGTGCGAGCACGGTCGTAAATTGCACAAAACACATGCCCAACACCTATGCGATAACAAAATCATGACACAGGATCGCAGTTCTGTTATTTTGTGGCCTTGATCCATCGCGTCAAAGCACTTCTTTCGTTACTTTCGCTGCAGTACTTCGCTGTCATGCAAAAAAGCATAGTAAAAATTTGGAAGGGGCTACTGCTGTCGCGGGTCACAACACACCTGGTTCATTAATTAAATATGCGCGTACGGGCCATATATTTACGAGTGCTGGTATGATTGCCGACATCTAAAAACTTGACTGACAATCATTCAGGGTTCTTCCTGACGTTGCTGCGGCCCTGAAAAACAATAAATGAAAATGTACGCCAGCTTTCTTTTGTCGCATGCTAATTTTCCATGCTTTCTGGTGATACGAATTTCGAATGATACGAATATTTTTGGTTGTCCCGTGAGACTCGTATCACCGAGGTTTCACTGTATTTTGGTGGATACTGTGAAACGGGGCATTGAATATGAAGGGCAGCACAACCTACGAAAGAAAAATGAGCAAGGTGTGTGTCTGAATAAAAGGATGGCGTGTACAGTAGAGATTTTATATATGCACCAAAGTGATTATGCTTTATAAGCTCCACCAGAACACAACCGTGTATTGCGGTGAAGAGCACTAATACCAGGAAGAGAGAACCGCCATACAGTGAAGCGTGCTACTCACACCCATTCGTTATTGGAAAGAGGACTGCAATGTTGCTTCTAAAATTCGAAAGGCCTCCTTGGTCTAATTTGCATGTTCCACATGACAGCATGGATGAAAAAAAGCAGACATTTATGCCTTCGGTGCCACCTTGGAGAAATAAATTGGCAAATTTCCACTTTTTCGTGAGTTCAACAGACTGTCAAAGCCTTGAGGAGTTTTTAGAAAAGCTTTAGATAGGAATATTTTTTACTTAAAATTACCGACATGTCGACTGTTTCACAATCGTCTTCGAAGTCAATATAAAATTTAGTAAAAACAGTAAGTATGACTGTAGTACCTCTGGATTTTTCATGGTTGTTTCTCTTACTACAAGTAGTGCAGTGTTATTATAAAACAATTCTTCACGTGCTTTTCCTTTTTGTTTTTAATTCTAGCTTGCACCAAGTAAAAAAAAGTAGCCACTGCCTGCATATGATGGTCTCATATATTTATTTTCATCTCAACTTAAAAAACAAAAATTAAAATGCTAATATGTTCATCTATAAATAGAGTTGTTCAACATAAATATCTCAACATCATTTTGAGTGTTAAAAAACATAAAACCTGTACTGTCAAACAGGCTTAATTTTTTTTTACTCATTGGTGACTTGGCACACGCAAATGAACAAGCCAAGTCGATGAGGGTGGCGATTTGGGCTTGTTGGTATGGTTGCATGATAATTGATGGTAGCGCAGGCCAAAGACACGGACAAAAGAAGGCACATGAGACACCACAGCGCTAACTTTCAACGACTATTTCATTACCAGCTGATCCCGCTAGTATATGTACTCTCTCACGGTCATACATCACGTGTGCATAGCTCTGACACCCATAAAATTGTAACCTACACGTGTACATCACATACATGACCACACTGTATCAAACGCATTTTTCTTATAATGCTTATCCACGAAGCAGTTTATCGCGAATACATGTAATCCAGCTTGTGTGAGCAGTCCGTCAGTGGTGTTATCAAATAAGGAACTGGATTACATGTATTCGCGATAAACTGCTTCGTGGATAAGCATTATAAGAAAAATGCGTTTGATACAGTGTGGTCATGTATGTGATGTACACGTGTAGGTTACAATTTTATGGGTGTCAGAGCTACGCACACGTGATGTATGACCGTGAGAGAGTACATATACTAGCGGGATCAGCTGGTAATAAAATAGTTGTTGAAAGTTAGCGCTGTGGTGTCTCATGTGCCTTCTTTTGTCCGTGTCTTTGGCCTGCGCTACCATCAATTATCACGGAACAAGCCAAGGGTGCCACACATTCAGAATATTTTTGTGCACCCTATTTACAGCTGACCTTGTTGTCTGTTTCTTCGTACGGTTTTTACTAACAAAAATGTCAAGCCCCTTGGATCCCATTATTCCTCTCACTCATATTTGTTTATACTATGTTGCCTGTAGCACATGAAAGTGCATTACCGATTTATGATGCAGCAGTGTTACAACAAACAACAAAAGACCAAAGAATTTCATTTCTTCTTGGGCAAGTTAGTGGCTAAGCTATCGGTACATTGTTGTCTTTGGTGCGAGATTCAGAACATAAAAAAAAGAACAGGCACTTTGCTATCTGTTTTCTCCCCTCTGCCTTTTTTTCCCATATTGTAAATCTCTCGAAAAGAACAATAATGTACAAGACATAAGAATAGATGAAGTAACACACAGGCTGCTTCCCCTGTTCTTGTGCCATTTTTATATCATCACATTGTTGTCATAAACCAACAAGACCAAAGTAATCTCCGAAAGATTTATATGTGCTCTGCTGACTTAAACATTAACTTAGAGAAATGCTAAGTATGTTTTACCATACGAAAAGCAATTACTTTGGTGATTCAGCCTTTTCAGCATGAGCACTGTGGTTTTCCGTGCCATCAGGTGCCTTCGTCTCATCATCAGCTGCCACTGGTACATCTGGGCCATTACAGGGAGTAGGAACAGGTGAGCTGGAAACTGTCTTTAGTCGGCTTCTCACACCATTCTTCAATTCTTCCGCAGCAGATGAAGTTGACTCCACATTATCAGTGTCGTCAACAACAACGTCAATGTCATCAACCAAGGTGTCAGCATCAGCTGCACTCTCAGTGCTGGGCAACATCTGCTTGTTTTGTGGAGATGCAGTGAAATGAGCCAGGAGTTCTGTGTCTGCAGCAATGTCACGTGTCAGGTTGCACCACACCTCATCACCTGCATAAAAGGAAAAATGTTCACATATCAAAATGCCGTGAAAAAAATTCAAAGCTCCACTTGACAAGCAAGCAAGCCTGAATGCAGCATGAATGCTCTGAAAGTTGCTTTCTAGCCTTCATCCATCTACAAAGCCAAGGGACCTAATGTGCAACTTTTCAAAGGAACAAAAATATAAACAAAGAAATAAATAAAAGAAGACATTTGGAATCTTTTAGCCAGCCTTAAAAGTCAACACAATAGTTCTCAAGGAAATCTGCAATGATGGGGAAACTAAATAGTTTCTAGCCATGGGATCGCTTGGAGCTTCCCCAGGTAAAAAATGCTAGCCATACCCCTCTGAAAGTGTGAAAGCATGCAGACATGGCAAAAAAAGACAGGTGCTAACACGATGGTGGACACATATGTTTGCAGTGGTACTCCTAAATTGCTAAAGGTGAAATATTGTCACCTACCCAAAGACAATACTACTAAGACGGTGGCAGAAATGAAAAGAGTCATCACATTGTGTTGTTATACATTCAGGAATCATTGCATAAATCTATTTCAGCGTGTGTGTTGTCTGTTTTGGCACTCCACATTCAAACTTACTTGGCTTGATCACACAACTTCAATTTACCAAGCGCTGAAAGGATCTCAAATACTAGCTTCCAGCATCATAATAACTGTTGGGGTTTAACGTCCCAAAACCATGATTTGATTATGAGAGATGTCGTAGTGGAGGGCTACGAAAATTTCGACCACCTGGAGTTCTTTAACGTGCACCTAAAGCTAAGTACAGTACGGTCCACTGTTAAAGGGAACAATCGAATGAGCAACTTTAATTTTGTTGGCCCCCTAACGGCTAGTGGATGCGGAAAGATTGTTCGTGCACGTTACTAGTCTATCATAAGGGTTCGGAGCTGTCAACCACCAGTAGTGTTATGCAAATCTAAGCCATTATGCTTTTGTAGGAGAGCGAAATCCGGACATACCCGAAACACAAGTGTTCCCTTTAACAGTGAACCCATCTGTACATGGGCCTCTAGCTTTCGCCTCCATCGAAAATGCGGCTACTGCGGCCGGGATTCGATCCTGCTAATTTTCAGCATCACGATTCACACATAGTAGAGTGCTTGCATACTATAGGTCATCAGATTGCAGATACTCAACAATGCAAATAGGTTAAACGGTCACATTTCACTGTTTCAAAATTTCGTGCTCAAAGTAATTCAAATATTACTTCAAGGACACAATTTATTTAGGGAAAAAAGGTGTGCACTAGAATTGCGCCAACATGTTATTTGTGCAAGCTTACATGAGGACAGGACACCAAAAATAACTAACCTTCAAGAGAAAGGTTTGCATTAG
Source organism: Rhipicephalus sanguineus (assembly GCF_013339695.2). Classification (NCBI taxonomy): domain Eukaryota; kingdom Metazoa; phylum Arthropoda; class Arachnida; order Ixodida; family Ixodidae; genus Rhipicephalus; species Rhipicephalus sanguineus. The sequence goes on from NC_051176.1 coordinate 191,353,088, forward strand.
CACTTTCTTTCTCCTGGACAAGCCGCAGTGTCTTCAACCAGCTACCAGCTGCCTCTTTCAGTTTCAGGTAGGTGGCACTGCCCTCTTTGCTTTGTATCTGCATGCCAGACAGTAAAGACCACTCATCATCCCAAACAACAAACATTAATCTACAGATTCTCAATAAAGCCTTTCTGATGGCCTACATGAACTACTTCATTACTGAATGAATGAAGAAGATGGACGCACATGGAAAAGACAGGAAAACTGCATAGATATTTATTTATTTACTTATTTACAACATACTGCAGGCCCACATGGGCCCAGGCAGGAGGGGTAAATTGCCATACAAAACACAGAATTCAAAAAGGCGAAAAATATACATTAAATGCTTACATTTCAATTTCAGTGTTAGAATATCAGTAATCAATCAGGTCAATCGACTCAACTGAATCAATCAATGATATATATGTACACAATATATGTACACAATATATGTACACATATATGTACACGATATATATGTACACAAAAGGTGTTAAAATTATAGAACATCCTCAGGAGACTTTACATGCAACTGATACCATATGTACTCCTAAGGACAAAGACCTCCAGTACATGGGCTCCATGGCAAATGGGAACTTTCACTCTGTTAATGTGTGAACCTTCTAATATAGTGCAGGCTTTAAAACTTGAGAGACTAAAACTTTTGATTAGAGAATAAATTCTTAAGCTAAGCAAGAATTCAGTCTTTTTTTCTTTTGCAAATCCCGTATACTGGGCACTTTTGTGCCCGATAAACCGATAAAACATTTGACAATAATGCATCTGTGAGCAGATGTGATTCACTTATCAACCATTTATCAGACATTACAAAATGCTAGCTATGAGCATCCTCAATTTTGAAATCACTACTTCTACAGGAATAATCATTAACTTCAACTACGACCAAGATCAGTGCGATGTTATGCACATTTTCACCAGATCTGCGGCTTTGGTGTTACTTTTCCAGTTAGCGTCAACACTGTCCAAGCCTTTCCGAAAGCATCTTTCAGGAGCTCTGCGAAGGAAGTGAGGCAAGCAAACTGCTTTGATGTCCCTGATTTTGTAGTTCTATTGAGAGTCACACCACAGCATCTAGACAAATTTGTCACTGAGTGATACACTGTGGACAACCACTTAAAGACCTTTTTTTCCCCCGTCTCAGTAGACACCTGCTGACAGCCTTACAACAGCAGAAGCAAGACACCGTATACTTCGTCGTTTAATTGTTAACGAGAGAAACGGCATGAAAGAAGATAAAATACCATGAATATTTTTTTTCTAAGAAGTGCTTTGCTTGTTGCTAAATGATGACTAGGTACTACAACCTCCAACTATCCTAAACATCATGTTAATCAGTTTTAAATTCCCTTTTGCATTTAGCTATGCAACTTTTAAACGTGGCAAATGGTGCTGTGCATATTTATGCGAGAGGTAAGCTTAGCATACTGACTAGGAAGTAGCAAAGCTATATAAGCTATTAGTCTGAAAACCCATTAGTGAGCGAAAGTGCTTGACTAGACAAAGTGATTCCTAAACCTTGGTGTACTGGCAAGCGCAGCTACTCACAGTGATGAGGGGTGCACTGACAGATTGGCCAGGGTCCTTGACCAGGTGGGCAGCATAAGGCCCAAAAAGTGTGCCTCCACGCAGCATGACCCGCGTGTAGACACTCAGCTCGGGAGATGGCTCACTGCCTTCACGCAGGGCAAGCACCTCCGAAGGCAGCTGCAGGGACTCGGCCAACTCCTCAAGCTCCTCCTCGGCTTTTCCTATGCAGTGAATGATAAAACATGTGAGAGGCTGGCATGACTTAACCTCTTAGGAGGCAACACTTTAGTGCCCGGATCCATGCAGAACATGTACCATAAACAATAACAATATTCAGAGCTCTGGATGTCGTGACAACTTAAACATATACAGTTACTTTTTTTTTTGGGGGGGGGGGGGGGGGAGGAGAGAGGAGGTTCTTCAGAAGCAGGGAATTGGTTTCCATGCAACCTGACGAGCTAGGCAAACCTTTGGGTGATGGGCTCATACTCTGCTCTGCTACTTGCATGGTTGTGAATGCACACGATTTCCTTCAAAAGCACAGTTATCAGAGAGTTATCGGTTATCTTTCGATAGCGCATACTGATATATCTCAGCAGGCGCTACTGATAGTCGACTTGGAAATCTATCTCAGAGATAGTAAGCGAGGAAAGATGCAGTGATAATAAAGTTAGGTGTGGTAATCTGTGCAAGTTCTTTCGGGTCGAAGTTTAGATATCGGTATCCGGCATTTTACACAGTTATAAGTAGTTAAAAGTAGTAGAAAGGACGCGGATATATAATCCCTACCTCATCACAATGGTGTCGTTATCCGAGACACCAGATACGCAACGAAACTTTTCGTTGCATGTGTGGTGTTTCTGATAGCCTCTGATAGCTTATCAAGGGCAGCCACATTAGGGTCAGCTGTTCTCTCACTGTCGTGAGTTTCGAAGCACACAGTGGAGGAAATCACTGCAGATGCCACAGGGGAGCACATCGTTCGTCAAAACAAAGCGCACCATCAGCACGAAATCCCGCATAAGGGTGAGACTATGACCGTACCTTAAAAAAATACATTTCCGAATGTCCAAGGATGCATTCGAAGAGCGCTGGTGACAGTAGTTTCAGATGTCACCTGAGCGACGACGCATACTAACGCTGGTAACGCGTACAAACATCCCGCGTCATAATAGTATTTTTTTTTTTTACCACTTGTTGCCAACCGCATATGTGAAAATACGGCTGTGCTTAGCTCTACTCGCTGTATTTCGAAATTTTTGGCGTAACCAGGAAGGTCATGCACAGCGATCACCCCTTAGCATGCCCAGGCACGCAAGAGAACTGTGTCATTACTACATCATTACTAAGACGGTGACCGGCATGATTACTCTAGAAATTGGAGTCAAATTGACAGAACGTTTCTAGGCTTCATTTGCAGGGTCGCATTTTCGTTTGTGTTTTTTGTTCTTTACTATGCTGAAAAACGGCCTCGACTCCCCTCCCCCCTCCCTCTACCCTCCCAACTAACACCACGGAAGAAAAAAAACTGAAGCAGAAATCATCTGACGATGACCGTCACGTTCAATGTGTACGACAATGTCCTGTCGGGTGCCATTTTTATGGTACCTGTTTTCTTTAGCGCAACGAAAAGCTTATCGGTCAAAGTGTCTAATCACGGAATGGTAACGCGAAAAACGCCGTGAAACATTTACAATAAAAATTTTGATGTGCACACAACACATGTCGCAAACAGTGGTAGGTGAGCACGATAAGAGATCGTGTTCGTGCGCTGCGATTCGCTGCTCATATCATGCCATGCACACCACGCATATCAGCGGTGTTCCGTGCAAGGAATTTTCCCTTTTACGGGGAATTTTCAGCGTCATTTTGGACGAAAGGAAAAAAGGGTACCTTCGCGATATTGCAGGGAATTTCAGGAACGGACGTGCATTCCCCTATTATGACAAAAACATAGCGATTGCGCTTTCGTTTTCTACAGAGGGGTGCTGACACGAACATCTTCAGTTGTCGTTTTTTTTTTTTTGCGTCAAGTGAAAGGTCAAGCCCTGAAGAGCATAGAAACGGTAGTGCTAAGCGCGAGTGCGCCCTGTAAAGGTAATTACAGCATGTTTTTAAAAGGTAGTATCAGTTCGTACTGCACCCTGACGTCATAACACGGTATCAGCTTCTCATCACGTGCTCGCACAATATATAGAGACGTTTCCACTGCCGCTCCGCACCGTGGCTAGGCCGTGGCTCCGTTGATGACGCACAAGCGGCCATTTTGGAAGTTTTGATGACGCACAAGGGGCCATCTGGTAATCTGGTGACTGCTCTGGTGACTGCTCACCAGTCACCAGAATTAGTACCGTAGCCTGACGTCAAGCTAGTGTCGATGTCAGTAGGTGCGCCACAGAAAAATTGACTTTAATATCAAAATAAAATATCTTATCAGCATTTGCTGAGCTTCACACTTGCTCAGAGCCGTCTCTGCATACAGGAGATTTGTATGGCAGAGCAAACTCGCCTTCGAAAAAAGGTCTCCGTACACCTTTAATATGTAAGACTGGGCTAGTGGTGAGCCATTACATTGATGAAGCAGCGCACAAAAGACACAACAATGCACACATAAAAATGACGCAAACACACCACTTGTGTTTGCGTAATTTTATATGCGCGTGCTTGTCTTTTGTGAGCTGCTTCGTCAATTTCTGCATTTCGTTCTGGCGTATGCAGCACGCAAAGGCACGACCCTTAAAATTTGTTCCGATAATTATACGGAAAATTTTCTTGTTCACTCCTGGTGTTAGACTCAAAATACAACACATTTTAAACGGAGAGAAGAAGGGCTGTTGCAAGGGAGTACAAAAGCTGACGTCACAGCCTCGGCAGTGCATTTTTGGGGGGTCACGCATGTTAACAACAGCCCAGAGAGGCTTATGGCGGCTCCCAGGGAGCCTTCGTTGACAAGGTCTATACTCACATGAGCATAATCACATGAGTTACAAAGGTAATGTTTTTGTTTTGTGCAGGAGCACAGGTTCTAGCAATGATTTGAATATTCGCAAACATGTCACACACATGCATGGTGTGTGTGTGTGTGTGTGTGTGTGTGTGTGTGTGTGTGTGTGTGTGTGTGTGTGTGTGTGTGTGTGTGTGTGTGTGTGTGTGTGTGTGTGTGTGTGTGTGTGTGTGTGTGTGTGTGTGTGTGTGTGTGTTCGAGCGCATTACTACCATTGTGCAGGGAAACCCACAGACTAAACATTATTCCTTTCAGGACACGTATTGACTGTTTTAAATTTTCGTTTTTTCCATTCACTGTTGAAATCTGGAACAACTTGGATGGTTCGCTTCGCGCATTGACTCATGATGAGTTCGTTGAGAAACTACGAATACACATCTAGTTTTAATCTGTTTGCATTGTCTTAGCGGTTGTCTTTTTCTGTATTCCCATCAACGTTTGTACTCGCACCTGAAGAAAGATTTTTGTTGTACAGCTATGTAAGCATATCGTATCTTTATCTGTTTGTATAATCTTAGCGTTTCTTTAATTTGCTGTTTGTACTAATATATGTACCCACTCCTGATATGTCTCGAAATCGAGACAGCAGTATTTATAAATAAATAAATAAATAAATAAATAAATAAATAAATAAATAAATAAATAAAAATATGCTGGGATTTTTTTCGACGTGTGCAGGGAAAAATGCCCGAAATGGGAATTCTTCGACGTAGTACGGAACATCACCATGGCGCATACGCACCGCGACTCTACAACGAACTTGTAAAAAAAAAAAAGTTAGAACCATTTTAGGATCCATTTAACGTCAACTTAAAGTGTCAGCTGGGTTGTTGTGAAAGGGAGAAATTGTGGCAATAGAACTTTGGTTCAAGCTTGGTTAAATATGCAGCGCGACTGAGGCGGGTGTGCATATATGTGTCTCCTGTCTTCGTCTCAGTCGCGCCGCATATAACCAAAAATGTGTGGGTTGTCCGTGAGCATGAGGTACTTGTCGGGCTATTGAAAAAAAAATTGATATTTGTGAAATTTGATAATCGCGTGAGTGGGCTTTCACACGGATCTTTCCGTCTGTAATACTATGTGGGGTCACGGCCGGTCTGGAGGCGCGCGCTCGCTCCTTCCTCGAGCGCGCGCCTCTAGACCGGCCGTGGTGGGGTTTAACGTCCCAAAACCACGATATGATTATGAGAGACACCGTAGTGGAGGGCTCCGGAAATTTCGACCATCTGGGGTTCTTTAACGTGCACCTAAATCTAAGTACACTGAATGCCACTGAACACATGTATCAGTAATAAACTGCCGCAAGGCAAGCGCTGCACGGTGATGTACGAACAAGAAACACGCAATTCGATATGTTCATATTGTAAAGCACAGAACTGAAATGACGAGGACGGGACAGGGAGTGACACACACACACACAAGCGCTTGTGTGTGTGTTACTCCCTGTCCCGCCCTTGTCATTTCTGTTCTGCGCTTTACAATGTGAATATGTCACACCAACAAGGCCAAATATCTGCCCTTGACGTAATTCGATGTTTCACAGCGCAAGGAACAAGGACAACATAGCAGACTTACAACTGGCTTTATTTTCCTGCTTACAGTAACACACACACACACACACACACACACACACACACACACGCATATATATATATATATATATATATATATATATATATATATATATATATATATATATATATATATATATATATATAACTTTCACCAGGATAAAAGAAAAAAAGAAGATCAGAGCAGACGAGGCATAAAAAAATTGCAGTTAATGGAAAGAACAACGGATCATCGATAACGCATGTTGTGCGATAGAAATCCATATTCCTTGCTCGAAAGAGCAAGCGAAGCTACCCTGATGCACAGAGGCGTAGCCAGAAATTTTTTTCGGGGGGGGGGGGGGGGGGGGGGTTCAACCATGCTTTATGTATGTTCGTGCGTGCGTTTTGTATGTGTGCGTGTATATATACACAAGTAAAATTGAAAAATTTCGGGGGGGAGTTTGAACCCCCCCCCCCTTGGCTACGCCCCTGCTGATGCACTCTTTGTCACGTTTCAAAATTGCTTGGGCTTCTGTGATTTCGCGCGCCATTAGCTTTGCTTCTTGCAAGTAGACATGTGTGATTAAGAAGGGGCCGGCTTTAAACCATCCCGACAATGAGTTCCCAAATGTCCACTGATAGCCCTTTCTATATTGTAACTGTGTTCTTTAACCCTTTGAGGGTTTACGCCATACATGTACGGCATCACCTAACAGGCACCAAAGGGTTTGCGCCGTACATTTATAGTTTAGCGGGCTTAGCGGGATAGCGGGCTTAGCGGAATAGCGGGATCAAAATGCGCATGCGCAGTACGCTAAAACCGTACTTCAGATTTAGCGGTACCACGTTTTCGTAGTTAATGTAGCGTACGTAAAACATGACGGTGGTTTTGGACGCCCGCTTCAAATTGAATTTAGGGTTGGTGTGGACGGATCCACTTCTTTCGTAGCAAACGACTGTGTAAAATGGCTTCGCTTGCCTTCGGGTAGCTTCGACGACCGAGTATTACGGATAACTTAGTGTAGTTTCGAGATCGCTTCCCATCGAGCGTTTGCAGCACGGTAACGCTATTCCCTTAATTTCCGCTATCACGCTAACGCTAAACTATAATTATAATGCGCGCCTTTCTCGATCATTTCTCTTCCCTGGCATGTGCTGCCACACTTCGGGAATACGTGGAATTTTTTTCATGTGCCAATGTCTCTCCGTTGTTTTTCTTCTCTTTCCAAAGCTCCGCACCGGCTTTCGCTTGCGCATCCGAGCGCGCGCGAGCGGTGCGGCTGGTTTCGGTTTCGTCCTTCGGGTGGTTATCGTTTCTAGCGCCCGCAAAGCATATGGATGTCTGATTTCTAATCTCTCAAAGGATGACCGCTAGTTACTCTCTCGTTTATTGCTCCCCGGGGCGCGATTACATCTGTTTCCGTGCGGCGCTACATTACACAAACAATGCCGCCGCGGTAGCGTTTCCTGTTTAGGGGATTCGGAAAAACTAACTCAATCTCGTTGGCGATAACACGAAGGATTATTATAACTTTTTCACTCGTTTTGCTTTCCGGACGGGCGCACAACCACACAGCTTTCTTCCGTGCGCTCACACACGCAAGTTGCTTACGCCATGGAGGTGCGCGCCGGTTGCTCTGCTGCTAGTGAGTCAAGCGGCGATTCTTCCTATGTGGACTATTCCCCCAAGTGCCGAATCAGAATCCGATTAATTCAGTTCGTCAGAGGAGGATTTACTTACGAGTTCATACTCGGATGATGATGAAGGAGCGACATCTCGAAAGCGTGCGCGGCGAGACGATGCGGACTGGATCAAAAATGACTATTCCCCATCAGTGGCGTAGCAGAAATTTTTTTCGGGGTGGGGGGCACCTCCTTGATCCGACATTGGTTCTGGGAAGGTAAGTGGGGTCGAGTGTCATCTTGTGCTCAATATTCCATGGGGAAAAAAAATTCGAGGGGGGGGGGGCACGGGCCCGGTGTGCCCCCCCCCCCCCTGGTTACGCCACTGTTCCTCATCCGTGTTTCCATTTGACGACACTCGTTCAGGACAAGTGTCATGCTCTGCGTTGCCGCCAGATGCAAAAAAAGTCGAGCACTTCAAGCTTTTCTTTGACGAAGGGCTATAGCCTCGCATATTGTATAGCGGAAACGAACAAGCATGCTAAGAAGACTACCAAGCGAAGGCTGCCCCAAAAGTCACGCCTGCGGTTATGGCAGAATACAGATCCTGCCGAAATGTACTGCTTTCTAACGGTTGTGTTCTTGATGGGCGTGTCCGGAAAAATGTTCTGAGAGACTACTGGTCCAAAGACACCATGTTGGATACTCCTTTCTTCCGGTCAATCGCTTTTGCGAGTGCTGCACTTTAGTTCCCTCACTAATGCAAAGGGCCGCCTAAGAACAATCAGACCGGTAATGGAAAAAATACAGGAAATGTACAGGAAAGAAACGCGCTACATATGTGTGGAGTGCAACAAATCCCTCTTGTGGAGCCATGCTTCAAAGACTATATCACACGCTGCAAAGTCCTTAGTGTTACAGCAAGAACATTTTTTACCGGAAAATCATTCTGGTGTGTTTATTTTTGTATGTCTGCGAGCTATGTTGAATACAACGCATAATTTTTATTTATAAGAATCGTATAAGTGTCTTTTTTTAGGATTTTGTTTGATGTTACGAATAAACCATGCGTATGTAACAACAAAAATGATTCTCTTGTCACTTTACGGTCACGCAAAATATTTTAGACAAATTGTTTCTTAATTGTGACTTGCGCGTTCTTTGCTGTAAGCGTTTCCTATAGCTCCAGGAAGCATGATGCACGCACCAAGATTCATGTATTCTCGCTAAATAATCTAATATCGCCTTTTGATGTGGACAACTTTCGGTTTCGGTTTCTGGGCGCCGAAGTTGGAAAGTGACGTAGAAGTGTAGGAGGCGTGGTCACATGACCACACAAGGCTGTGACGCACTAGCAAGGAAGCGATCGAAACTCGGCGAGTGATGTAGCAATCGATGCTTTGCCGGTACTAAAGTGAACTAGAATATATTCTAGTTCACTACAGCCGGTACGTACGTTGCGGAAGTGGCGGAGGTGCGGAGGTCACTCACATTACTACAGTAGATTTGGTGTGACGTCACTACAACTTTCGTTGCCCATCCTACAGATCTACGTCAGTGTTGGAGCGCTAGCGATGGGTTTCGGTCGGGAGAATGGGCATTTAGGTACACTTTGGAAGTGAATTAAAATATATCTTAAACGTTTGCTGTGTCCGACCCTTCGTGTGGAGTGTCCTTGCATACAGAGGAAACCCACAACAGGCTTGTTATAGCCCCGAAATTTGATGGCACCACCCCTTTAAATAGAATCGTCTGAATAATTTATTTCAGCAATAAAAAATACGCATTTTTGGAGTGCATTTCGCAGGCACCTTCCGGTTTGCCCGACACACTCAGTATGGCAAAATAGCGGTATACAATACACGACGCAGTCGTCACATGGTGCGAACTTGTCTTTATGCTTGGTGGTGCACTTTTTTCTGGGCATTGGCGCCAGTATTCACCTGATGGCACGTTTTGCCATAGTTAATATGTCGGGCAAACCGGAAGGTGCCTGAATGAATGTCTTAAAGAGCACAGGTACAATGTAGAAAGAGCTATCAGTGGGCATTTGGGAATTCATTGCCAGGATTGCGGATGCCAGCCTCTTTTTAATCACGCGCGTGTGTACTTGCAAGAAACAAAGGTAGCATGGTTCGCGATATCATAGAAGCCCAAGAAATTTTGAAACTTGACAAAGAGCGCATCAGTGTAGCTTCGCTTGCTCTTTCGAGCAAGGAATATGAATTTCTATCGCACAACATGTGATATCGACGATGGGTTGTTCTTTTCCATTAACTGCAATTTTTTGATGCCTCGTCTGCTGTGATCTTCCTTTTTTTTTTTCATGGTCAAAAGCACGTATATATTACTGTAAGCAGGAAAATAAAGCCAGTTGTAAGTTGAGCACTGTGCGTGTCTCCCATGTCGTCCTCGCTCCTTGCGCTCTTAAACATCGAGTTATGCTGCAACAACTATCCCAAGGCTCAACCATATCGTAAGAAACACGCAGTGTCACGACTCGGGTCCGACGGGTCACGTCAATAGTCCAATTGGGGAACACCAGTGCACCACACAACTCACGCGCCACGCCCCGACGACTCCGATCCTGAACGTCAGCGAGGAGGAAGTCCGAAAGGGGACAGGGGAGGTGTCGTTGAACTCGGGGAAGATGGACAGCTTACTTGAGCACGTGCAAAACTTCATGTCTGCGCTTCGGTAAAGAAATGTAGCGGTTTGATGAGAACCCTTCGAGAGCTGCTATCTCATGCCGACAACAAAGGCCGGAAAAGGGGTGTGCCAGATTCTCCCGAAGTTTTGCTCGGAACCCGTCTACGGCGGCATTCCACGCTCGCTCGACCCCGCGGACGTAAGCATTCTCCAGAAAAATGCAGCGTCTCCGTCCAAGCGCCGACTTATGGGGAAACCCTCTGACTGACAGGCCTGTTTCACAGGATCACGCCCAATGGCGCCTGCCAAGAAGAACAGAACCGGTCGTAACAGTAGAGAAAGGAAGTTTAATGCTAACTGGAGAGCAGGGGCGTAGCAAATACTTTATATAGAGAGAGGGGTGGGTGTACCCGCCCCTCTATATTTACGTGCGTGCGTGCGTACATGTATATATGCACACACAAACTGAAAAAATTCTGGGGGGAGGGTATGTACCCCCCACCTCCCTCTGGCTACGCCTAAGACAGAGAGGTTAGCTTGACTAAATACATTCTTGAAATGCTACAACAAGTGTAATATACTATGAGGGATATGGAAAAATTAAAGGAAAAAGACGGAGATCGGTACGTATGCAGAGCAAGCGTCTGTGTGGACAAACAGTCGGACACATTTGACGCAGGAAGGCAAAACATCCAGCAATCTTATCGCTTGCTACGCAAGCACCGAAACTTCTTTATGGACATCAGACAGGCTTGGGCATGTAGTCCATTCGCGTATAAAATCAAGAGCACTAAGTGCATGTTCGCTTCCCTCCATAGCAGTCTCGAGCGTATACACGTACCATGAACACAGGCGTACTTTATGCACATTTATATTTTCATTTAACATTGCGGTAACGTTACCCGCTCCGAAAACAACGATATTCCCCTTACGTACGTGACGCAGATTTTAGTCATCGCTACAAGCAAGGGCAAGCTTAAGATTTCCTATTTCATATGCAAATGATCGGTTAGGGCACATAAAATCGAAACACCGATAAGCAGCAGTAATCGGTTCCGTTCTGTGCATGAGAGAAACACGAGCGCACTAGGAACGCGAGTGATCAATTTTGCGCGCGTTCTGTCTCAAGATAAGCCCGCACAAGGGCTCCGTATGATTGCCGGGCGCGATCTCACTGGAGCGGTATAACAACGGGGCAGCTGCACATAGTACCAATAAGCACCTACAACCTCGCGCACGCATCACGAGAAAACCGAACGCGGGGTAGATGCGTGCGCCGATTGAAATGATCGGCAGGCCCCATACGCCTGCCTTGTCGAGTGAATACGCACTGGATTTGCCATTTTTACTCTATACGTGTCCAGGCACAGTGTCTATGCCATACAACCTGCGCGAGCCCCGGTTGCAACCCTTTCCGTGTTCGTGAGATGCTAGATATGGAGTTATGGCAGTGTTTACCTTGAGAAAAGAGCAAAACGGAAACGGAAAGAAAAGTAATGAACGGAGCTTTCACGCATGCCTCGATTTTGTTTTCTCTCTAGAAGCGTCTTGTCTCCGTGGCTCGACGATTATGCCGACGCCGGAGCGCGCGCGCACGTGACCGTGCCACGCGGAAAAGACGACGCTTGTCCATTAAGAACAGCGGCCACTACAGAGCAGCTTGCGCGGCGAAAGAGGCCAGAGGCCGATTTGCATAAAGCACCGCGCCTAATCTGACTAATGCTTTCTGCCTGCGGCGTCGCGGCATTTATCGGCCACATCCCAAAGCGCAACTCTTAAAAGGCACCATGCGTAGACACCGAAGTATCTCGCCGCGTCGATTGTTTTTTTTTTTTTTTTTTGGGCAACCGCCACTGTCCGGGTTGCTTTTTTCTGGGCTTTCCACGCAGGACGTGGGCGATCGGACGTGGGCGACCAAGTCGAGCTTCTGAAGCCTTGGTGCAACAATAACTGGTCTTGAGGTCACGTAAAGGTCACAATGTGCTGCTGTCAGACATGTGGCCAAAGCGTCGATATTTGCACTTCGTTATGCCTTGGTCCACGGTCACTATAGGTTGGAAATGTTACATCTGATAGCACAATAGTGACAAAGTAGCCGCAGTCCTGTCCCCACAGTCCGCGACAGATGCGTAGTCTTCAAGTGCTTGCTCATCAGTAAAGAACGTCCGCAGTCCATCGTTGCAGTTCTTCAGCCTTTCACGTAGTACTTAAAAGTTCCGGCGCACTGAACTGGTTCGCTTCTGGTATAAGTTGCCTTGCCTCGTTTCGCACACGCGTGTGTAGAGCTCGCTGAGTTGCTCGTTTGCCCATGATCCGTTACATTTTCGTTGTTGTTGGCGAAGACCTTTGGTTGTCAGGTGGTTAGCATCATAGAAGCCATACCGTTCTTAAAGTTAGAAAGGCAGATGGTAGGTTTTATTACCCAGAGAACTGTCGAGCAGATTTCGTACTGGCCGCTGAAATCAGTTTCAAAAGACGAGTCGCAAGCGTACCGCTTGCGCTCATGCGCTTGCACACGGGCACGTCTTGATATTTAATACATGTATTCAAAGCATGACGAACGAATTCCAGCGGCCTCGAAGCGTGCCGAAAACTTATTACGATGACAGTGCCTATATGGAGATATATACAGCACGTCTTTGGCGCGAGAGCTATAGGGAATCCAGAGCATATGCTGGCGCGCACATTTGTCAGTGCCATTGCGTATTTTCTTGCTGACAGCAGAGAGTGGGTCGAACGTGTGAAGTAGGAAAGTCAGCCCTTAGGTGTAACGGGCGCGTCGCAGTTGACCAAGCGCATAGGGACGATTGTTGAGCAGTCACCAGGCTCACCCTATGAATTTTTGCTATTGGAAGCAGTCTTCTCGAGATTTTCACCCATTCTGTGTGGGCTAGACAGTTGACGAGTTCTGTGTGCAATATTTCAAAACAATGAAAATGCGCCTCCATTATTTACGAAAACTACAGACATTAACGGAAACGCTTTGGTGTGTATATATTGGTGTCCTTGGATGCACGCATATGCAGTCTCATTTTAAAATAATATGTCTCTCATCCAACATCTGGTGTAGCACTGTGATGAAACATTCAGAACATTTCTTGTAGCAGCTCTTCAAGAAGGAACAATTTCATTTTGTATAATATACATTCTCGGCTTTTTTGTAGCGGGTGATTTTGGATAAGCAAATTATACAAAACAATGGCATGAACAACAATGGGCATGAACGAGCACATTGTGAGCTCTGCAACCATTAAATTGTTTTACAGTGCTTCGACGCACAAAAATTGCACAGTCTTCATTAAAGACAGCATACAATGTGTTACACAAATCTGCGAAGCGTACCCTGCGGCAAACGACAAGACAGTGGCGAAAGGCCAGTGATACAAGATGGATCACAATTTAGCGGCAACAGCAAAAGGACAATTTATGTACAGAAGGTCAATTTCAACTGGCACTCTAGTGCAGGTGGAAATTCACCTTCTCTGCGTAGTTTCCCTGTCTATTTCTAAATAATTTCAGACTTGAAGAAAATAATTTCGAGAGACTCTTTTAGCTGGCCCTCCCTCAACAGCGTTCCTGAACTTGTATGTCGAACTTGCATTTAGAAATTGGGAGCTCGGCATATTTTTTGCTGATTTGATGTCATCCGGCATCATTCTAGTCATTAAATTCTTTTCAAACACGTCAACACCCGTCTAGTTCCATATCTAGTCAAGGACACATTTACTGCTCTAAGAAATTGTTAGTCGCTTAGTGGAACCTCACAAGCGTGTGCTTTGTTAATGCACTTGATAGCCATCAACAATGACCCAGCTTTGGCGTACCTGAAAATTAACACGCGAACACATATTCGTAACAACAAATACTAATTCGTCGCCATACAAAGGCTTCACCGCAGAAGTGCAAGCTTTTGCTTTGTCCGCGTAATCATGACCGCCATACTTCCAGTAAAGGCTTTAGAGCGAACATGGAGCAATTGTTGCAAAAACGGCGCTTTTGCAGCAGCACATTTGCCCTTCGTAGTAGTTTGGAGTAAACGAAGCAGCACTTTAACCAATGCGCCATGGCCGGCCCGAGTCGTGCACACAACGTCCGCCTTTCTTCAGGACAACATCTCCGCCTTTCAAACTTTCAAGGTGATTGTGCTGAGGCAGCCGGAGTTTAAAATAGATGGAGGAGAAAAAAAAACTAACAACAATCGCCGCTGAGCAATTCGTGGCTATCATAGACCCTCGGTGCTGGGGCGATCGGCAAAAGCAGTAGTACAGCACAGTGTTGCTGCGGCAGCCTTTATGCCCGTCCGTTAGGTGCACGGGGAGATGTGCCGTCCCATAGGCGCGTAAAGGGAGTGTTCTATGACCTTCTCGAGTTGTTTAAGCTAAACGGCCAGCTGTGAAAGGAGCCGCACTTATGCGAGCAGCGCGTGACTACAGGGCGTGACAGGTGAACGGCGCGTGTTTTTCTAACGTGTCTCCAGCTCGGCAAAGTCGACGTGCGAGAGGCTTAGCAGAGGCAACACAATCGGTCCGAAGCAGCATACAGGTGCGCGCGCCTCGCGTCACACCAGACCAAAGGGAAAGACGACAATTTCCGGGACCCTGTCCAACCGGCGAGCGCATTTGAGGCTGCACCACCGAAAGGGCAACAACGGGAGGCAGAGCGGGTCGGAGGGGAGCCGTGGAAACTTTGCCAGAGGGATGACAGCGCGCGCGCGTTCATTTGCGGTTGCAACCGGATGCGCTGTGCCTAGCGCACGCCCATGCAGGCACACGCGGCGGAACCCGGCGTGTCAGAGTTATCGAGAAAGCACGGGGCTTGGTGCGAAACACAAAGGAGCGTCGCGCTCGATGCCTCAGATAAATAAGCCGCCCCCGGAACTGGAACCGCGTGTGGCCACAGCAAAGTTTTTGCGGCACGAACTCTCGATGCCGGGAACGTCTGTGGCTCCCGGCTTCCCCTCAGTCCTTTTTTTTTACGTTAGCATAAAAAAAACGCGAAACGTATAAAACGCACGGGCAATCAACAAGGCGGTGTACCGCACGAGAACGAGATACACACGACCGGCGGCTCAGGACGCGAACAGCAACCATCGCGAACAGCACCGCACAAACGAAAGCGCACCGGCTGCATTAATCGGAAGAGACACGTCCAAGCTGCCGCGCACGGGGGCACGACCAAGGAGCGTCGAGAGTTAATTTATGGAGCCTTGATTCTGATTAATTAATCCGCTAATGAAACGTCAATCGCGTGGCCTCCGCTGTTATTTCCTCTCCTGGGCGACGGACAGCGCGCAATCGGAGCTTCCATGCGAGAGCAGGGACGCTCAAAAAAAGAGCTGCACCCGGGCACGAGCGCCAAGACGGCTTAAAAAATAATAATAACAAAAAAAAAGGAAAGCCCGATCAGGCGAAAATGCGGACGGTGCGCGACGTGAACCGCGTCGGCGATGAAAGCACAACAGCGTTTCCCAAAGCTACGGGAGAACGCAAACCCGCTCCAACCGAACCGGAATTATTCTCGCGCCCCGCAGCGCGGCCTATAACCTTCCCCGGTGCGTGCGATAAGAGAAGGAAACGAGTCGACGCGCTCAACTTTTCACGACACCTGCTTTGTTTTTCGTCCGCGGCAGCAAACAAACGAATAAACAAAAACGCCCCCCGAAAGAAATAGCGGAGCAAATCGACAAACTCGTTGGGCCAATGAGAAGGGATATAGGGAGGGAGAACACGGGCACGAATCTTTCGCTAACGGTAAAAGAAGGGCGCACAAAACGGAAAACACCCGAGTCGCTTGCGACATCATTAGACGCGTACACCCACGGCAAAGTAAGGTGTCCATGAAATTCGAGCCCCCGATATAGGACCCGAGGAAAGGCAAAAGCGCCTTTTGTCTTCGAACGACCCTTGGTAGAGCAACTCGCCTCTGGCGCTCAGCGCGTGCTCGGTTAGCGTATCTGCGGCTGGGCTTCATCCTCCTCGCTCAACAACACTCTCCCGATGTTTCGTGACCGCACTCACTTCCGCTGCGGCAGAACGCAACGTGGAGGCCACATCTCAGCGTGTCGAATAATGATGCACGCCTTTTCGACGAGTCGCGCTTATACGCACAGCGACGGGCGGCACGAGCTGTCCTTAGAGACAGCTTGGTATTACTTTTTCTTTTCTTTCATACCTGGCCAATTCGCCCATCGAAGTACGTGACGGTGTTCGCTCGGAAACGCGCACGCACTCCCGGAACGGGATCTGGTTTAGCAAAGTGTAATTAACTCCCTGCGGGGTCTCTTTGGTATCACGACGCGCACCCTTCCCTCTCACCCCACTTAATGCACGGCGCATCTCCGGAGCTCGTAGCAGTTATTAATTAATCCTATTTGCTGCAAGCCAACCGCGGACGACCTCAGCGATTGATCTTTGGAAACACCGTGCTGCTCCCGTTTTTGCTCGCTGAAACGTTTTGTCTGTTCTTTTTCTCAACAAGTTCACAACACATCTCGGAGTACCATTTATCGGTGCTCGCCTTTCCTTTGTTAAACCTCGTCGGCAGAGGAGACGAGGATGAAACAAAAGCCCAAAACAGCGCAATGAAAAGTGCGAGGCGCGAAAGTAGCACCGCAAAGTTTGCGCTCTTGTCGCGAAGTAGCTCGGGAGACTGCCCGATAAAATAAGAGGCGTTAAAAAGGCCGCGCATTCTATGCTTGTTTCGTGGCCATGCGAAGCCGGCATAGTTCGACGCGGTACACCGCAAAGAATGACAAAGTTCAGTGTGGCCTCCGCGAGATATACATAAATGCGTACGCACAAACGTACAGCTTTAGCTCTACAGCGATCGGAGCGCAAGAACGCCGTGCTCGCCGCATAAGTAAGCAGATTAGCACGAACGAAAGGATGCAGGAGAGAGCGCTAACCGCGTCCGGAAATTTTTGTCTTCGTCTCGGTGCAGGGCGTTGGCTCTGGAGAGATAAACGGCTTTTGATTTGGGCGTCGCTTGCATCGAACGTCGGCGCTGACATCTGACGGCACCGCAGCGAGAGAGCGGCTGCTGCCACATCCGGAGGCCGAAGCACCCGCCTCCCAACCGCAAGAGCCGCGACATTAATAGCCGCGAGTATATTAAAGAAGGCAACAACAACAACTAATAGGACGAAACGGCATCGACCACTGCGGGCTAGAAGAAGAAGAAAACAGAACAGGGAGGGGCGATAAAATTAATGGCTTTGTAAATAAGACGGGTGGATGCGCCCCGGCGAACGAGTGCCGTGCGTGCGAGCGCGC
This sequence comes from Rhipicephalus sanguineus, assembly GCF_013339695.2. Taxonomy (NCBI): domain Eukaryota; kingdom Metazoa; phylum Arthropoda; class Arachnida; order Ixodida; family Ixodidae; genus Rhipicephalus; species Rhipicephalus sanguineus. The sequence goes on from NC_051176.1 coordinate 191,370,760, forward strand.
CGCGGGATAAGCAGAGCGGATGAAGATTGGGGATCAGAACAGTCAGCAGGGCACGGAGCGCGCAGTGCGGACGTTTAGGGAAGAAGAAGCGCTGATTTAAGCCGTGGATCAGAACAGTCGCATGACATCACTCGCCTCTCCGAAGAGCGCTGTTGGACCGCCTTGTTTCTTTCCTTTTTTTTTTTCTCCCTCTTGGGGAGACATTGACATCTGCGATTCGCCAGTGGCGACTTTGCTTATTCGGTTTCTCGACTAGCTGGCGAAAAACCAGAAAGCTCATTGCCTGCTTGATTGTTGTGCAAGCATAGTATGCGCGAGGCTCGCAAGCAAGGCTGTGTATATATATATATATATATATATATATATATATATATATATATATATATATATATATATATATATATATATGAAGGAAAGAAGTGTTAATTTCAAGGGCTCGTTCTCTTTGTTATACACAATATCAATGAGAACTAACAGACAATAATGCCAAGGAAAGTATAGGGGATGTCTTTAGTAGTAAATGTAAGGTAAATGTGAAGAAAGAAAAGTGGACGAAAAGATAGCTTGCCGCGGGCAGGGACCGAACCTGCGACCTTCGAATAACGCGTCCGATGCTCTACCAACTGAGCTACCGCGGCGGCCATCCCCCCCGTCCACTTTATAGGGTATATATGTACATTTAAACGTGGGAGCGTCAGTCAGCGCAGCCAAGTATATATATATATATATATATATATATATATATATATATATATATATATATATATATATATATATATATATATATATATGTGTGTGTGTGTGTGTGTGTGTGTGTGTGTGTGTGTGTGTGTGTGTGTGTGTGTGTGTGTGTGTGTGTGTGTGTGTGTGTGTGTGTGTGTGTGTGTGTGTGTGTGTGTGTGTGTGTGAATCGTGCTACCAATAACAGATGCATGGAAACACGATTAATCACCGAAAAGCGCAAGCTTTGATATCGTCGAAGGGGCAATTGAAATGTGGTACCTGCCAGAAGAAATCGAGAGAAAGGACGTATAGGGTTGCGCAGTGCAGTGACATTTCAGCGAATAGCTTGCGAGCGTGTGCTGTGCGCGTTGGCAGCTTTACCGGCAACGCACAAAGTTAAATGTCTTTTACTGAGTATACAGCGTGCGCGACGATGTAGTATTAGTGCGGACAAAAGTAATCTGAAGACAGGATCTGTGCATGAATTGCATCTTCGTGCCTTATTTTGCAGTATTGGAAAACGAGAGAGAGAGAGAGGCAAGAAGCGCCTGTGCGCTTCTTGCCTCTCTCTCTCTCTCTCCACACACACACACACACACACACACACACACACACACACACACACACACACACACACACACACACACACACACACACACACACACACTTATATATATATATGTCGCACACACACTTCACCTTATTTCGAACAGAGGGGCATTCAGAAAAGAAATTTCCGTTTGGGCGTTTACTGTACAACATCGCCTTGAGCGCTTAGACCCGCAATCTAAGCAGTTGGGGCCAACGTGTCCACGTTCACACAACGCGTCGTCCTGTTCAGAGTACTGTTCCGATACACGCGGCATGCGCAACCGGCAGGCATATAGAAAGTCTTGCGCGGACCATCATCGAGAACAGCCGCTGTACGCCAGGAGGCAAACGGAGCGCGAGACGAGGCCCGCAGACGGCCGCCCTATCAGCGTACAGCAGCAGCCTCGGCGGCTTGTATCGACGGCGGCCAAAGGCCATCTGCTTGACTGCCTGGGCGGGCGAGAAGAAATCGCAATCATAGACGTCGCCTGGACAACTCGCGCGCCGCATTCTGAGATTGAAAAACGGTCCGCGACTGCGTCCAGGGAAGGACGCCGGCCAGCATTTGTTGAACAATAAAACAATGACGCTTCATCACCACCCAGGAGAGCTGAGAATTGGGCTCCTCTATCGGTGCAAGCAGAAATGACACGGCGGCTGAGAGACAAAAAGGGACAGCAAGTGGAAAACGGGCCCCAGTGACGAGCGCCGCAGCGAGTGCGCGTGTGTCAACGCGGTCGGCGCCGCCTGGACCTTCCAGATAGCGCACTTGCAACAACTGGACACCGCGCGGGGCAAACAGCGTCCTTTTCGCCCTCGCTGTTTCTTCTGTCTTCACCGGCTCACCACCCAGCGACCACCAGATGACAGCTCTCCCATTCCCTAGCTACGACGCGTCGTCGCATCTTGTCACGAGTGCGCGGCAAAAATGAAACCTATACCGTCTCGACACAGTCGAGCAGAAAACGGACGAACCGATAGGCTATCCACTCTGTCCTCGCTGTGGATATTACCATTTCATTTTTCGGACTGCTTGCGAACCCGCTACTGCGGCAGTGCGAACGAAATCATACTCGACGAAACATGGCGTCTGTAGTATAAATGCTCTACACGGGCTATATAGGCATCAAATAAACAGTGACTGGAAACAGTGGCAACGAATGGTTCGACGCTGCATTGAACCGTCTGTGAGGCTCGGTAAGCGATTACCTTATAGAGCGGCAACACAATCTGGCGTTGGATGTGCATACACTTCCCATAGATTTGTACGCCACCAACATATTGATCCAACTTATGAACGAGGCTAGCGCGTCTAGGAATCATCCAAAGTACCGATAGGGTTTTAGCGCAGCAGAAACGCCTTGTTATACCACACTGCAGCACATCCACAGGAGAACTTGGCGAGCGCGACATCTAATCGCTGCTTCGCATGCTCGTGGCAGAGGAGGCTGGAGTAGTCAGCATATAAAAAAACGTGGAAGATGGACAGAGAATCATTAACGGCATGCTTCGCTAAAAGAACCGACACCTCGTCTTCATGATTTATACAAAAGCTTTATTTGTGCGCGAGAAATCGCACCCGTCAGCCATACCACGTCTTTTTCACCAGGCTCGCAGCTGTACGCCACAGCCCAGCCGACGCAGCCTGGCAGCTAGTCTCCTACAACGGACTGCCTTCACTTTCTTCACTTTATAACAATGTGACATACCGCTCAGCAAAGCTTCAACTTAGGCTAGTTGGTACGGTTTTCTAATGTAGTTGCGCAGAACGAAAGGCAGAAACCACGCAGATAACTGGACAAGTAGTGCGCAACAGTTCCAGCGTGCGAACTAGTACTTGTATTGCACACTGCTTGTCCAGTGTTTGTCCTTCGTGCATGTTTTTTGCTCAGCGCAGCTACATTAGAGTGACATACCGTCTCATTGACTTAGTGAGCTCCAAATGTAGCTTGACTAAGTTTCTCAAAAAGTATTTCGACAGAATCTTCAATGCGTGACTAAGAAAAATGAGAAAACAAGTGCAAGCAATTTGGCCTACGTAAAAAAAAAGTATCATGATGGTGTAAGGTCTTTGTTCCGGGTTCACTGACTTACTGAGTGATTATGGAGAAATAAGCCACGACAAGGGCACATAAGAAAGCGGAGGGCGTGTGTCGAAGCGTCGAGAGCTCCTGATCTACTGCACAGCCGCGGTTGAAATTGGAGAGCGCAGGCGGGAGTAATGAGGATTTATAAGATAAGGAAACAAACAATATCCATAAAAGCAACAGTAGACGGCTGGAACCAGGGCACATTAGCGAGTATACACGCTAGTACTTTTGTGAGAAGAAAAGGGAGCAGAAGCGTGCAAAATAATTAACATAACCATGAGCCATTAGCAGAGAGACAACAAAACAGTTACACAGACGACGGTTAAAGAACGTGCGAGCACAAAATTTGCTTCGCGCACTACCAAGCGTTGATCAGTAGCAGCAATGTGACGAAGGGAGTCGCAATAACTTCTGTAGCCGTGAAGAAAGCATGGGCTTGATTTGTGTGCATCGCGACGCGAAAGGCTCTTTTCGCGTGACCGTACACAGGACACGACAATACTCGTAGCTTTATCGGCGTGCGTACAGTGGAGAAAACAAGGACGGCAACATGATCGTTCCGGCGGTGTCACTAGTCGTGCTGCCCATCCGTGCAGCGACGATATCTGCTAATCCCCAAAAGAAACACGCCCTATCTGGCGCCCAGTGGCTGTTGCACCTTGCTTCTCTCCGGCACCTCAGTCGGATCGCAGATACACCTTGAAAACGTGTCCGCGAACCGTGAAGCATCTGTGTGCGAGGCTCGGCGTTCGCTCGTGAAGCGGACGCGACCTTATTTGTAGCTGCGCGGACGTGCTTAGATGGCGACTGCAAGACCGTGAACGCTGCTTGTCTTCCGCCACCCAGTGTTGACGCATCGTCCGAGCGATAACTCACGCGCAACCGTAGTAGTGCGAGAAATGTCCACACGGGAAGGACTCCCTCCCTTTCTTCCGGGTGTACGAGGCGGGCACAAGTGAAAAAGAGAGAGAGGATGGAAAAGGAATACAACGCCGTGCCATTGACAAGGATGAATTATGACCGATGTAATTGGAAATGGCCCTCGACTCCAGCGAAGTCACGTTCCGGGCAGCGTGGCGACGAGAGATTGGGCGAGCAGGCGCCCCCCCTCTTCCGCGACGCATCCCGAAGACGTGCCCCGTCACCGCGAAGCGTTTTTCGTCGTCGCTGCCGCCACTGCCGGTGATAAGTTGCTCGGAAAGCGGCGCTCGCCCCTTCCGCCCCTTTAACGCCATGTTGCTGTTGTAATGCCACCGCCTTCGAGAGACGCGCTGTCCCACCTAATCTAAGGCGTGGTACAAGAAAAAAAAAATAGATAGCTAAACAAACGGTTCATATCACCGAGTTCTGGACGCCCGCGCGCCATATTGTCGCCTTAGGGAAACAAATGTGGCACTGCTCTGTTTGCGAATGTGCGAACGTAAAGTGGACCCTTTTATTCCTTATCGAGGGCAACAGAGCTTTCCGTTTCAGTCATGTGTCTTCAAAGAATAATTTTAACTCGCGCAGCCCCGGTCTTTCTCTTTCGCGTCATATATCTGACAGTCGCTTCGAGAACAGGCTTGACGTAGCTGGACATTCTTTATGGTTAGTAAATCGTAATAAGTACATTTGCGCAAGCCACATATTCCAGCGAGGGCAGAAATAGAAATTGAGTCACAGTACAATAAGAATCGTTTATTATTATTATTATTATTATTATTATTATTATTATATTATTATTATTATTATTATTATTATTATTATTATTATTATTGTTGTTGTTGTTGTTGTTGTTGTTGTTGTTGTTGTTGTTGTTGTTGTTGTTATAAAACACAAGTGGTGAAAGCTCTTAAGCGAAACGAAGCGCACATATAGAACGGGCGAAAAGAGGGACGAAGTATTACGGAGCCGCATGAAATAAGGACACCACTGCGCAATGTAAGCATGAAGAGCAATGCTCGAGGGATACCGATTTTCCCAGTAAAGCCATATCATTCCGAGGAGAAAACAAAGAAAATGCGGCCCTTCCCCAACGGCAATGTGGCTTTCCTGCAAGCACAGTCGTTGAGCGGAGATGCCAACCTAGAGGACGAATGCGAACTAGGACAGACAGCGCGCAGCGCCGGCGGCAATATGCGCGACCATTTAAAATGTCAGATGGGAACGGTGAAAGATAAATGCATTAGAATGGTATCTACTATGAAGTTTCTGAACTCCGTCGCCTTAGTGAGACGTATTGACACAGAAACGAAGGCACCGCGGTCAGTGACAGGAGCTTGCCACAGTGTCTCAGTTTCTACGGCGTTTTGCTACTGAGCACGAGCTCAAGATTTTGATTTCAGGCTTCTTTCCGATGGCAGCAGAAGGTGAAAGTGCTTGCGCATATTGAGATCGAGGGGCACGTTAAGGCACATCCGGTGGTCAAAGTTCCACAGCACGGCCCGTATGACAGCGCCTTTCACACCCTGCGAGCTACATCGAGACGTTAAGCCCTATGATCTGACAGTGAATGAAGACGGCGAAACAAGTTTGGCACACGTAAAAACGCATCCTCAAACTGATGTTTCCGTTTCCCATCTGTTCCTTTCCTCTCCGTCTACATAGACACCACGAGTATTTATTGCGCTTTTTCGGTTCAAGCCATTTTCAGTATTCGAGTTGAAATATGTGCGCTTATGTCGTGACAAGTGATGTCTTCATTAGGCGCCCTGTATATATAGCAATAAGTCAGTCTACGTCGTTAAGCTTAAATGAATGCAGATGACATCCCGCGGTGTCAACGCGCGCTTATGATGGGTACGGAGTGTGACGCGACAGCACATTCCCTAAACAACCGCGAGTGATGGCGATTTTAACTCGGAAATCGCAGCATTTAGACGCTGGGCGAAGATTTGCTACTCGATAAATGTAAGCTAAATAGTTCGTCACCTCAGTAGCCGAACGTCTTCTTTACGAATCGGAACCCAAGGTAAAGACCCCGACGATGAGCACGTATGAGTGCACGGCTGCTGTTATTAGCCAGTAAGCAAAACTGGTATGATAATTTTTTTTTAAATTGAAATCGTAATCTGCATATTAACAGTGTTATTGAATGTCCGATTGTGTTATAGAACATTCCTCCGGGCGGAAACACAGTTCACCGATGCGACATTTCGCTGCTACTCTGCAGGCTATGACAAACCAAGCAATGTGCAGCAATGTCAGCGAGAAAAAAGTCGTAGCAAGAGCGATACGACTTTACAATAGAAGAAGCGTTTCATCAACTGATCTAGCCGAGGCGACGCGCGACTTCCATCCAAAGGCGCATGGTGCAACGGCATGCGCGCGCTGGGAACCGCAAAGAGCACTTGGTTCGCGTGCCCGCGCTAAATAAGCGACAAAGCATAATTCATCCGCTTGTCAAGACAGACAGAGTGAAAGAGAGAAAATGATATATATATATATACATCCACGATGCGAGGTGGAGGAAGAAGGAACAAAACGCGCCGTCGGTGCGGCGAGCCCGGCGCTCGGCTTTATCTGCTTCGGTCCAAAACCACGCGCAGACTCTTAACGCCGTGCCGCGGGTGCTTTATCGCGCACCACGCTATTTTGGTGAGCTACTTGTCGCCTTCTCGAGTCCCAGTGAGAGCGCACGCACATTGTCGTGTGTATATATCTGGCCGCGCGTGTTTATATAGCGAGAGCGGTTGGTTTATTTGCCGCTCTTCTTTCTGCGCCGCCGGACGACCATCCTGCCCACGGGCGAAAAGATCGGAGCCGCGGCTCGTTGCAAATCCTCCGCGAGATTTGCCTCGGCGCCCGATGCGCCGCAATCTCGCGCGGTCGGCTGCGCGCTACACTTGCGCGAGAACAAAACGAGGCCCCCGAGAGGGAAGGAAAAAAAAAAAAGCGACTGCGGCAGCTACTGCAAACAGCGCCTTGCTTTTGCCCCGTACGGAGCACGCGCGGCGAGAGCATAGCAATGCCGGCCGCCATGGCAGACGGAGATAATGCGCTAATCCGGCACCACCACCTCTTCCTCTCTCGAATGACCGGTGATGATGGTGGAGTACAAGCCTGCACCATCGTGTAGGGCATCGCGAGCACGCTGCCGTCCCAGAAGATCCGTGCCTCGCGACGGCCGTCCCGCGGGGCGCTAACGCCTTTGGGCCCCGTATGTATATACGCTTAAAAGACAACCCCGATAGGCGCGAAACACGCTCTGGTTTATAGGCGAAACGGCAGAACGGAACAGCTTGAGAGCATATATCGAACTGCTGGGCCAGTTGCAGTGTAGACGCTTCATGTATTTTCAGCGCTTATGGGCAAATAGAAAATTAAAAAAGAAAAGCGAGGAAATGGCTTTATGCGTCCCAAATGCTCATTTGTCTTTTTTTATATATCGCTATTTTTAGATGCGAAGCAGCTTTTTCTCGGGGCTGTGTCCGGCGGTGGTGGTGGCATCCGCGCTCCACTGCGCATGCGCCTACTCTCTCTCCCACTCTCCTCTTTTACGCAGGTGTTCGGTCGCCTTGTCTCCTCTCCTCCCCCGCGCTGCAGCCGCGGCGCAGCCTCTCCTCCCACGTGATACAGCCGCGCCACAGCCAAATATAGCCTGTAACCCACTCTCTCCTCTCTCTCCCCCATTTCATGTGTATATAAGCGCGTGCGCTCGGTCGGCTTCTGTCATCCTCGCTTGGCTCCCGTTCAGATGAGTTGTAACGTCAACGTCGGCGCCACTCGTTCACTCGGCGCTAACGGAAAGCAACGAACAAACACAACGTAATGATAACACAAACACTAAATAAAAACCTCACACACTAACGGAAACGCCGAGTGAATGCAACGGAAACTTGGTGTGCGCCCCCAATGCTGCTTCGCATCCCCTCATGGTTCCCTTGAGTGGGAGATGGTGTCACTTTTATTTAAGTGCTGGAAAACAAGCTTGAGAAGTCTTACGGATAACGCGGGAACGCTCATCTGTAAATTTCGATCGGTGGCTTCTTGCGCTGGTCTAAACAGATCCTGTCAACACAGCTACACATGCACAGTCAGCCAAGCCCCCGTGCCATTAATGTATTTCTTACGCAAAACGCTCGAAGTACCGCGTGTTAGAGAATGGGGCCGCACGCTTTCTTGTGTCGAGAATTTAACTACATATATATTTCTTTGCATGAAGACAGCCAAATACGTGGAGTAATTTGAGTCGTACATTGTGAGAGGTCTGGGAATCTTTTTTCTCTCTCTTTCTCCTCTTGTTAAAAGAATTTCCGTGCAGACTTTCTTTAATCAAACAATTTCAGGGAATTATGACAAACTGCGGTACAAATGTAATGCGTTCATGCAGTAATTTCTCCAGGCACTAACGATCTGTTTGGAAAATTGGCATTCTGTGAGAACCCGAAGGCATCGAGTTTGTCTTCGCCACTCATCCCCCGCACCTGCTTTTTACTGACTCAGTAGTCTCCGAGAGCGGACATCTAACGACCCCGACCTCATCTTCACATAACCGCAACGCATGTTCCAGAAGGTCAAGGTACGAGATGACTCGCAACAAACACGTTACGACGCTTCTTAATTTGCGCGCCTTCCCCCATGGAAATGTGGGCGGAATCGAATTTACCATCGCAAGGCCAGGGCCGCTGAGATATCGCGGCGAGGAGGAATGCGCGCTGTATCGGCGCTCTGAACACCTCTCATTTTTATTCGAGGCTAGGAAGAAAAAAAAGTGTCCAAGCTCAGATAGCGCGCACGTCACGTTCGCCACCTTGCTGGCTCTTTGCACACAGCACGCGGAGAAGAAGTCGCACACCGTCCAAAAGGATTCTGTAAAAAAATGACACGGGAGACTTTCAAGCGGCCTTCTTCCCACCTATACCGCGCACTGTCGACAGCACGCTCCCTTTGAAGTACAACAAAGAGCAAGAGTCAAACGAAGACTGAAAAATTCTGAGAGGACGAAAGGCAGCCAAGCTCACCGGAAATAAAAAAAAAGTTAAAAGAGTAAGCGAACGGAACTGCAAAAAAAGAAAAAAGAAGACCTGCGTAGAAGAGGAGCGAGAGGGTATGACCGGCACGAGTGGTGGCGGAGTCTGAAGAGGCGAAGGACGGAGTAAAAAATACAGAGGGTGAGGAAGCAAACTAAAAAGCATCAGCCGGGAGGAAGAAAAAAAAAAAGGGAAGTGGAGGAGTGAGTGAGCTTGTGCGTGTATGTGTGTGTGTGTACAAAGAATAAACCCGCTAAGCCCCGATAGGACGAACGATAGATTAGAACGTGCGGATGAATTGAAACTGACGCAACAAAAGGCAGCGCGCGAGCCCGTAGATAGGGGCGGCGAACGGTGCCAGATAAGGCGCCAATGAGCGGGGGCTGGCAGCAGCGCAGAAGAAAAGAGTAAAGCGCGCACGAGCAGCGACGCGGCAGGAAGGGAGGCGAAGGAGCGTGGCACCACCGGCGACGGCGAGACGAGGCGCGTGCGCGAGTGCCACTGGACCGCCGAGATAAGCGGCCGCCCAGGGTCGTCCCGCCCGGCTATCTCCCGTTCAGCCGGCTTCCCCCATCTCCCGCACGGCTCGAGATATCGGCGCAACTGCTGAGTTTGCCTGCGCTATCGGGCCCCCTTTCTTCCCGCGGCTCTTCTCGGGCGTTGCCTCCGGCGCACCGCTCGCGACGGACGATGTAGGCTCGCATCCCTGCCGCCACTAGCTCGTTCATGGGAGGCCTTCCCTGTGTTGGCATCCACAATGTTCCCGCCAATATTGGTGAGGATCGCTCGCCGCCTGTTTTGTAGCACGCCGCGATCACCGTGACCATACACGGTCAAGTGGGACGGATAAATTGGCCAGTTGTCATGACATAGTCATTAAAGAGAGGGAGAGAAAAGAAAATTGACACCGTGGAATGGGAACAAGCGGCAATTTTCTACCACTCCCTCGCACTTTCGTTTCTAACTGTGAAGTGTGACATCGCATACGGAGCGGTTGAGGTGTTCTTGTCCCGATTACTTCAAATCAAATCAACTCATTTTTATTTTCCAGAAAGAAAAACAGCTTCTGGAGAGGTTCGTTGGCTAAAAACAGCAGGAAACAACACAGGTATGCGTAAAATCGTGAGACCGGAGAACACGAACGAAAAGACTGCTCACCAAAAGACAAGTTCGCTTGTCGAAGCGTCGACTCCAGCGACGCCCCGTGTTCGCAAATTTTTCATTTGTTCACCAGTGCATTATTTCGATATCTATGCTGGTCATATTTACACGCGGGTACCATGCCATGAGATAACGAATCGTTGGTCATACGCACATAATATAAATTGTAGGTGAAAGGGTTTATTTTTTTTTAACAGTCGACATCGACGAGAATATGCTATGCTTATTTTACCTCGGCATAAGCTACGAATTCTTCATTGCACGGCATAAACTCTAACGACCAGAATCCACCAGGCACGAAGGTCCCCCTCAGACCGATGCAGATCGCTCCTAATTCTTCCCTGCCAACAACTGACAGCTGTGCATTAACGCGTATATTGTGCAGCATGCGCCCCGCTCTGCCAAAAGCTGCAGAGTAAAAACTCCCACCACCGACAATTCGCTTTTACCCGGCTTCGCGCGCTGGCTCACATAGCGCACCAGCGCGTACTCGCAACCCGAGCCCGACACGCGAACGGGTTCCCAACTCCAGGCCCAGCCCGTCACAGTCTGGCGCCGCAGCCAGTCGAGACGCGGTTTACGGTTCCACCCGGTAGGCAATAGTTTGGCGACCAATACGAGACACCTCGCGCGTTTTTACTATCCTATTTACAGAGATGCGCATAAAACCGGCTTCTCTTTAGCAGCCCCACGCATTCGCACCTCTAAAACCCCGGGGACGCGGGCGGCATAGGCGGGCTGCTGCAGAGCAAGCAAGAAGACAAAAGCGAAGGCGTGAAGGTGCGCGCACGAGTCAAAGAGCAAAGTAGGAGGGGGTGTCGCCCAAGGGGCCGCCGTTATCGTATGCGCGGCGCCTGCGAGCGTTGTTAAGAGATTGCCCGAGCGATCCTCAAAACGGGAAAAGCCGTGTTCTGGGCGAGCCCCATTCCTCTTCCTTCCCCGTCTCCCGACATTCGAAGCACCCCTCGCCACTTTTAAAGCGCGACTGCGCTATTTTTCACTTGGTGCGCGCCGACGTCTTGATATTTTCCGCCGGTTCTTTGCTTTCTATTCAGTGCACGGCGGGTATCGCCTGAGCCCGCTCGCGTTGTTCTTAATCTGAGGCAGCCTGGCCTTTCTCGCGCAGGCACCGGAGCGGTGGACCAGGGGATGAGATGGCGCAGATAGAACGGGCTCCGAAGCAGAAAGAGCAGCAGCGCCCAGGGTCGCCGGTGGCTGTTATTACTGCAACTAGGCGGCTATCGTCATTTTTGGGTCGCCGTATGGGCTCCCGAGATAACGGCGTCCCAGGCGTCGTCGGCTGCTGCATATCCGAAAACCACCCGGGTCCTTCCCTCCGGGGGCGCCAAGGGACGGGTGCACCCCCTCACCCGCGGCGGAGGTGCGCCCAAGAGAGAAGGCTGACGGGTACTCATTACTACCGTGCTGAGAAAAAAAAAATGGAAGACGGCCCAGTGACGCGTGCTGTCCAGTATGCGTAGATCGTTGGTTGAACGAGCGGTCAGGTCGACGACGGTCGATCAAGACTGTGCGGTCAATCAGTGTGCGTATACTTTAGTCATTCAAGAGAGTGAGGAAGACACAGCCGTGCAAAGCTCGTCTTCGATATGCACGACGGTAAATGGCTCGCAGCAGAAAGGAGGTCAAAAGACAAGGTAGTTTTAACATTTTCGCCTGCGTAGCAGTCTCATTAGATACATCAAGGCTTAGAAATTCAGATGCAGTTAGTAGGCAAACTTGGCAGATGTGTATAGTTAAAACGAAAGAAATGGAAACAAAAAAGAGGTAGGCGCGACCCCCAGCCCCACTTATTCTATCACACACACTGATGAAATCAAGTATTGTGCTATAACGTTGCCCAGTTTATCATTTTCATGTGCACCGTATAGTAAGTAGGGTTTTGACATTTACTTCAGCGTGCCAGGATTCCAGCTTACCAAAGTAAACAGATTTAAAAGAAAAATTCCATAGGCTTCCATTAGCTGAGTACTTGTGACAGAGAAAACATTTTACTAATTTATGTGCTCTCAACATCCTACTGCCGATGTTGAAGTCAACTAAAGCCACAGTCTTTTAGTTTTAGATTATACGAGAGTTAGAGATAAACCCTTATGCCTGTTGGTTCTGCCAGGCATAAACATGTCAGTGGGCGTTGCTCTCATTGTCCACTAAGGACCACTGCCTGTCCGATAAGCTACTGTTACGCAGTGATATTTCATCACAGGTGCTGTGACAAGGCGGCACATAAAACTGTTGGGAAGGGCAGCAAGTGGAGCAAAGCGTAAAAGCAGCGACGAACTTCGTCGGGTAGCAGGAACGCTTTCGCATATCCATTGACTGTTGATTCTTCTTGAAAAAACCTGCTACAAGTTCATTTTTTCTCTATAAATTATTAAGGCCTTATATGTGCAATGCAAATGTGACCTTGAGCGAAAAGCCGGAGTGCCACAAAAAAAAAAAAATCACGTGACAACCCGCGCATCTCGTGGATCGAGGCGCCGGAGCTGCGCGATATCGCTGCCTTTTTTTGCAGCGTTCGCATGACTAAAAAGTTTTTAAAAAGCGGCGTTCGCGTGAAAAATGCACGGTAAAATAGCCACACATGATGGCTGTCGCCATTGAGTCGTCTTAGGCGAATACATAAGAGTTCGTTTTTTTTTTACCGGCTGTTTAAAAACGCGCCTGTGAAAACAACAAATTTCAGGGAAAGCACCACGCCTTCTGAAGACGCTGATTGACGAGTTTCACGCGGCATGCCCTACTTGAGCAGGCTTTAACTGTGATCATCATTAGCTCTAAAGGATCCTCTGTCTGGCACAACAAGCTAGTCCGAGCAATAACCATTAAAAAACAACACTTTATATCTAAGCTGGCACCACCCGAAAAGAGCATGAGTCCGAGACAAACCAGGGGCAAACCGTGGCTTCAACTTTGCCGGTAGTGCGTTGAGGGTGCCTTCACTCCAGCATTTTTTTAAACCCTTCTTTCCTGGGTGAGGGCATATAATTTTTATATAGGCTTTCGCCTGCGCTCTCACGCAAGATACGCCAGGCACACAAACAATGCACGAGATCTCCACCGAGAAAAATCATTTCGGACCGTTGGCGCTATAATGAAACAGCTCCGCTAACGTGAAATCTGTGGGGGGAGGGGGGGGGGGGAGAAGCATGCAGTGTGCGCCGGCGTTTCCCACAGCAAAATCACTGCTAAAGGGATATGAGACAGAAGAAAGATTAGACACAGAGACCCGCAGTTCGCTATTAATTAACGTGCACGCTGCCTATCTTTAGTGTTCAACTACGCACAAGAGAAGTCTACCACCGGTACTACATTGCAGGTCAAGATCCAGTGCCTACATATACGCGGTGGCCGGTGAACGGTTCTGCAGCGCGAGCAGTCGGTTTTTTTTTAATCAAGAAAGCTCGCTAACAGACGCTGCCTGCGTCGGCGTTGTCTTTCGCGGGTGAGGGCGCGTTCTCGTTCCTTGCGAGCTGGTAGGTCAGCGTTCATAGCAGAAAGAACGTTTCCGTAGTCAACGCGCGCCGTTCGCTCTCTCTCGCCACACGGCGAGTGCTGAGGCGGTGGCGCCCTCTCTTACGCTTAAGCAAATGAACAGGACACGACGACGCCCACCGACACGCCGAGACCCTAAGGTGCTTCACCCCTAAAAAACTATTGCGGGGTTTAAAATTCCGAAACTGCCCAGCGGGTTATGAGGGATGTCATTTTGCAATGTTGCAACTATTTTACGTGTGCATAAATACATACGCGTTCTTGCATATCGCTCCTACCCAAGTTCCGACACGAATCAAACCCGCGACCTCTTATACTTAGCTGCAAAACGTAATGGCCAGTGAGACAGCGCAGCAGATCATCCGAACCATTCACAGCCCGCTATCTCAGCTGCTTCTCGTCTACACGTAAAATAAATGCGCTTAAACGGTAAGGGAATTCAAGCGAGTGGTGATACCTCGTGCTATTAAACTCCAAAGTTGTAATCCACCCTCTGGAATCTCTCAAATCAACGCTGCAGTATACGTGCACGCTTTTCCCCCATATATATTTCTGACATGGCCGTGCTGCGTTGCGTAACCACAGCGGTAGAGCTTTCAGCCATAAATATATGAAGTGTACGGAAGTCACGGTTTCTCTTCCTCCACAACAGTGACGTTTATGATAGTTCTGAGAAAGAGCCCTCTCTGTGTGCCATATCTTGGATCCTTACCCGCAGACGCAGAGCGTCTCTCCTGCTCGCTCTCGTTGACTAAACTGGGCTCACGCACAATACTGAAACTACGCTGTCGGCAAGCTATCGTCAGCACATTAGCTTTTGGTATTCGCTGGTCCGAACATTACGGCCGCGACACGTGCGTGAAAACTGGTCTAAACTCGATACACTGAGCCGATAGTGACGTTGAAGCAATCGACCACGTTTGCGGCCACGTCGGTTTGTTACGAACTACCGGAGTGCGGTCTCCTCTAAGAGGATAGATACATAATCGCGTATTCTTGAATGACGCGACGGTACCCTTTCTCGTCTCAGGAGAAATGAAAGAAAAAAGACGATCCTGACGGGCTTCAAAAATCGTTGCGAACGCGACGCAAATTACACGCGACAGAAAAACAAGCGGTCTTAAAAAAATAATAAACGGCGAAGCACCGCTTTCGCCTATGCGCGCCAAGAGGGACAGGGCTCATCTTGAATCGCCTCTTATCAACGCTTCTTTCTGCCTTCCTCCGGTCTCGACCTTCGCGAGTCTCATAATTACGACTCCATACGCAACGCAAACAGCCAACGCAGAATCGCGATTAGAGAGAGACGCATAGCGGAAGCGATAAGCCAACGTGGGAGACCAGCGAACGAGAAGCCAAAGCGCGCAGCACAAAAGGAGCGCGGCAGCAAAAAGCGGCGCACAGCCAGCTGCCGCAAAAGGGCCTCTCTTTCCCCTGCGAGATAAGGGAAGAAACAGCAGTCTGTTTTGAGACAAAGGGGCAGGCCGACGGTGGGGGGAGGTGCGGCAGTGAAAAGAAGCGCCCCGGCGAGAGATAACCGCCCCCCGGACGACGGGGAGGACGCTTATCGGGACAGTTTGATCAAAACAACAGCAACGATCGTGTCCCGAGCCAAGAGCGCGCCGAAGATAATAAAAGAAAAGGACGAACGAAAGCGGTCAGTAAGCACAAGCTGAAAATGAATGAGAGCAAAACAGACGCTAGCATGCACCACCGCGATAAGAAGAGAAGGAAATGTAGGTAGCTATGCGATAAGGACGCGCTGTGGACAATAAACGCTTTCGCTTTCCATATCTCCTGCCGTTGAGGCAGAGGTGACGGAGAGGGAGAAAACTAGCGCGATGAACCGCCGTGAGATGTTTGGGCGCAAAACCGACCTATAATGGGGGGCGGCGCGTGTTTTTGATGGAGCCACCCTTGCATGGCCAAGGACGGACCTGAGCGGAATTGGCGCGTAGTTCCATATAGAAACCGTAGCCCAGACGGGAATCAGGGCACAGGTGAGCCATGCAGGTTGAAAACATCGGAAACAAAAGACGAGCGAGAGAATCGGACATCTGTGATCTGACAAGCAAAAATTCCAAGTGCAAGAAATAAACATCAATCCACGCAATGAAATAAATGCAGTGGTTGAAATACCGAAGCGGATACGTTTCCTTAAAAACAAAAACAAAAGAAGGTCAATGGGACCGGGGAGGAAAGGGCATGCGGCAATTCGATATGACGTGACAAAAGTACTAACGCGCGGCAAGTTCAAGTCATTATATACCTGCACGTCAAATGGGCAGACAAGCTCCGTCCATAACCATTTTGCACGTAAAAAGGCTATATGTCCTGTCCTTATATAGTGCCAGTGTCGTCCGTAATCTTTAAATTGTCAATATTGCCTTGATGCGCACGACTAAGCAGCGTAAAATGTATGGACGCTACTGTATCTTTCGCATGTGTTGAGATGTCAAGGACATAAAGAAACCAAGGGGAGCTTGAGAGTTGGTTCATTTCTGACAGGCAAACTTTTTCATTTTTGCCCTGGCCTTTTTAGCCCTGTTGCATGTCGCTTCGATCACAAATTGCAGCGGGATCAGAAAAGTGTAGCGGAAAAACAAGTGCTCACCTCCAGGCTTGAATGGGAAAGGAGAGTAACAGGTTTTCCAAAGGAAGTAAACGGTAATAGGATGCTTCCTATTCACTCCGCACATGAAGAAAAGTAAACTTGTAAACTTTTGAGTGTTCACAATTCTTGATTTCCTCACTCTAGCGCCCGTCGCGACGCGCGACAAGTTCGCGCGACCATTTTTGATGCGGGAGGTTCAAACCGGTATGAAGACCTTGCGTGCGCATACAGATTATTCCGCCAAGGAACGCGTCCACCATCCTTGCCACATGCATCGCGTTTCGCCACGCAGAGCCAATACATTCGACCCGATCGAGATGTGAGAGATTTGTTTTGTAGGTACGGAGGCGCCAATAAGCTACGACGCTCTACGAGAAAATCTGAATTGCATACATTCCGTATTTGGCGCACACAGCTTTGAGAACCTCGTCGACACATCTCGTTCCAAGTCGCCCTTACTGACAAGTTTGCTTTAAGCTTCTCATAGGCAAAACACTGGGAGAGGTTAAAAAAAGTGATGTTAATTAAAAGCGTTCTGTAGACCTGCGAAATAAGGCGAAATGCCTTGACTAAAACAGTGCATGGCGAGCAGTTTGCCGTACTATCGGACAACGCGTTGCACGGACGCTTTTGTGTCCTTACACATGTAGGCACGCGTACCGGCATGCACTGTATTACACGTGGCTGAGTAACATCAGGAAATTACAAGCGAAAATTCTGGCCATGGTGAGAGGAGTTCCTGGGTGCACTTCCGATTCGCAAACAGACAGACGTGGTTCAGAAACTTTTAAGTAGTCAGCGTGTTGCCCTGTTATCTATTCGTCCAGAACTTCTACCCAAACCAATACTCCCCCCCCCCCCCCCTACATTCTCAACAAAACAAATTCACGGACAGTAACTACCCGCCGCGGTAGCAAGTTCATGGAGTTTGCGCTACTGCATCGCTAGCTTCAATAAAATAGATGAGACAAGCGCAGTGCCAGTGCTTGTCTCATCTCTTCTTTGTAGTTCGTCATGGTACGCGCTGTAGTTTCGACCTGATAATGCATCTCAAGGTCTTTCGTTAGGACTCGGTCGTAACAGCCGCATTCTGACGGGCACGGAATGCGAAAAGACTCGTGTATAACGTGCGCAACGTTAAGTGCAAGGTGGCCAGAATTAACACATAGTTCCGAACGATAACTGCAGCGCGATAAAATTTCGCGACCAGCCACTCCGAGTGGAACGCGACGAAAAATCATTCCGATTGCCTACATACAATAAATACGCACGCGAAAGCGCTGCCGCATGCGGCAGTTTGCGAGCGGCGGCGGTATAGCAAACGGCGGCAACCGCGCTGCCTGCGAGTGGTCTCCGCGATGCACCGATTGCACACTTGAAGCTGCTTATATAGCTGCTTGCCTTATCTGTTCTCCACGTTGGCAAGCCGGAGTTTGCATAGAAACGTGATCCGAATTAACCGTCCGCGTCTTGGAGTGTTCAGAGCGCGTAAATTATGCGAATGGCATGAGATAAGCGCGAACATCGCACGAAAGTGCGCGCGTCACCGTGTCATCCTCTCGCCAAGAAGAGCGTCTCCGGAACACTCGTAAAAGCGGAGCCTGCTGGCTGGCCCACGCAAGCAGCGGCTACTGCACCAAGCTCCCTACCGCCCGGTAAAGCCGCAACGCCAGCTGCCGTCGGGAACGTATTCAAAGGCATCCTTAATTGCCTCAAAGGGCGAATAACACAGTCGAGAGCCACAGGCACGGAATCGCACACGCAATCGTGTGGAATCAAGCACCGCAACCCCTACGTCGCATGCACAGAAGAGGTGATCTACAAGATCCCTCTGACCTGTAACAAGGTGTACATTGGTCAGACGGGCAGGTGCATCAACACACGGCTAACGGAACACAACCGCCACTTTGCAGCAAAAGATTCTGGGCATTTGGCCTTCCATTGTAGGGATTGTGGCTGTGCTCCCACTTTAACAGGTACGGAGATTGTGCGCAAGGAACGTAAGAAGGAAACCAGAGAGGTAATCGAGGCCATAGAAATTGACAAATGGAAAGATAAGTGTATCAGTTGCCCCTCGGTTGCGTTCTCTGAAAAAGCGCGCCGATACCTTGGTATGTAACCATATACTGTGTGGCAAAAAAAAAAAAAAAAAAATATCAGAACCACGTGTTTTTGTTTTTTTTTGTTTTTAGTTGTTTTTTTGTTTTTTTGTTGTGCCTTTATTTGTGCGGTTTCCTCGGGTTTTTCGGTCATCATCGTATCCACTGCTGTGAGAGCGCATGCGCGTGTTCACATACATAAGCCGGGTCTTTCGACAATAAATCACCAGTTGCAGTACAGCGCTTGTGTTTGCGTCTTTTTTTGTGTACGTGTTCGTTGCCTTTGTGCGCTGCCTATTCGAGAATCATGGCTCACCAACTAGCCCATCAGTACATTTTAAGTAAAACAAAGAGTTGTGCAGTCTTCTGATGACTCACTGCTAATAGTCGCCCTGCTCCATAGGTCTTTACTTCTCTTTGCGAGCAGAAATTCCAAATGTGCCAAGTTGTCGGCGCTTTCTCGTAGCAGACGGCGCGCCCCGTATAGCCCCGTATTAGGAGCCGTTTTGACAGCAATACCTAGCACTGTGTTGAAAGGCTGTTCAGTGCTAGCATGACAGTGACCATAACGCCACTGTGGGACACACAATTTGGACAAATCTCGGCAGTTATTGTCAACTATTGTCACCTGTGTCCATAGCGATAGGAGCAGGCGTGTGATGCTCTCAGTACTGATTATAAGTACATCAGTTATTACTAAGCCACATCCTCGCCAAGCGATAGAGGAATGATTCCTCAAATAGGTCTTTGTCGTATGTTGACCGTGTGTTCTGTATGAGTCTGTGAGTCTCCGCAATGCATACGGAGAGCCGTATACCATCCTAATATTAACATCTGGGGTTTAACGTCCCAAAACCACGATATGATTATGAGAGACTCCGTAGTGTAGGGCTCCGGAAATTTTGACCACCTGGGGTTCTTTAACGTGCACCTAAATCTTAGTACATGGGCCTCAAACATTTTTGCCTCCATCAAAAATGCAGCCGCTGCGGCCGGAATTCGATCCCGCGACCTTCGGATCAGCAGTCGAGCGCCATAACCACTATACCACCGTGGCGGGGCCCGTATACCATCCTGCACAGTACGTGCAAGCATGGATATGAAAAAAAAAAAAAAGTCACAGTTTCGCCGCAAGGGCGAAGCATTGAATGTCACAGCAAGAAAGTGGAATGTTACACGAAGTGAAGCTAGCAGCTAACTTCATTAGGATCTATAGGATCTATAAAACGCTGGCATAAGGGAATACGGCCACTCTAGGGAGCGAAGCGGTTTTCGTGCCCTCTGTCGCTTCAACGCGCGCGCGAGAGAGCAACGACTTTATTTATCCATTTTAAGGGAAAGGGGCTGCGAGAAGGCACCGGATCCTACTCGCGGTAGGCCTCCTCCACCTCCTCCGCCCACGTGAAGTAAGCAGTGAGAACACAGCGCGCACAAGGGTATCAGCCGTCTACTTTCTCGGTCGGCATAGCGCGCGCGACCGCACCCTTTTGATTAAAGTTCGCAGTTCGCCCGAGCGACGCAGCCCCCCACCCCCACCGGTACCTCTTCATGCTCCTTCGCTCGACAGAGCAGGCCGGCGCGTTTCATCTCCGCTTGAGCCGCGCCCGTCTGCAGCTTTTGTAAGCTTTCGCTCGCGCATAGAACATACGACGCGCGAGATGATGATATTGATTCGAACTTTACATGGAACATGATGGCGACGGCAAAAATGCACCTCAGAGTACCCCTGTATTTGCTATCGCAGTAAAAGCAATGCGAAGCTATACAGAGACCAAAATAACGTGCTAGTGCATACATGACTGGTGACCTATGCAGATCAAGCGCGTTCAGTCTTAGCGAGGCGCATTTGCTTAAATCTGCCGCAATTTCGACATTATATATTGGTTATTTACCAGCCGTTATCACTTCGGCTAACTGATGATATATTCTCTAATGGCTCACGAGGATTAATAATGATAATTGTTGGGGTTTAACGTCCCAAAACCACGATATGATTACGAGAGACGCCGTAGATTACTTTAAAAATTCTTGTCAGAACCAGCGCTAACAACTTTCACCATGAGATCGAACAATTACAAAAACCCGCAAAAACACGCCTTCCAACATCGCAAATTTAAAACATAGTGGCTATAATTAATTAACGGGTTATTCTTAATTGCGTGGACACAGACGCAAGAAAAAAAAACGCCTAAAATTTAATTTTGACGAAGTAGGCTCTCAGAAGTTGTTTTATCCCGAGCTCATGCATTTTACGACGCCACGTCTACAATCACTTAAAATACTTCTTTGATGTCTATTGAAATAGCCACCATATTTTGTCTCTTCAAGGATATGCGTTGCAGGCGAATATCGACACATTGTAGTGTACAGTATAGATAACTATTTAACGAGAAACTTACACGGTGCTCGTTTCGTGCAATATAAACAGAATATAAGCTCAACGCGTTTATTTCATCACTCGATAGTAGACTGAGCTACAACTGGACCTTTACAACATGCTCGATTTTAATGTGAAGAAAATGGAAGAACTCAACTGGGCGTTTAGCAGCCTTGTGACATTCAATTCGTGAGAAATCAGTGACTTCTGAACTCCTGAATTTAACTTACCAGGTTACACAACTTGACATATTTTTGGCGACGAAGAGGAAGGTTTTTTCGATGAGCTTCCAGAAGCACTCAGGTTAGACTCGATTTCTCTCGAAGTATTCCAGGAGGGGTGGAAAGATGAGGCGGAGGTTCCCTAAGCTATATGTGGTAGCCTGGAGGCTCAGAAGTGCAAGTGAGTGCCAGCATGCGTAATTGAGTAGATGGAATGAAATGATCAAATCACACGTGGGAGGGATGGGGACTGATTTCTTTCCTGGTGCGCTCGAGTCTAAGACAATGAACATGCAGGGAGACAGACCCAATAGCCAGGTGACCCGCTGTTTCGCACGGTCCGAGAAGAAAAAAAATTCTGCTGTGCGAGCTTTTTCACGGCCCGCTTTAAACAATCAAAGGCCGCTTTCAACGACCACATGAAGAGGAAGGAGGAAAAAAAAACGCACCGGTGCGTGCGGCGAAGCCCCCTAACGCACAGCAGTGCCACTTCCACGGCGACTACGACGACGAAGACGCGGAGGCGGTGCGAAAAAGGCCCGTCGCGCGTGCGCGCTGCCTGCAGGTCGGCTGAGCGCGTCGGCCCCGCGTCAATGCGGGCAGAAGACGAAGGGACGTGGCGTTCCCAGGCGATAAGACAATGCAGCCTCCGCGTGCGGGACAATCCCAGGATCTTATCGCTTCTACGCGTTTACGACCAGCTTACGCGCTGTTGTGTCCGCACTGCCGGCCGGTGCACTTGTGCACGCGGAGTCGCCTCGGAGGACAATGACGGGGCCGTCGCACGCGAGCGCCCGGCTCTGATCGCGCATCTGGCGATCCTCCCTGCGCGACAACGACGGCGCCCCGAAAAGGCGATTATGCTAATTCGAGAATTACCAGCTTAAGGCTCATTGTGAGCCCATGTCGGCGCGGCCCACTCTCTCGTTCGATTCAGGTACCTCGATTCGGCCGACGCGCCCGCGTTGCTCAGTGTGGCACGCCGAAAGTCCATAGGCGGTCTTTCGCGTGCCCGCAATCGGTGCCCACAAGCGCGAGCACTTGCCACCCTCCGAGCACATCAGAGCGCTCTGACGAAGTCGCAGTAGACGCTCGCGGTAAGCGATTTCACTGCTTCAAGCACCCCGAAAAAAAAAAGATCGAAGAACGAAGGGCTCAGAATTTCTCAAACAGGTCTCGCTCGCGCGCAAGAGGCGGCACATCACACGGCTCTCGCCGTCGACACCCTTCGCTAGTTGTTAGACGGTTATGGTATAGCGTTAGCGTGATAGCGTTATCGTGGCGCAAACGTTCATTGCGAACAGCGCGCTTTAGTTTAGCGGGATAGCGTTTATGTGCCCAAGCCATCCAAGCTGTGACGTTGGCGACGCCTAGCGGAGGGTGAATGCGTTAAAAAATGTGAGGAGAAAAAACCGAGAATGCTCGCCTTTATTCCCGCATGCCGCAGTATTACTACTTATTTTAGTAACAATAAAAGTAAATAAATGTGAACCACGCACCAAAAGCGAAAGCTTTTGTGTTGCAGATTTGTTTGCACCGATCTTTTAGTTAGGCCTAGGGACGTTCGAAATGGGAAGCGATCTCAAAAACTACGCTGAGTTATCCGTAATACTTGGTCGTCGAAGTTACCTGGGGTGCTATCCTGGACACTGTCGAATTCCGCCATCTTGTTAAATTTCGTAACGTCGGCTTTTTAAGCCAATCGGAGAGGCCATAGCAGCCCTCCAGGCTAATCAGATTTGAGCAATGGCGGAATGCGACAACATGGCGGTATTTGACAATGTCCAAAACAGCACTCCTAAAGGTAAGCGAAGCCATTTTACACAGTAGTTTGCGACGAAAAAATTGGATCCGTCAACGTCAACGCTAAATTCGGTTTGAAGGGGGCGTTCAAAATGCTAAATTACGGGTCGTTTAGCGTACTGCGCACACGCATTTCGATCCCGCTATTCCGCTGAGCCCGCTAAGTGATGTCTATTACGAACTCGCCAAGAACTGAACTTGGATACCTTGACGCTACGCCCGCCGTTCAATGAATTTGATTTTACAAATTATTTAAGCGCACCCAGACTGCCAAACAAACGTGGTGCTGCTTAATGCACAAGTATATATGCACCGAACAGCGTTTTCAGCAGGCCGTGGCACCACCAGGTAGAGGAAAGCTTTCAGACCGAAGTCCACGGTCAGCTTTCAGAGGCGTCAAGAGGGACGCCACTGTCAGTCTCTTCATAAGCTTGCCGAAAAAGCCAGTCCTTTCATTTTCTGCGCCGAAAAAAAAAATCTAGACCGACAGTCAGCAGTTCTGCTGTATAGCTTTAACTTTGTAATGTTTACTACAGCGCCACATGATTCATGTTTCATCACTGTTTCCTATGTATTTATTTGCACAGTTTTTCGGGTAATCCCATAAATATGTATCAACAAACTCAATTTTCACTATCTCGTTCCGCTTCGTGCTGTCGAAAAAGCGTACATCCATCGAAACAAGAACAAATACGGGAAAGCAACAAAAATGAACTCAACGCCATCTGGCAATAATAAAAAACGAAGGCTTACGTATATACTCGTATCCTGGCTTGTGCCCTGTAAGGCGCTGATAAATACGAGGGACAACCTCGATGAATGCCACCAGGTTAGAGAAGCGAGCAGCCAGCTGAACCTTCGACATGTGACCTTGAGCAGCCCGGAGTGGGTCCGCAGAGATTACAAAGGACGTGCCAGTTATTAAGGCGAAAGCCTTAGATGCCTCATCAAACGCGAATATAGACCGTGATGCAAAAAATCATCACGTGATGACGTCAACACATGACGTCACAGATAGCCAAAATTTGTGGCGCAATCATGACGTCACGTAACGTGACGTCACATGATGACGTAATCACAAGGCACTATCGCCTGTTCAAAGGTGGGCCGATCGCGGAGGCAGTGCAAAACCACGTTAGGTGCAAAGAGCTTTCGTAGAGGGGCGGGGGAGGATCAACATGTCGACTGAGAAGAAAAAGATGGCTTTCGCCTTCGAGTCGTCTTAGGCGAATGCACGAGGCACCCTGTGAGTTTCTCTATCCCCACGCTTAAAGCGAACGTGCCGTTAAAAGGGTCTGTAGTACACCACGTCTGCGCTGGCGAGACAGTCGCTTGCAAGTGTTTGCACAAAAGTGGTACATCAGGGCAAGATCAGTCTTCCCCAGCTGGGAGATCTGGCACGAACCTATCCACGTTGGCTACCACCATGAAATTCACAAGGGAAGTGTAATGCAGCGCAGTGAGAAGAAAAATCGCCTCAAGAGGGAGTCTCGTGAAGATGTCCTGCAATGAGGAGGCCTCCGGCTTCATTTGTGGCAGTGTACGCGGGACTACACATACTTCGAGATTAGTGCTTCGCAGCTCTTGAAACTGCACAAATCTTTTCCTGCCGATCAAATACTCGTAACAGCTCGTACGTAGTATTACTCAAGTCATAGTCCACAGGTGATTCGTGGTTTAACCAGAATTTCTCACTCTTCCTACTCGATATCGGGCATACAACTTGGGGCGTCACCGCGGAAGAAAAACGCAGTCGTAATCATAGGTCGGCAAACTCACCCATGAGTCGACCCACACAAATCCATTCAGACTCAGATCGGGCCGTGAGTCTGAGCCTGAGTGAGTCCGGGTGAGTAATATTTTCGCGAGTCTGAGTCCGAGTGAGTCCAGTTGAGGAAAATATTGGTGAGTCTGAGTCCGAGTGAGCCCTAAGCACAAAATATATTTCTTCAGTGAGTCTCAGAGAGCTCCACCTTCTATTGCCTACCTATGGTCCTATCTACTCATCTTCAGCATTCCTATCAGACTGATATCGGCTTATGTTTATACTCAAGTGCCTTTCACACATATCTCAACACACGAGCGTCCCTGCGCCATCTCAATATTTATTGATCAGAGGCGTGAGTTAGGGGGAGGGGGCATGACCTCCCCCCGCAAACTCTTTCACGGGAAATTCTTGATCAAAATATCTCGTGTGAATCGCGTACTTCATAATAATGTCCTTTCTGGGTTGCAACCAATGATAACATGTATTTGAAGGTACAAGATCAAAAGGCTTGTCGTAGAGCACCGATTATGTGAGGTATTGACGTTAAAGAGCATTCACACCAAGACCGAAAAGATAATTTTACGCACGCGGACTCATGAGTCGACTCACTCAGACTCAGGTGAACCCGTGAGTCTGAGTGAGTCCCGCTGAGTAATATGTTCGTGAGTTTGAGTCCGAGTGAGTCCGGTGGAGAAAAAAGTTTAGTGAGTCTGAGTCCGAGTGCACCCTCACAGCAAAATATATGTCTTGAGAGAGTCTGAGTGAGCTCCAATTTTTTTGCCGACCTATGGTCGTAATTCCACTGAGGGAACAACACTAGTAAATAAGCAAAGCGGTTGTACTTGTAACATTTCGCTGAAACAGAACCACAGCAAGGTGACTTTTAGTTGTTCCAGTTTCGAGGCAGGTGATTGAAACACGGGTGAACACGAGCCAGCTTTCCACGTGCCTTTTGCACGCTTGACGACGCGATATCGTCGCGCTTTCAAATCTTCTGAATACTCGGCTTTTCTGCACGAGCGCCCATTCAATCTGGTGCCCTGCTTTTCGGCACCTCTGCATGCCGCAACCTTCCCACCCTGTTACCGAGACGTGCACAGCTCACCATAAAAGCAGTGTAATAGAATAATAATAATAATAGCAGTAGTAGTAGTAAGTGCATCGCCCGGGCTGCGCACAAGAACTACGTATATACAGAGCATAGCTCCGGGGCTTCACTAATGACGCCCAACTTCGTAGCACGCGAATTTGTTTGCACCTATGGATGTGCCTGTTTTCCGCCTTTCCCTCTTCAGTTTTACATATATTTTTTTTCAACGCCTCTCTGTGCCGGCACTGCCATGCAGCGTGTAATGGCCACTGGGAAACTGAAGAAGGAAAGTTGAAGGAGAGGGGGGGGGGGGGGGCGAGTCATCACGGGCCGCACCTAATGCGCAGCACTCGGAGGCTCAATATACATGTAAGTGGTCGAAAAGCCGTTATTTATAGCCTCTATGCCGCCCTGTAATTTACTTCGGGCTCTAAAGCGCACTTAGACATTATGTTTTGTTTTTGTACCTTCCCTGTCTTTCTACCCGCGTCTCGTTTACTTCCTTTCTTCCGCGCTCTACTTCGGACCACGCACGATGGAATTTATGCGGTCCCAGCGCGCATGCGGTTGCGAGTGGTGCTAACGCCGGCGTCGTTTAGCGGACTCTATATGTATTTAATTACGACAATTTCTAATGAAGGTCACGCACGTGCGCAGAGCGCGACAGCGCATTTCCTGTCCCTTTCCCACCAGTGCACGGCATCTGCTCGACGGAAGTGCGCTTTCATTCCTTCCTCTGCGGGCAACGCCTTCGTGCTGCTGGTCGAGCCGCAACTTGGACAAATCCTCAAGCAGCAGGCTTAGTAAAGAGGTTCCGCGCTCACAAAAATGTACTCGCTAAAAAATGTTCAAAAGAAAATATTTCAGTCATTCCCGATGCTGAAGGCATCATTATCGAAGCCGGCCGGCCAATGGAAATGAGCATTTACGAAACTTCGCGAATTCGGCCCAAGAACTGTAGCAGAGTCGGGCATGTATGTATGTATGTATGTATGTATGTATGTATGTATGTATGTATGTATGTATGTATGTATGTATGTATGTATGTATGTATGTATGTATGTATGTATGTATGTATGTATGTATGTAAATGACGCATACAGCTGGTGCGGCACCGAATCATTTTGTCTTCCCACCACATTTCGCTTTTTTTTTTCGTTCTTATTTGTAATACAGCACTTTGCTGCCGAAACAAAAATAAGGGCGCAACCTGCAGTTCGAGTGGAAGCCAGGGACCGTATTTGCAAATGTTTTCGCTCGTAGATACGCAGTGCCATTTGCTAGCAGTCGTCACTAATGATATGCCCAGCTTCACGATTGGCTGGAAACTTGTCTTACGAACAATTCTAGCGTTAGACGTTTTTGTGAATATGGTTCCAGGTGTCTAAAACTTGAACGTAGTCAAGTTTTTTATCGTAACTCCGACTTAGAAAGCAAGATACAATGCGCGCTCCCACTCTCTATGTTCCCCTCTCCTCCTTTCGTTGAGCCGAAAGCACGAGGGTGAGGCAGACCATATGTTTATATCCTTGCTTTTGCCACCATCACGGGCCTATAACCCCAGCGAGAACACATGTCATTTGGCTTTGGGCGCATACCCCATCAGTTGGAAGAACGTTACTCAGCAGCGTCTGCGCTTGTAAGAAGACCACTCTTGCGGGTAACTTTGTTCTAAAACACTGGGACCGCAGTGCAAAGTGACGAGAGAATGAATGCACATAGGCTCTGCGCGTGTGTGTTACGCAATTGTGCCTAGGGCCTCAACACTTGGTGCGCGTGTTTATATACGTAGTACACACCATGCAGAGCCGCACAAGTACACAAGGAAGCGGTGAACATCCTTGAACAGGGGGTGTCTCCGGAGCTCCAGCGACCCCCCCCCCCCTCTGTACAAGAATATTTATCTCTTCAAGCCTCCGTCTTCTGCTGGACTTCTGCCTTGTTTGGATTTCCACACAAGGAAGCGAGGCGGACGTGGAAAACAGCTCGAAACCCGAGCGATAGATTATGAATCATGAACAACCATTCATCGACTTGCATAAAGACGACAACTTAATGATATAAGTTGCACTTGGGCCTGTACAGCTATAGAGCACTTACCACGCTATGTAGCTTCCATGTCATTACAACTCCCAGTTAACTGTGTTATTTATGATCCAAAACATGACGAAAGCTTCGTAGTGTCAAGGACCGAGACTCGGCTTCGAATTCGTTATGTAATGATGTTTGAGTAAATGACGAACGTAATGTTCGTCAAGAAGCACCGCTACAGGTGGAAACTCTAAGCTGTACAACGTACAAACTATGTGCGTGCGTGCGTGTGTGTGCGCGCGCGCGCAACTATGTGCGTAGTGTCAAGGACCGAGACTCGGCTTCGAATTCGTTATGTAATGATGTTTGAGTAAATGACGAACGTAATGTTCGTCAAGAAGCACCGCTACAGGTGGAAACTCTAAGCTGTACAACGTACAAACTATGTGCGTGCGTGCGTGTGTGTGCGCGCGCGCGCAACTGTAAGACTTTTACAAAAAGGCATGCGTTACTTTTACACCATCTTGGCATTCAAGCTGTTCAATCCGTAACAATAAGAGCAACATTTTCTATAGATGTGTGTTATAGTATATGATTCCTCTCTTGGCGTGGGCATGGATTAACTTATGCATGCTCTTTCGAAGTACCGCTATACAGTTATGAATCACACTGCAGTCAACAGGCCCGCTATGCCGGGAGAAGGGGCCGAATTCGGAAAGCTTTTCGGGCAGGTGAGCTTTGCCATTGAACAATCGGTTTCGATGATGATACGCCCAGCAGCAAGACTGGCAGATCATTTTCTCTTACGAATAATCCTAGCGCAAGACATTTTTGTGAATACGGGCCAAAATTCCCCCCGAATGGCGAGTTCAGTCCAGGCAAGTGATCATCCTACTATGTAGCGGTCAGCGAAGCGACCCTCGAATTGTTAGAACCCTAGAAGTATATAGGGCGCCCGATTTCGCCATCCCGGAGGATCTCATTCTCAACAAAAATAATCGTTAGTGCCGTTCGTGCGGTCGAGCGTGTCGACATGCCGCATTGCGTCCTCGTGGCTACGTATAATTAAATAAATTCTGGGGTTTTTACGCACCTAAATCCCAATCTGATTATGAGGCGTGCCATGGTGGGGGTCTCCGGATTAATTTGACTGCTAGGGGCTCTTTTCGCGCGCCTAAATATAAGTGCTTTTCACTTCCATCAATGTGCTGGTACCGCGGCCAAGCTGCAACAACGCCCTATTCACCAGTACAGAGGAAAACACAGAACACAATCAATGACGTGAGTGATGCAGCTGATCTCCACCAACGACCCCAGCGGGCCATCCTGTATATTGACTATTGCGGCACCCCGAAAAAGGAAGATGGTCGAATGGGAACTACGAATGCAGACACGCGGGTGATCTTGGGTAAGAACGGCACATCCTGACATGGCGCTTCTGACGCCGCGAAAATTCTTTTGCGCGCGGGCAACGTTCTCGTGCCGAAATGGCTCGCCCACAGGCCGCGGGCGCTGGCACGATCGAGTCGTCGGGTGGCGAGGAGAATAGCGAACGACCGACTGATGAGACACCTGGCCCGTCATTGGCTCGTTCACGGACAGCTCCACATAGAGGCCGAGTAATTACGAAGGGCCTTTCCACTACACGCGAGGTGGCGAGGCGGGGGCAGAGTGGCTGTTTTAGTGACTTGTTCGCGGCTTGTTTTACTTATTTGGACCCGTCTTTTTTCTCTGTACGAGCCAAAGAGAAGGGCTTTGACTAATTGGTCGCAGAAGTGCAAGAGGGTGAAGAAGAAAAGGAGGAGGGGGGCTTATTGGGGGTCTGGAGAGAGAGAGACACGACCGGCACGCTTTGGCTATCAGCGCATGCTGCCTACATGCGCGAAACAGGTGAAGTGCCAACGAACGCACGTTGCTTAGCCCCGCAGGAGAAATGTGGTCTGAACGGCGACCTCCTCTAACTAAATGTTTTCGTAACCACGTGTGCCACCGCGCACCGCCGTTTATAGTAGCACGCGTGGAGGCTCCAAGCAGCTCACAAAGTGCAGCGGGCAGTTAGAGGAAGACTGCTATCGTGCGCAGTTATAATGGCGAAGGTTTTGCGGAACGTCGGTATTCCCTATTTTGGTGTACTTATATATGAGCGTTCATCCAGCTGTAATGGGACTGTAATGGGAATACGCACATTCTTCCGCCTCAATAATCAACTCCTGCTACTACAGAGAGCGTTCACGCGATAATGAGATGATTTTATTAGTTTGCCTTAGGACAAGCGAGGAAAAAAAAAAAGAAAAGATCCACGCATACATTGCGAGGTTTGCTCTTACACGAGAATAACCATAATACCTTAATATTACGAGCTTGTTGGAAAAATATGGCGACATCATACTCCATTTCGACTATATGCGGGCATCAGCGTTAATAAGTCGAACCGGGACGCAACTGAGCAGTAGAAGTCATTATATAGAACACCCGTATCTCGATTTGCAATCGAGATGGAGCGATCGTGCGTATATAAGGATAATGGTTGTGACGCACATGTTCGTTTGGGGACAATGTAGTGGTAGACTGTTATGAGAACGGGCATACAATGAAGCGCATTAAGTTCAGCGTATAGCAGTTTCAATCTGTCAGGCGCTTAGCACCAAGCGAAGAGCGGTGTATTCGAGACCGGCAACTCTTGGAATCAATTCTAATCGCCGCAGGCTCGTTGTTCTCTTATCTCTGCGTGTGTCAAGTGCACCACGTGTGCCCTTGCCGGGCGCGAATGGCCGCCCCGGACGCGTGAGCTGAACGCTCGACCTCGTCCCAATCGCAGGCGTGCCGCCCCGCGAGCGAAGGTGGCGCAGTTTGATTAATTTTTTTTCCCCGAAGCGAGGCCAGCCGATTCCTCCGCCGGACGCTTTGGGCCGCAGGAGAGCCCGCGCAGCAATGACCAAGTGTAAGAGAGGAAATCACTCTCGGTCATATCGACCTCAAGAATCGAACGAGCGCAGTAACAATGAATACTAAACAACCTCCCATATATACGCCTCGTGTAGGCACGAGGCCTGCGCGGCATGCAAGCCTTCCGCGGATGCCGATAGCACGAATCCACTTTCACCTCGAATCATTACTTTCGAGAGCAGTCGCTCAAAGTGCGTAAAACGAGCAGCAGAGGTCGTGCGGCGGGGCTAGCGCCGATGGGGGGAGGTGTGGTGCGAGATTAATGCGAAAAGAATGCGATGGAGAAGCGATAGCGAGTGTTGTCACCCGCGAGCGCACGACCCCGCCGCGCCAGCGCCCAGTTGTTTCCACGGGGCCGCCTTCGCGGACGCCGGCTGCAACCGTATTCGCTCCGCCCGATCCGCCCCCCCCCCCCCCCCCCCCTTCATACACGCACTTGCCGACACCATTTTACATTGGGAACGCGTACTCTTTTCTTTTTTTTTTTTTTGGGGGGGGGGGGTAGGAGCAATTTTGTAGACGGAAAGAATATCGCTCCTTTGCTTCTATTCGTTGAATCCGCACACTCGGGTACGCTCACGTTTTCTAGAATGAAGGCGCAATGAAAAACCCCCATTCACTTCTTTCTTCTTTTGTTCCATTAAGGCCGATATAATTGTAAAGAGGCAAAAGTGAAAGTTAGATACAACGATTAAAACGCGTACACTGGCCAAAAGAAAAGTGAGACGGTGGTCGATTATACAGGTCGGCTTCTATCGTTCAAGAAATCATCTATATATATGTGTGCTTAGCTTCATGACGACAATAAAAGAAAAAAAGTAATTTTACGACGTCGCCAGCACAGTTATAGGCTACTAAGTTAGAAATGCCCCGTGTCTCACCGGATACATGTGTGTGCTTGTGCGTGCGAACGCAAGACAACTCGCTTGGCGGCCATGAGGATACACGGCAAACAGAAAATAACGTGATCTCCCCCTTCCCTCCGTGTGCGTGCAATGCTTCCTCGCGTTGCATTAGCATACGGATCCAATAAAAAGACAACATTTACATGCCAGCCCGGTGTAACGTGGCCATTCTTATCACTGTACAATACAGCGCGAGCATATATACAATACAATACGAAAGCAAAGGCAAATGCAGTGCACCCTGTCCGGCCAGTTTTATTCTATTTGCATTGGCTGCCACTCCGAACTCGCCAACGTAAGCAGGTTGCTGGTATAGGACCAATCACGAAGTACACATAGGCGCAGAATTTCAATAGGAATTTTCCATTTTTCTATTTAAGATTATGGCTTTGACTTCTCGGTCTGTCGCTTAATACACTTTAACCATATATCGTCCTTACACGGCTTATACTCCATGGTGAAACAAGCGCAATATGCACGAATACTTAGAAAGAACACAGAACGGGGAGCGCTTACTTGCAACTGAAAATTTTTACTTGTGAAAGAACGTTCTTATACATGCATCACACGAATGCACGTCACCACAAACCATTTTTATTATCACAAACAGTGTGAATCAACGAAAGACCGCTTCGACTATTTCACCACTACGATACGACTAGGAACACCTCTACATGCTCATGCCAACGATGGTCTAGTGTTTAAGGGGCTCGACCCGTAGGTCGCGGTATAGAATCGCGGCCTCATTTTCGATGGAGGCGAAAAGGCACGTGTACTTAGATTTAGGTGCACGTTAAAGAACCCCAGGTGGTCAAAATTTCCGGAGCCCTCCTCTACGGCGTCTCTCATAATCATATTGTGGTTTTGGGACGTAAAATCCCCAGC
Source organism: Rhipicephalus sanguineus (assembly GCF_013339695.2). Classification (NCBI taxonomy): domain Eukaryota; kingdom Metazoa; phylum Arthropoda; class Arachnida; order Ixodida; family Ixodidae; genus Rhipicephalus; species Rhipicephalus sanguineus. The sequence goes on from NC_051176.1 coordinate 191,403,528, forward strand.
AATTATTATTTTCATTCTTTCTGGTTTTTTATTTATTTACTCTTTGTCACGCAGGCGCATTCTTTGCACGCGCTAAGCTTGCGTGAAAAAAAAAAGTTATTATTTTTTTAACACGAAAGTGTTTTATGCCGGGGTCCACCAAGTACATCCGTCACGGATATGACGTTGATAAAATGGACGCCAACGGGTGAGAAAGAAAAAAACCAAGAACAAGATACCCCGCTGGGAATCGAACCTACGACGTTGCGGCCGCGACGGCAAGCGCCCGGCGCCCTACCGACTAAGCTAACTCGGAAGATGCTATACACGGCGCGAACGCACCTTATATCTTTCACACATTCTCTTTCGCGGCGGGCGGAGCGGGGCGGTGCCGCCGTCTGTGAGACGTGAAAAGAAGTAATGCTTCACGATCGCCACTTACTAGCGCTTACTCCGAGATTGCACGCGATATCGGAGGTCATGGTTAAAGCGTGTCGATACCAGAGAGGTAGACTGGCCGCGCTGGCGTCGCCGAGGCACCCTTGACGGAGTTACGTTCTTTGCCTTTGGCTTCGCGTTAGCGTGCGTCGGCCCATCGGAGTAGTGCAGCTTCCACGTGCACCAACGGGATTTCTCTGCCGCCGACTGCTTCAATTGCGAGAGCACCGACTAACAAAACTGCTGCAATATGCGTTGCAGAAAGGACGCAATTTCGACGGGCGAATGTCGTGCCTTGGTGGAGCGAGAGCAGCGCCTGCGAATTCAACAAGCGGGACAACAACGACTTTAACAGCGACTTCAACAAGCGGGACGCACGCGTTTGCGGCTCAGGCTACGAACCTCTACCTCCCGTGTTGCTGAAGAGCAGTGTGTGTTTTGTATGCATGAGCACAGGCGTCGGCTACCCATTACTAGAAAGCGCACACCGTACCGTTTCTCTCCTTAATTGACGACGCTTTGAAGAAGTGCATACCGGGTACCAGTGTTGATTATGATCTTGTTGATACCATCCTTACGCGGGATTCACGATTCGCTGTGTCCAAATATATGTTCACACCGTCAGCTACCACAACGGTTTAATCATGATCATGGGCGTTAGTCGCCGCGATAGAGACATGCTGTCAACATGGATGCATTCACGTCAAACGGTGCTATTGGCCTCGAGATCTTGGAGTGGCGCCCTCTCGCGTGTGACGTCAGAGCGGGGGCTCCGCTCTCAACCGCGCTGCAGCAGCCGCTGCTCCTGTATGCGGATCGTCTGCTTCAGGCGGGAACTTTGTCGAACGAACAGCCTCGGGACGGTCAACTAACGACTTCAACGAATGTTTTCGAGTGTAATCTTGAACTTGTCTTAGTTGCGGCCCAATCGACAGGGCCAAGAAATCCCCCGGATGGTCGACGAGTGCGCCGATACCACCGGCCGCTTTGCTGGTTAGAAAGTGAAACTATGTGTGAGTGTTATAGCTCGTTATCTTGTTTCCGCCGTACGATACTGATTAGTTTGGGTGGTGCTTTCGATATTTCAGTAAGCGTGCCCTTCTCCAGCATCTACAAGTATGTAGATAAAACTTGCGAAAGGTAGCGGTGCCTAATCGAGGCAGTGTACGACGCAGGCCACGTTGTTGAATGCGCGGTCGAGGCCGTCAACGGAGATCGCATCACCGCCGCTGCTTTCGTCCTGCAAACAAGTGCGCAAGTGCCCCCTTGTTGCACAACCCCCTGCCGATGCCCATGATTGCAGTTTGTCCCGTAATGTTGGTTCAGTGAGAACGATACTACGCCGTAGTTCCTATTAATACCGCACAGGGCCGTCGCATGGGTATTAGAATATAACAAATAGTTAACGCTGATTATACCACGCACAGGGCCACAGAGATTAACTTGGAAAAGGCAACATGGGTCCAGTTTCACGCCACGCAGCCCAACGAAAAGCTTAAAGAACTCCGCTTTTAAAAAAGCGTCTGCACTGCCTCAGGTGAAAACTTTTAGAGAATGTGCACTACACAGCAGCAACAGGTTTCGCTTATGACATTATGATAAGCAGTCCGCTAGGCGCGCGCTTGCCTTCATAAGTAAAATACGTATGTAGGCCACCCAAATGCAGCCGTAGTCTCAGATATCCTGCGCCGCTCAGCTGAGCTCACGAGGCGCGCTTTCCTGCGAGGGGATTCGGAGGCCGCGTCGTCGGCTCTTTGTCTAAGGGCCTTCGCGGCAGATTGTGGGACGGCACCACACCTGGTGTAAGTCGCCTATCCTACAGCCTGCGTGCAATAAACGCCTTAAGTATTGGCGGGGCGCTTAAACACGGTCACAAGCTTACCTAAGAGTCGCGCGTACGGTGGGTAGCAGAAGTCACTGTCCGCGAAGTGCTTGCTGCACACAGTCGATGAAGGCGTGGGGCGCTAAAGCTTCCCATTCTGAGCTTGCGATGCACTTCTTAAGCTTTGGGTCCTTAGGGTAGTTGTGAAAGCTAACGCCTTTTTCACGAGCGGACGAAGTACACTGAGGCACAGAGCGGTACTTCACCATTGCGCAGCACTCGCCGCGGTGACAAGCGGCCGCAATTCTAAAGAACAAAGAGTTGTAGTTCTAAATGAACGTTAAAAGCAGTCCCATGGTTGTTCGAACAGCGTCAGTAGGCACCATACGCAAGATAACCAATTGAACTGCTTTTTTGTTGAGATTTACCACAACGGTGGTTTCAACACGGCGCCGGGCCTACGCAGCAGACGAAAGCGCGCGAATCCCCGCTCTGACGTCATACAGGCGCCGTTTGCAGCGCCGCCATCGGTCGCACACCAGGCCAATAGCTGCCAAACACGAATAGACAATGTACAAGCTCTCATATATCACTACACAATAAGCACTACTTCTTTGAAGACACGTTTCACTTTCGTGTTATACCGATTCCTATGATGGAGGGATCAGCTATGTTTTTTTTTTTTTTTTTTCACGCAAGCTTATCGCGTGAAAAGAGTGCGCCTGCAGAAAGATAAGGCTGGTACAGCGGCAGTGGATCGGCACCGGCAGCGGCGCCGCACTAGAAGGCCGACGAAAGCCGCACGAAAGAAAATGAGCCTGCATGGTCTGTAGCGTTCTCGGGGTACTTGAACGCCTTCATCTCCTGCAGGGTCACTCCTGCAGGGTTTCATCTCCTGCAGGATCAGTGGACGAAGTAGTTCACATGTGGAGCACTGACGTCCGTCGACGTGTTGTCGCCTGGTCGCAGCGTGTATACGGGCCGCCACCGTCGTCGCATTCGCACCTTTTCCTCGTATAGAGCGCGCGCTGACCTGCGGAATATGCCGCGCTAAGCGGCTGAGCGGGAGGCATCGCGAAAGTCACGAAACTCCAAAAACACTTTGAGTCAACGAATGTGTGAATAGCGGTGCACAGAAGGAAGCAACAGGTGGTCCCCCAATATGGCCGTCGCTTCCAAGGAGGTGCGGTTGTGACGTTATATACATGGATAGGCAACGAAATGCACGGATTCGGGGTTGAGGCTACGAATAAGGTACCCGTGAAGACAGGGGTAAAACACTTTCTCGCCAAGGCTGCGCGCATTGGAGAAAAGCCCACAAAGCAAAGGTAGAGAAGGTAACGAGGACCCAGCCGTACGGAGGTTGGTGAGAGCGTGCGCGAATTCCGTGCGCGTTCTGTAATGTTGTTTCTGCCATTAGCTCGATGTTATCAGGAGTGAACACACGTTTGCAGCAGGAGTCTCGCGAGCACCGCTCTACACGCAAGTCACAGTGACGGCTCACCAGAAAGGCTTAGGAGCGCACGCCGGGCAACGACAGCCCGAAGGGGACCACGAACGGCGTAAGGGGTAGGGCTCCTTATCCGGCCGAAAAGCCATTGGCCGAGGGAAACGGGCCGGCGTCTGGATTGAGTCCTCATAATCGACGGTCTTAATCTCTCGCTGTCTCATACTCTCTCAAAATCGGCGTGGGCGCGGCCGACTCGCTCTCACCCTTTGATCGCTGCTCCCCCCCTTCGTCCTTCTCCGGTCGGGTGCTTGTTTACTTGTTTACGCGGCCCCTGGGAGCAGCAGTGCGCCGCGTGCGCCTGTTTCCCGCAGGCGCGCCTGGCGCAACGCTAAGGGCCGGCCCCGCCGAGAGCCCGATAGGCGAGCGGTAGCGCCGGCCCCCTGGTGCCTTCCCTCCACCTCGTTATTTTTTTTTTTCCGCACGTGTTCATTTAAAAGGAAGCCATTCTTCTTTTGGAGGTGTCAAAACACGAGCTTTGCCGGGCGTCGGCGCAGCGCCCCCGCTTCTGCTTCGTTCATTTTATTACACCGACCGACCGAAGAAAGAGGATTAAAGGAAAGAAAGAGGCTGTTACGATAAGGGTCGACGTGAAACAATGCAAAAGGTCGCCCGATATCCTCCCTTCTCAGGCACGCAGTTTCTGGCCTTGGCGGCGATCAGAGGCGACGCATAGGCAAACACAGGCCCTGGAGAAGTTGCACTATCGCCATAAATAACGGCACACGTGACTGGGGGGCGAAGAAAAACAATAATAACGAGCAATGCAAATGGCCAATAGGAGATAGTTATAGATACAAAATGAAAACAAAAAAGACGGTATACATGAAAAGTTATAAAAGCTTTCTACAGGACGACTTTCTATACGGGCGCGGTGTTTAGAAAGCGTTCACTATGTATACGGGAGTGTAGTTCTGCAGAAAAAAAAACATAAAGTGACGATAAGAATGTGAATAAGCGATGCGAACTGGCTGTTGCACTAAAGATATTATCGCAGGCAACATTACTCTCGAAGTGGCGCCATCGGTGGGCTGAAAGCGCTATATCGAATCTGAGTATGTGTGCCAGTTAGGCATCCTCCATTACTGTGTGTTCAAATAGAACCTGTCCAAGCAGTCTATATGTAGTTAAGTAGATAGCTGTAGACTGCGAATGCGAGGTATACCAGTCCTTTGGACCGTGCAAACTATATATATTACGATGCTTCGCGAGATAACTTGCGCTTGATGGCCTCATCGATTGTGCATACGTACACTGTAAAAAATAGTTGTAAATTTACAGATAAAATACATGAAATTTCTGTACCGCGAAAGAAACTTTCTGCAAATGTGCCATGAAGGAAATCTGTTAAAAAGAGAAACCGAAATTTCCTGTTATTCGTGACCTTCAGCAAAACAAACGACTCAAAATTGAACCTCCACAGTTTTAAATACTTCAAAGATTACAAATGTCCATGAAATAACATTTCATGTTTTTCTGGTTATTCCCACAATGCTATTTTGATTTATTAATAGTCAGAGCCTTTTCTGCGGTTCTACGTTCATGCCTCGCGGGCCCCTACATTTAGAAGATGGCTACCGTTCACGTCGAAGCGCGGCTACGCATGGCTGCAGTGTAAAGCGCGGCTACGACACCGTCCTGCTCCTGCTTTTTTTGCGTCTGCCATTGAAAGGTGAGTGGTTTGCTTCTAACTAGAGTTCCTTACAACAAGAACTCGTTGATATGCCTGCCCGCTTTCGAAATTCGCTCTCGCGTAGTTTCTAATTCTGCTTTGCGTCGGCAGCTCGTGCGACCACAACGTTGTGCGAGAGTCGGAATTCCTTCCATGCTTTGGTAGAAATACTGAAGAGGCCTTGTAAGTGGGTGCTTGAGGGAACGCCTGCTGTTGTACCCCATTTATTTCTTTGCTGTTAGCGGCAGCGTACGTCAAAGTATGCGAATTTGTATTTGGACGGTTGCAGAGCGCATACTACAGCTGCTACAGCGTTCGCAGCGCACTTCATGTGCGTTCTCTGCGGGCAGCCATTAACGAGGTTTCGCTGTACAGAGTAATGAGAGGTATTTGTTCACCTTACCCACTTTGTTTCTTTATTACATCAAACCTGTGTATTCTTTGTTTCTGCACCTATTTTTTTCTTGATGCTTGGACCGACTACCTCTAAAAACTAATGAAGTGCTTATAACTCAACTCAGCTAACCGAGCGACGTTACAGAGCATATAATACTTTCTTTTTTTATGAAAGTGCAAACGTTTCCTTTTTTTGTGTGTATTTATCTACGTGTAATAGGTAACTTTCTCCTGCATAGTGAACATGGCCCTGAGCAATGATGTTGTGGCTTGGTGTACGGCGTTTAGTGTTTTGTAGTGGTCATTGCATGATAAGTTCTGCTTGGTTGTATAATGCCGTGTATCTTGAACATTGCTGGCGGGAATGTGCGAACGCATAGCTTCTTGGCGTAGTATCATTGGATGACCTTCCTTACGAAGCTTTAAGTTCCTGGCGGAAGATAGATAACCTAGGTAAACCTAGTTTACCGAATGGACGTGTGGGGCACATCCACTCGGTAAAGTGATACCTCGATTGACTAGCCAATGGGGCACGGGCTTGACGTGTACACGCGCTACCTTGCGTCATCGCATTCCGCCTGCGTTGCGGTGGAGCACGTCTTCTCCTCGGTAGGAGAAACTCGGCGCGTTGCGGATTGGCGTGTTCCCTGCTGAAGCTCATGTTAGATACGCGGTTGTTATCCGTGGTTTACACACAACGGCGTGAAGCCGTGAACACCTCTGGAAAGCGGGCTCAAGTGCTCTCGTAGTACAGGCGGTGAATCGTGGCACATGTCACATGTGATCTCGGCGGTGAATCGTGGCACATGTCACATGTGATCTCTCAGTGAGCACTAACGCCGACGCCGCTGTTCTAGCCGTGCGTGAAGGCTTATTGTGGACATCGATCGTGACTACCTTTAAAGAATCCCGGTTTTCGGAGAGGCGGACTTTGTTTTTAGTGGCGTATTGAAGGGCGAATTGATCTTTCGTTGGCTCTCGCCCGTTTTGTTCACCAGTGCTTGGCGGCAGTAGTTATTAGACTTCCATCGTCCAACAAAAGTACCGACACAAATTTTGAATGACGCAACTAAGTGTGTTCGAGATGTGTGTACGAGATGTGTTCGCCGCTGAACGCAAAATTTTTTAGCTCTTCGAGGCGCACGTTCTGTCGCGCGTGAGGTTTAGGGCGTTTGAAAAAAAAAAAAGAACATTCGCACGTTTTGGCCGACAGCTTTAGAAGGACATCCGTTCTATACCTCCGCCCTATCGACATGTAGGCCACAAAAAGAGCAGCTTGGCAGATAACAGCGGCTCCCGAACAGCTCAGACGACTGGCATATGACGGAATTGTCTGTGTGTTTTGCGAGCCATGCTACTGCGACAGATGGGCTTTGTTTATTTGACGGTGTTGTTTCCTGCCAAATGACGCCATGCGAAACGAACTGTAATTACGCTAATATTAGCACTGAAAAAATAACATCTACTTCTTTAAGCGCATCACTCCTTGAATGAAGCGAATTGCTGATTAGAAATGTTCTGTGATTTGTAAACATTCACAATATTCTATAGATTTTGAACATATATATTGTGTTGCTCTTTTGCGGAGAAGCAAATTTCATGCTATGTATAGTTTACAGCACGTAATCCGCCTCGTGCATCGGTATGGTGGCGCCACCGCTCGGCTAAGGCGGTTGTGCCCTCTCCCAACCCCCCATAGGATCCCATGCATTTTGAATCAAGTTTGCGATTTCGTTGCGCAAAAACAAACTAGCGCCATCTCTCGACAATACGCCACACCGATGACGCAACACGTCCTCTTGCTTCCACCGACTGGCCATGCTCCAAGCTAACTCCTCTCTCCACTTTCTTTTATTTCTTTCGGTGGCCGTGAGAGCGCGCGCTGTGCACTGTGCTGTAGCGCACCCGACAAGACCGGCTGGGCTCGTCGCTTTCGTCGCGTCTTCCTTGAACGTTGCAACGTTAATATTGTGTTAAGGCGGTGGCCACACGTCGGACGACGAGCCCTGATTTCGTTCAGCTGCCATCTCATCAACGGCAATGTTTCAGACGCTTCAGTTGTGTACTTTTGTCCGTTGGTTGCGGGACAAGATGGCCTCCTGCAAGACCGCGTTTTTCCAAGTCAGCTGTGTGCGTAGTTCTCGGCGTCGTAGAAGTTTGATGACGCGAGGACGTCAACTAGTGCTACATCGTAGGAACCGCTGAAGTGACTGCAAGCTTGACGACATTGTGCCAGAATATTCTAGCGTACTGTACGCGCACGGTTGTGCTACACTTAAAATACCACGCTTGGCCTCGCGCGTCAACCTGGTACGCCTGTGTGCAACAAGCGTCTTGTTATCGTTGTTGCGTCGGTTAATACTGAATTGCAATTGGAATACCGTTTTTGCAAAGGTAAGTGAAGCTGTAAGTATTTGTTCTGCTATATGCTCGCTACTCCACGAACATTACTTCTAGAATCGCATTTTATTTTGAGCTGCACGTACCAAAGGAGAATCTAGCATACGAGATACATTGCACGCGTGCGCATTTCCTATATAAATCTGAGTAATGCCACGCGTGCGCATTTCCTATATAAGTCTGAGTAATGCCATGCTCAATTTAAAGCGCATGTGTTAGAGGATTGTGGCTTCAATGGTGAAAGTGATTAGATATTCCGAAATATGTGATTGCAATGCAGTTAGAACTTCTTCATATGTTAATACGGTCTGTGAACAAAAAAAAAAACGCTGTGTGAATGTTTGTTGGTCATTTGCTACAGTACTTTCACGCATTATTATGCAGCTGTGTGACGGCTGTTAAAACGTTCAGCAAGTTAGATTTTGGTTTTCTTGGCCTAGTTGAGTGCTGCGAGTGTTGGGCGAAGGTAAAATCGCGTGTCTTTTGTGCGTTTCTTAAGCAGGCATACAGCCGTAATAGTCATTGTTGTACTGTTTGGGGTGTTCAATAAAACAAGAATGCTGTTTTGTACTGCAACAATTTTTATTTCATCTGTGTTAACAGATCACGCAAAAAACTTGGACACATGCACGTAAGAAACGTACGCAGTGCATCGCGCGCACGCATAAAAAAACGGGCCTGTCATTTTAAAACAAATAATATAGAACAATGGACGTAACAGACGGCATGGTTGTCTAGTGGAGCAGCGTCGGCAGTACAAATATCAAACCAGAATGAAACATGAATAGAAAAACGGAGAGTAACAGGCGCTTTACCCACGGCTTCAATGAGCCGCGCATATCCACCTATCGCCACCGTCCGCCGTTGGTGGCGCCACCAGTGCCACTGAAAGCAGCAGCGCACGAGGCGGATAGGCCGGAATTGGCGTACCAGGGTGGGGGTTCAACCCCCCCCCCCCCCAATTAATTGTTAGATTTAGCATGTGTAAATATGCACGCACGAACATACTACATAAAGAGCGGTTGAACCCCTCCCCCAAAAAGAATTTCTGGCTACGGCCCTGCAGGCAGTGCAACTCGTCTTCTGGCCCAATGGCTTAGCCCAACTCGAAGGAGTTTTTCAGTAAAAATATAAACCAATTGACCCTCTGCTTTTCATAAAACGAAGGACAGTTTACTCCATCTCAGGTGGCAAGTTTTCCCAGATTGATACAGATCATTGGACAAATTTGCCCACCACGTGCCATTTATAAATGAATTCCTGTTAACGAAAAACGTGTGACAGAAATCGCAACTTGGTGGCTCGCTAGCCCAAATAATGAAATAGCCGACGCGAAGCAACCGTCATTGCGAACGTCATTGCACATGCATTGTTGATTCCTTGCATAAACACTTTTTGCAATGGAGGTTCTCTGAGCGCGCCCACGTGCTCTGGTGTTATTCGTCGGCATGCTTAGCCTCACGTCCGTGCAAATGCGCATGCCTTTGAAGGCTTTTTGAAAGCATTAGGAATATGTTTCAATTAGGTATAGCATTTAATGTTAAAGATTCATTTTCTCTGCATTGGCAAAAATGTCTGTTACAGTCAGGCATTAGCCTCCTTTCCTTTCTCTTTAGGGCTTTACAGAAGTGCTTACCGTTATAACAGACTTTTCTATTTCTTTCGGTAATTGCAGTTTTTTATTTATTTCAGCGATGTATGTCTGCAGTCTCTCTGGCACCACCAAGACGACTGTGCCACGTTTCATGAAGTATGCCGCACTGCACAAAAACATGAATCTATTCTGCATGAAGTGCCCATTGGAACAGCACAGAAAAGTGTTCCGAGAGTTCCTTCTCTGAGCTAGTGCTACGAGATACCAAGGACGAAAATAGGACTGTAGAGAAAACGAAGAGTCCAAAAGGATTTATATCGCTTTGTGTCATGGAAGCCCTAAGGTGTCATAGTGCCCTAAGGTGGTGCTGCATCTCGAGCTACCAGAAGGTAAGAGAATAATTTGACAGTGGCCTGCTCCTCGAATTGTTCGCTGCTTTAATTTACCTTCTATTATTGAGAGAATTTATTTATTTATTTTATTTGATATCACATCTACAAAGTCTGTAGTTCAATAAAAATATTGTCTAACTTTTTAATTGTCTTCGTATGCTTGTTTGAACTCCAGGGTACAGGAGTTTTAATGAGTACTTATCGCATAATTAACTTCATAACTTTTATTATCGCAGGCAAGTACAAGTGAAGATAACGTCGGAGACGTGCCGTGCTCCCATTGTTATGGATATTTGCAATATATTGCTGAATATTTCTAAACAGGAAATATTTTGTTCCAGGAGAGAACTTTCTGACTGCCGGGGTATTTACCATCTGTATTGATACCCATGCTGTGATCGAATCCACGGTGCCAGGCATTCAAGTTGATGCTCTTTACACACTTCGCCTTTACTATTGAATACCGCAAGGAGGTCAGCCTAACCCTGACATTCACACAAAGGTAAAACTTAATATGATTTTTCTGACTTTTTCAACAACATTCATGCGACTAACTTAGATAAAGCCACATTAGATAGTACAAAAGTAGACAAGTACTGGGGAATTTCCAATATCTGATACTACACTCCCATTTGGCTAAGTCACTGAGGGTTCTGATGGAGGGTATGACTAAATGGAAATGTTCAGCTTAAGTGTAAAACTGTCTACGGGAATCCTGAGCAGTCATGAAAGATTTTAAGTAATAACGTTAGTATATGGAACGGTTGACGTGTGAAGTATTTTTAGTCACTGTTTAATGAGGATTTCGAAGGGGCACCAAGTAACACGACAATTTCCATTATACTAAGTAAGAGCTAGCACTTTTTTATGCAGTTCTGCTGCCGGAGCAAGGTGTGTGCCCGGGCTAGTTGGTATACCATAATTGTGAGTACAACGCAGAAAGAGAGACACAATAAACAAAGGACCGACGAGGATTGGTGCAATCAAGCGAGAATTTTCTGTAAGCAAGATGGGCAAAGATTGCATCAGCAACACGTCTACAAGTTTATTTGGCATCTATAGCTACACACGACTTTTTCATATCTCTTATTGTTTGCAATGGAGAACATGTGCACGCATGCGCTTCAGGATGAGTATGTTCTTTTCCTGATTGTCTGGGGCAATGCCATAAAATCCGTGGTGAAAATTGTGCCCGTGGTGTCTCATCATCGACGTTGTCCGGGTCTATCGCGTTACAATGGTTTCAGTGTAATTTTTAGCAGATCTAAATTGTGAAACACATAGTGCCTACCATGCAATCATGCGTGTGCACTTAAAAAATCGGATAGTTCGGTGGTGTTCTCTGGTCCCAGCAAGCACATGCATTGTTTAATAACACCTTTGTTTTGTTTAATTGCATGGTAGCTTTGTTTCGACTTTGGGCTATGTGCGCACAATGTCACAAAGCTCACACATGGTGGAAGCTGTTGAAGGTGAGGGCCTTCGGCGGCACTCCGCAATTTCACATAAAACTCGCTTGTTACATTCCGACGGACACACGATCAGTTGCCGACCAATTTTTCGGCGACAAAATGATCATCACGTGGGCGTGGTGGTGTTGCTCGCGGAGGTACGTAATAAGGGATGGGTTGACAAAACGTTTCGGCTTAATACACGGGGTCTTGGGCCGCGGTCTCATTGTGAACGATGAACCTAATGACAGAAATTGTGGCTTTTACTCTTGTGCAAAACAGGTACTGGATTTGCGCATTCATCAAGAAAAAGAAAATGCATTGATATAATAGTCATTTGTTTATTTTTTTTCTTGATACTCTCAATAATTGGGCATTCGGTTAATTCAGACGTTTTTTCCGGACCCGTGAAATGCGAATTAATGAGTTTTTATTGTATTTGGGTGAGTGTTTAAAAGCACGTGAACCTTGCTCTGTGAGGAACACTATTTCCTTTAAAGTCCTTACACTGCAATAAGTGACATTTTATGAACCATAATGCAATTTTATAGAAATGAATCTCCATCTGGATCATGAGGTTATTTTTTTAACTGATTCCACGCACACCTTAAAGCGGCAATGCGAGGGTTTCTTGAGCGCTCTACCAACATAATCAATGTTGTTCTCAGTGTGGTCCATTATGTTCAGCATAGTCATGAACAGCCTGGTGCACCTAAAAATACCATTATTCGTTTTTAGGGCAGCCGCAGCAGTCAAACCTGACATACGGAGCAAGGTCGAGAAGTCAAGGAAGCAGCGCCGCCTCACACCACAAATGACCAACTTAATCAAAGCTCTGCGAGACTATGAATGCAAAGTGCTACAACGAAAAATTTGCAGTGTCATTATGAATATACCGTATTTACTCGAATCTAAGCCGATGTTTTTTTTTTCGGAAAAACTATGTGCGAAAGTGTGTGTGTGGGGGGCGGGGGGTCGGCTTAGATTCGAGTACAATGATTAAGTTTTTTTTTTCTGGCCTTGCGAATTTCGCGGGTCGGCTTATAATCAGGTACGGCCTAGATTTGAGTAAATACGGTATATCTACACAATTTCCAAAACAGTTTGAATCTACGGTGACAACATGTACGCAGTTTTCATTATTTTGAAGCTGTTTACATGCAGCATTTCCTGTGCTTAAATAAAGATTCGTTTCTTTTATCATGAAAGGAGAATCTACTGAAACGTGCCTGTTTTTATTGCGTTATTTACTAGAGTGCTGGAGGCAAAATCTCGCGGGTGCAGTTCCAAGAAGTTCACAATGTCCGCTCGGTGCTCGGCTGCTTACGCGAAAGTCGCGGGTGCGACCCCGGCCGCGGCGGTCGCATTTCGACGGAGGCGAAATGGTAGAGGCCCATGTACTGTGCGATGTCAGTGCACGTTGGAAACACCAGATTTTCGAAATTTCCGAAGCTCTCCACTGCGATGCGCCTCATAATCATATCGTGGTTTTGGCTTGTAAAACCCCAGATATTACTTTAAAAATTGGAATATATTTGGATTATGCAAACACAATATATTGGTATTTTTGCCATTGCATTTGGCTAAACAAAATATTTTTGCGTATCGCTTGTACGAGTGACATAACTACTTTTTAGTACTGAGGAATGCTTTTCTAAGAAAAAATATATAAGTTCATCTTTATGCATAAAAAAATACGTTCCAGAATTAAAATGCAGTAATGAAATAGCAGGAGGGCAGTAACAGAAAACACAACCTTTGTGACTCGATATCCGAACTTGTACTTATAGATAACGTTTCTGTAAACGATAACAGACACTATTAGCGAAATAACAGATAAATGAGAACAGAAAACAGTTTTTTTTTCAGTGTCTGAAAACTGAAACGTGTTTTTAAACATCAAATTTCTGTACTGTAAAAGTGAATGTAACTGTGAAATAACAGAAAGAAGACAAACAGAAAACCAAGTTTTTTCTGTAACACAAAACTGAACATTGTGTTTATGCAGAAAAATTCTGTAAACTAAAACGGAAAAAATCTGTTAAAACACAGAAAACTTCAAAATAGAAAACATAGCTTTACAGAAATTTTGTGGCAAGAGAGCTGCCAGGCAATTTCTGTTTTTTTTCACAAAATATTTTTTACAGTGAGTGCACAGCAGTAACCAATTCGTACGCTTACCACATTTACGGGCAGCTAGAAGGGGCGCCAGAAAAACAACGAAAAGAATATTAGTAACATGAAGAATTAATACCTTAATTTATTTAGGTGCGATCGCAACTGCAACAGTTTAGTGCGCGCACAGGCACAAGCATAGCGTCAACCAAAGCACAAGGCGCATGACGTGCAGCTAAAACTCTTTCACTGTGCATTAAATCTTAATGCGTGGGAAAGAGAGTTTCTTAAGTGTATTTAGCTCCAACCGATTACGGAAAGCAGGCGCGTGTACACAGAACGCTGAAGAAACGAGTAGACCTTCGGAAGCGCTCACGCAGTTTCGCGGAGGTCACATTCGCGCCTTCACCATGCAGTTCAGCGTGTGATAAGCGCCTGATAAGTGCACGGTCAGTTTCATTCATTCATTCATTCATTCATTCATTCATTCATTCATTCATTCATTCATTCATTCATTCAGCACTAGCGGTATGGTGTTTACCGTAAGAAGGAGAAACGCGCTCATATTAATTTGAATGGGAACGGGAGAACAATATCGCACGTAAATATTATCGATCTGAAGTAGATGATGCAGTTTTTTTTTTTCATTGTCTATGCAAAGATCCGTATTTCAGAAAAACTGCGTGAGAAATCCCGCTAAAAAGTATTGCCTAAAAAGCTTATAAAGAAATTCCCAAGGTTCAGTTTCGCCGCTCTCTTTTGTTTACGACAGCAACAGAGAATCGTGCAAAACTGGTAATTTGTATTCGCGGCCTGTACCACAGAAAGCTCGCTACAACTGTAAAAAAAAAGAGAGAGAGAGAGGTGGGGAGAGGGGGAGGAGGCGATGTTTATATGCAGCAAAGGCAGAGGGGTTCAATATGAATCAGCATGTTGTAACTTGGAAAAAGTAGAATGATTCGTATTAGCGTCTTGAATTGGACTGGTTTGTATACATACTGAGTTTTGAACGAAGAAACAGCGTTACAACAATACGAAGACGAGAGGACACAAACACGGCGCTGTGCTTGCGTGCAGCGCCGTGTTTGTGTCCTTTCGTCTTCGTCCCGTTATAGCGCTGTTTCTTCGTTCAAAAATTAGAACGATTCACATGTCGCCACACCATCACGTTGTCTATAAGCATAGGTTGGCAAATTCACTCATGAGTCGACTCACTAAGAAACAGATAAGGCCGCGAGTCTGAGTCTGAGTGAGTCCAGGTGAGTAATATTTTGGTGAGTTCGAGTCCGAGTGAGTCCTGTTGAAGAAACGTTTAGTGAGTCTCAGTCCGAGTGAGTCCAGTTGAGGAAAATATTGGTGAGTCTGAGTCCGAGTGAGCCCTAAGAGCAGAATATATTTCTTGAGTGAGTCTGAGTGAGAGCCCACTTTTACTAAAGTTTATTCACACATATCTCAGCACACTAGCATTCATGCGCCACATCAATATTTGTTGATCAGAGGCGTCAGTTAGGGGAAAGGGTGCCATGACCTCCCCCCGCAAACTCTTTTTTATGGGAAGTTCTTGATAGAAATATCTCGTGTGAGTCACGTATATCATTAAGAAGTCCTTACTTGGTCGATGTGTGATAAAGATGATATACGATATATGATTGATAACTCGTATTTTAATCGGATACATGGAGCGCGACTTGGACGAAGACAGGAGACACATAAAACACAGACGAGCAGGTACGAGGCCAAAGGTACAAGACCACAGGGCGTATCGTATAGCGCTGATTATGCGAGACATTGGCGTTAAAGATCATTGACACCATGATCGAAAAAGCTAATTTTACGCCAGCAGACGCATGAGTCGACTCACTCAGGTTCTCTCAGGTTCTCTCAGTCAGGCTGAGTAATATGTTGGTGAGTTTGAGTGAGTGAGTCCGGCTGAGAAAAAGTTCAGTGAGTCTGAGTCCGGGTGAGTCCGGTTGAAGAAAATTTTGCTGAGTCCGAGTGAGCCCACAGAGGAAAATGTATTTCTTGAGTGAGCCTGAGTGAGCTCCACTTTTTTTGCCGACCTATGTCTATAAGTGGTTACGTCGTTCACAGAGAACAAAAAAAGAAGAGGGAGTGCGGGGTTGTACTACAACCGCCCCCGAGGCCACGAGACAGGTGACGCCGACGATCTGCCTCTGACGCAACGTGAGGGCAGGATGATTTCACTGTGTTCGCACTACGACGCCGACACTATAGTATGCAACAGAAGTATATATTTCAAGTCAGTTGCCTCTGTAGCAACTATAGCGCCCTTCCGCGCTCCGCTCTTTATTAAAACACAGCGTAGACCAGTTAGCAGCAGCGGTACAAGTGTAAGTACACGCATGGGGCGAATGCAAAGGAAAAGCGAAGAGACGAACACTGGGGAGCGAGAGAATGAGCAAAGTGGCCCGACGAGAATTATGAGAAGCATTCAGCAGAGAGCATCAACGGGAGGAGCCTGAAAGCGGTCTTCAAAATGGCTCTCCGCTCTCACCTTCGCCGCTCCTGAACCCCTTCTTCGCCATTCTCAGTGGGATTTCAGTTTTCTTTTAATATCCTGCTTTTTCTTTCGCCCGCGAGGGCGGTGGTACGTCAGCGAGAATAGCCGAGAGAATGCCGACGGAAAACGGCACACAAACCTGGAGAGCGACGGGGCTATATGCAAAAAGGCGCGAAGAAAAGATCTCTGCAGAGCGTAATGCGAACGCGTCAGGCGGGTCGAAATGGGCATACCTCTCTCTCGAACCGACGCTGTACTGCTCTCTGGTAACGGTACGGAAAAAAAGAAAAAGAAATCCAATAAATTCCTAAAAGGCAGAGCTCATTTTTGTAAAGGCGTATTTAAACGAGCTTTTCAATCGTTCCTTTGAAGCGGCGGACTCGACGTTTTGCGCGCTTTCTCTTAACAGGCTTCCAACTCGCGCATAGGATGCTGCCGTAATGAAATGAAGCACGGTACGACGGCGATTAGGCAAATGCCATGCTTTAGAACATTACGCCTCCAACATTAAAAAAAAAAGCTTATCTCTCTCTATCCTGGGTTTAAAAGACGACCAGCAACACAGGCCACTTTGAGATCTGGCGAGAGGAAACAAAAATTAAAAGTGCAAAGGCTCCCAAAATGCGCGAAGCTATCCGTACGCTTTCTGTCCAATTAACGACTTTTAACGAAACAACGAAAAAGTTGGGTAAGGCGAGCGGCAAACACACAGATCGCTACAGCAATCTGTGTTTGTGAGCCGCTTGCCACGAGCGGAACTCGGGAATGGATACTCACAAGGCACAGTTTGTAGGAGGATCACTACGTTATGTACTCATTCTACGTGTCACAGTGATGTATACTTGAGTCCTCGAGCGAAAATTCAACAACCTTGCGGCGCACGAGAGTTCGCAAAATAAACCGCCGCCTTCTCCGTGCGGCCTTTCAGTGCGTCCTAAGAAGTGCACCGACGCAGAAAGAAACGCCGCACGTGCATTTACGTAAGTGGGCAGCAGTCAGACAGCGAGCGTATACGTGCGGACGTTTCTTTCCGGCGTCGACGTACGCTATCGGTCAGACGACGTGCGCCTTAACAGCGAGCCTATCGTTATATACATACATATGAAATGAATTTTCGATAAGCTGTAAATCATCTGCGATCAGATTATCCGCGACTGAAACGCCATATTTAATCTTCGATACAAACAACGATTCGACTGGGATTACTTGTAACCGCCTTGTGCAAGTCTCTTGGCATTTATCGTCTGCACTGATGCATCCTTGAACAGAACTCTTAGCGAGAGTGTTGTCCTTCGATTACATTTATTACCGACCCAGCCGCTATCTGTTCAGAAAGAGCAAAATACACAATGCATTGACCACATAGCGGAAGACCCCGGAAGTATTAAGACCAGCTTCCGCTTTTAACGCGGCCTCTGAATCGCAGTGTGCAAGAGTTCTTTGGCTTTATCGAAGCGCGGTTGCGGCTGGGAGCAGAATGTCAGTTCACTTTTACCGCCTGGTGTTTTTTAACGTACACATTTGTATCTCGCCCTCATCGCACTACGGCCTTAGCAGTGAAACGTCACAGCTGCTATATGCCTCCATCGCGGGTCGTCGAATCGGCAACACGCTTCCGTTAGAATGAAAACTCTTTATCGACATACAGACGAATCTGTGGGCCTATATGCAGGCGCCAATACATACAACTCAGCGCGAGGAAGGAAATCGGGGACAAAAAGGCTTTATGGAGCAGACGTCGAATTCACAAAGCTTCTAGCTCGTCAGTGCTCTTTCCCATTGGCCGGCTTCGCTAATGATACGCCCGGCATCTGGATTCGCTGAAACATTCTTTAGGAAAACTTGAAGCGTACGACGCTTACTAGCCCAGGAGGTCATAATGGCAAAGAAAAAAGCAAGATATGATATGCTATAGTGGCATTTATATCGGTGAGGTAAACGTATTGGTTGTGATATGTAGACCGGTTTAGGACTTATCAAATGAGGCAATGTCTGCGAGGAACATGAAATGATATTTTAAAACTCGACCTTGCCGTGAAGATGACATTTGTTATACCTACAGCGCTATACTGAAAAACCGTTACTGTTATACCTTGCGTGGCTAAGGACAGCGGGTTTTAATTGACGGTTATTTTCTTTTCTGAAATCGAGTTTAAAGGTCAGAAAAAAAAAAACTGGGGCAGCTTCGCCCTAGTGGACTGAGGGAACAGAGGAGCTGATGGCGTTCCTCTCCTCCTTTATCTCCTGCTCACCCTCACTTCCTTTTCTCACCCCCTGCTATCCTACACTATACTGTACAAGACTATGCTTTACCTTCTCCCCTCCTTCTTTCCATCCTCCTCACCCTCACATCAGTCCTCCACGTCCTCATTTCCCTTTCCCACCCCCTTGCTATTCTGTACCATACAAGGCTATGCTTTAATCTGTCCCTCCTCCTTTCCCTCTTCCTCACCCTCGCTTCCCTTTCCCATCCCCTCGCTAAACTATACTAAACAAGGCTGGACTATTATTTATTTCTCTCTCTCTTTCTTTCTATCTTTTTCTTTGTCTCTCCCTCTATTTTTTTTTCTCTTTCTTTCAATGTATCTCTTTCTCTGTGTTTCTTTCTCTCTCAGTATCTCTTTATTTATTTCTCTCATTCTTTTCCTTTCCTTCTACCTTTTTCGCGTTCTCTCGCCCAGAGCAACGCAATTAGGTAGCTTCCATAAATGCTTGTTCTGCTAGCGTGCCTGGATAGCTGAGTGGTTACCACGCTCGCCTTCGGACTGTGCACGTGTACGCGGGTTAGAATCCCGCATCGCCAAGACATTGAACAGCAGAGCTGTTTAAGCTCGGAGTAGGGCCTGTGTCGTAGGCAGAAAACTCGGCGGGTATACGCGCCACAGAAAGTGGGTATGCTGCGCCAAGCAGCTCATAGCATAGCATAGCCATGCAATATAGTAATAATACCTGGGGTTTAACGTCCCAAAACCTCGATATGATTACGAGAGACGCCGTAGTGGAGGGCTCCGGAAATTTCGACCACCTGGGGTTCTTTAGCGAGCACCTTAATCTAAGAACACGGGCCTCAAACATTTTCGCCTCCATCGGAAATGCAGCCGCCGCGGCCGGGATTCGATCCCGCGACCTTAGCATTGCCATGCATAGTATAGTATAGCAACGCATGAGAATGAGAAGGGAGGGTGAGAAGGAGTGACGTGAAGGTTGGGAGGAGGGAAAGGAGAAGAGAGGGCAATATAGAAAGAGATAAAGGAAGAAGTTGAAGAAAGAACTCGATCTGCGTTCGCCAGGTGGCGGCGCTTGCTTGCCAGCTCTACAGTTACTGTATATGCTACCTTTAGGTAGCAGAGTTGCGCATCTGTCTTCCAACGCCGCTAGCAACCATGCATTGCGGAGAAGCTGCCGCTTGGGCCAATTATTTTATTTCTCGCCGCCGCCGCTGCAGCGAACTGAATAACCACTAGCCTTCGAGAGCCAATGTTTATCGCCGGTCTTCGACACGCCAGACATGTTAATCGGCGACATGGTAGGCATGTCGCCTGCAAAAACGAAGTGCGACTTCACCGCATAGCTGTGGTTGCTAGCCGGACCTATGCGCAACTCAGAGTTGCGCATCTGTTTTCCAACGCCGCTAGCAACCATGCATTGCGGAGAAGCTGACGCTCGGGCCAATTTTTGTATTTCTCGACGCCGCCGCTGCAGCTCACTCAATTAACACTAGTCATCGACAGCCAATGTTTATCGCCGCCTTCGACACGCCAGACATGTTTATCGGCGACGCGGTAGGCATGTCGCCTGCAAAAATGGAGCGCGACTTCACCGCATAGCTGTGGTTGCTAGCCGGACCTATGCGCTACTCTGCTACCTAAAGGTAGCATATACAGTGACTCTAGCCAGCTCCGCTGTTTACTCAGATTGCACGGGCATGGAACTGGCATTATTTTAAAGACGATAGTCTTTCTTGGGGAACCTAACCGCAGAAATTTTGGTCTGTCTGTCTGTCTGTCTGTCTGTCTGTCTGTCTGTCTGTCTGTCTGTCTGTCTGTCTGTCTGTCTGTCTGTCTGTCTGTCTGTCTGTCTGTCTGTCTGTCTGTCTGTCTGTCTGTCTGTCTGTCACCCGATTCAGCCACCCGGCCAAAGTTTAACCACTTGCTGAACGCCCAGCCATATTGAACTGGTAGCGCCGTTCATACTTGTGAACATTGTCGATCAAAAAGCAAATGTTACGCAGGCGCTACATCAACACGTATTAGGTGGTGTGTCCCTTTACTAGACAGTACATAGATACGTAATTCTAAGGACCCTAGTGTTTCTTAGGCTGCGCGGAAAATGGTAGTGTTTTTTTGGGCTACGCTGGAAATGCGACGCTAGGAGCCAGATGCGGCGATTAAACATAAAGGAGGAGGAGTCATGTAGTACGGCCGGCAGAAGACTATCGTCTTTCGACGACATTTGCAGCGAAGCACGCAGATACGCGGCCAATTTTTTTATTTTGTTTCATTTATTTCTTCTCCTCCTCCTCCACACTTATTTTGTGCTCTCCTCCTGCTTTCCTTCCTCCAACTAATTGCTGTGCCAAGTGGTTGCTAGGCAACACAACGTAGCTCGGCGCGGTGGTTTCAGCGTTACACCTGACGGATTTCTGCCAGACTAAACAGCTCAGCTGTTAAAAAAAACTGCCCGACTGTCTGCTCGGCTAGAGACGGAAAACAGGAGACTGGACTTTCAACAAACGTGTAATGTCGGTACAGAATGAAGCAGAGCGATGTCGTCATCAGGAATGGGGAGTGGTTGTTCGCCGAGAAAAACGGCCCTTCGGGGTAACTCGATTGCCAGCCTTTTTCTCTCTGGGAACGTCGTTCGCGATGCACAGAACCACAGCCTTCAGATTTAGTATGACCTCAAACACGCTCGAAGAGACTTTCAGCGTAGGTAAGTGCAAAATGTGCGTTTATGAAAGCGTGAACGCATATATATATATATATATATATATATATATATATATATATATATATATATATATATATATATATATATATATATATATATATATATACAGGGTGTCCCAGCTATCACGCAGCACGATTTAAAAAATGAGGAACGGCGTTACGCGAAGCGCACCTTCTGCATATCGTTCCTAGTACACTGGAGTAGCCACTGATATTTTTTTCGTTAATGAGGTTTAATTAATTAGTCATAACTATATTTGTAACTCGACAAGTAGTCACCTAATCGTCAAAATGTCAATGATGTGTATGTAGGCATGTTCAAAGGACATCTAACCGCGCAATTTTTAACAACGTACTAATTACGTGCTCATTTTTTGCGGCTGATAAAGAAAGCCCGCGAAATATGAAAAACAACACGTGACTACGCTCCCACCCGCAAAGAAAACCAGCGCCCTCAAATAAGCTTACTGCAAACAACCGATTTGCCTGTTGTCCGTTGCGAGAGACAGCGTTCCGCATTTTGGCAAGGGTACAGGTCGGGCGCCAACGATATGCGTTCAATTTCGCTGGGATTCATTCTGTTCGATAGTCCGCCACAATCATTATCCATATCTCACGGCCGACTGTTCTCACTGATAACGCGGCAGGTGTTCTGATTACGGCCTGACTCTGTAAGATCAAGCGGTGCGTTTCTTAGGCCGGGGAGTGGCAGATAGGGACATGCATTTTGTTTTCTTTCTGCATTATTTCCTTGATAATGTCTACCTAATGGGAGCCTGTCTGAGGGCGCTGGTTCCCGATGCACGCAATAGTCTAGTCACGTGTCACTTTTCATATTTCGCGGGCTTTCTTGATCAACCGGAAAAAAGTGAGCGCGTCATTAGCACGTTGTTGAAAATAGCGCAGTTAGATGCCATTTGAACATGCCCACATACGCCTCATTGACATTTTGACAATTAGGTGAGTACTTGTCGAGTTACAAATATAATTATGACTAATTAATCAAACCTCATTAAAGAAAAAAAAATAGTAGTGGCTACTCCAGTGTGTTAGGAACAATATGCAGTAGGTTCGCTTCGCGTAACGCCGTACCTCTTTTTTTTTAATCGTGCTGCGTGATAGCTGGGACACCCTGTATATATATATATATATATATATATATATATATATATATATATATATATATATATATATATATATATATATATATGTGTGTGTGTGTGTGTGTGTGTGTGTGTGTGTGTAAAATCGCATGATTAAACGTAAAAGGAAACAAAGATCAAATAAAATGAGTACGAGAGAGTCATTTTACGGACCGCCGGCACTACGAGGAATAACGCATCAAATAATACATATGAAAGAAGGAGGGGGGGGGGGGAGGAGCGAGCACAATAAAAGCGACGCCTGACCAAAACGGAAGCGGACGACGCGACAAGCTCAGTGAACGCAAGCCTCGAGGTGGCGCCGCGATCGATGGTGCGCGCCGATAGCGCTGTTCCCTGTGGCTGCTGGGAATCGCTCCAGTTCTCGCTCGAGCTTCTCTGTCGATTTCATTCTTCACCCAGCTTTTTTTTTTTCTGTCCTCGTTGCTACAAATAAAGAGTCTCGCCGCACATAATAAAACGACAGGCAATGCAAAAGGCTCCCTCGAGGGCACCTACACGCTCATGGTCAGCCGGGCTTTTATCGGTTCAGTTGCGGATCTGTACGCGCGCATTTATTCCGCCGCTATCTCCGCATGTCTCCCATCAAAGACGACCAAAAGCGGCAGAGGTGGCGCAACCGAACAAAACAGCGCAGTCGGCGAGGCGAAGTCATCGCTGCTGACCCTCCTCTCTCAACACGGGGAGCAGATATGCGGCGCGCACGCACACTGCGCCGCGCCGATAGACTATACGGCGTCCCTCTTTATCCGAGCATCGCTTATCGTAATGCACGTTTCGCTTTTCATGTCGTGCCCAGCTCGCGTGGCCGAACATACATGACCTGATAGATGGCTATATTTTGTTCATCGATATTTCTGTACCGGTCTTAATCTTCCGCTCTTCTTTCGCTGGCAGTTTTTATCGCGACTTCGTCGACAGGCCGAAGAAGAGAATAAAGCGCTGCAACCCGGCGCGAAAGAAGAAAAAAACGTTCCGAGAACAGCGAAATCAATAGCGTGTGTCCGGTGCAGACAAGAGAACGCGTATATACCCTTATCGGCGAGACGGCGCCAAGATCTATGCGTCCGCGCCATCTCGCCGCGACAGAAGGAAATGGCACATATACATAAATGAGCGCAAGTAACGAAGACTGAAGATGGTACAGACAGCGAGTTCTTATTTTTGCTCGACGAAGCCATCACTTTGTGAAGTCATGCACTCCCAACCCACTCAGTCTTTTTTTTTTCGTTTCCTTGAAATGTTTCAGGCGTTGTCGCTATCGTGTTCGGGCTCCCTCTTTCAGGTACCGTGAAAGTATCTACGTTTACTTCATGAGCGCAGTCCAGATAAGCTTCACACACACACACACACACACACACACACACACACACACACACACACACACACACACACACACACACACACACACACACACACACACACACACACACACACACACACACAGTCGAAACGTGAACGGCGCATGCGCGGCTTACGACATGCGACGAGCGCGGCGCTGTTCTCGCGAACCATTGTACGATCGCCAGATCGTGTTCATGGCATTCCTTCGTGTATACTTGCAAAAATCCGCATACTAGTTGACAGAGGGCAGCAAATGGTACGCCAAGAGAAAGAAGAGTCACAGACCCGCTCATTGCGAGATGCTTCGCTATTTCGGTATGCGTCGTTCATTTAACACAGGGGTCTCAAACACGCAACCCGCGGACCTTTCGCTAGTGGCCTGGCCGGCGCATGACTGTCTTCTTCCTTTTTTTTTTTGTTTCTTAATAGGTGTGTTCATGAGCCTTCAACCCGCAATGGATAACTGGTAGAAAGCTGTCCACCAGAAAGGAACTTGGCGGGCAAGCCCGACGGGCAAGTTTCTCTTCGAATGTTGTTGGCTCAAAGGTGGTTTCGTAGTGGCCCAGGGCTGCCGAAGGCCATGTTGCTCGCCGCGAAAAGGGACTCTACCTGGCGTCTGTTTCGCTGCCTCCTCCTCCGAAATACCGGAATTTCTCTCCCTCCCGCTTCGGGAGAAAGAGAAGACAATTTAGTTACCCGTATATGAGATATGGGAAAGACTTTCTTTCAAACGGCCATCGTTGGCTTTATTTGTTCCAATGGCCTCCCCCCCCCCCCCCCCCCCCGCTCCCCCAACCTCGCGCACTTCAATCGTCTTCACTGTACCAGCCCTTGCGGCACTAAATTTTGTGACGGCGGCCCGCTAGCTGAGGTGAGTTTGAGAGCGCTGTTTTCCCAAATAAACACATGCACATACAAGGACAAAAACACGTTCGTGCTAAAACTAAATGAACATTTTTCTGAGCTCCTGAGCAAATTACACAAATATGCCTGTAATAGCATTAAGCTGTACACAGTGGCTTGATACAGTGGCTGGACAATGATGTCTCGGACTGGAGCCAAGGTTTCGACAGAGGGACTTGTCTTGGTCTACAACTTTTTTCCTTGACTGCATTCCACTAGTGTAGGACTCGCGGCGTTTTACAAATCACTATCGTTGGCAAAGCTGAACGCGGCCCTCGCAAAAGTTATTATAGAGACCGTGTTGTGTCTATCGTGACTCTCTATCGAATTCAACGAAATGCCTACAGAGATGCAATCCTATATCGCGCGTTATTTTTGCAAGGGCCAGTAAAAATGCGACCGGAACGCATGTGAGTGATCAGGCCCGCCATTCACATTAGTCTTATGTTGCAGGTTATTACGCTGCAGGTTATTAGAGTACGAGATGCAAGTTTCGGACAAATTGGCGGACTGTCAATACTAAAAGGCACGTAAGAAGGAAAAGCTTCGTCAATGTACGGGCTCAGATGATCGCCACGGCGATAGCCATGTAGTCACCCACGGCACTTTCATGAGGTAATTTCTGTCAATACGGGTCGTGATTTGTGAGCGCCATGATCCAAGCGGCCGATTAATCACGCATGCGCTTCCAGCCATGCCTATCACCTGTCCAGCCTAAAAATATCGATCTCTATGCCCTTAACTTCAGTGAACTCATCTATAAACCAACGGCACAGAGCGTAGCTATATAGTCACATTGATATTTATGGCGCTCTTTGGTGAGATCTGGCGCCTGTGCCATTAAACGGCTCATCATAGTCATCGCAATTATAATTGAGCGGCAGAAGGCCGTAGTTACATAATTTACCAAAGTACTGTTGTTTTCAAGAAATATCTAACACAATATAAACAGCCAGACGCGGGCCACGGTTAAGAAAACATGCGGGGTTTACTCGTGCCATGAATCGTGAAAAATACGCAAACGTTTAACTACAGATCCGTTGTTGAATGCATGCTGCTTTTCTCTAAAACGTGCACCATTACGAGCCGCTCATGCGACGTATTAGCATCCAAGCATCTTTCATTTCGGACCTATACTATGAAAGTCGCCAGAACAGCCCATAGAGGTATAAGCTTTGCTCACACCGCTAAGCTTACTAACCCGCTGTGGTGTCTTTGCGGCTGCAGCAGTGCGCCGCTAACTACAAGGTCACGAGTTCGATTGCCGACCACTGCGGTCGCATTTCGATGGGGTCGAAATAAAAAGAAAAACGTCCGTGTACTTGGATTTAGGTGCTCGTTAATGAACCAGAGGGTGGTCCTAGTAAAATCGGAGCCACCAGTGCCGCGTGCCTCGTGATAAAATCGTCGCTTTGGCACGTAGCACACAATAATCTATTTGATTTAACTGAAATTATTACTTTACAATTGCAGCTAAAGCACATGGATGCTGTTTGAAACACGTAGAGTATATCAAAAAAGGAACATATATTCGCTATGACACTGTATCGTATTGTTAGCCCTCACACGCGGCGTAAATAGGTGTCATTACTAATGGAATAAAAACGGCACAATTCGCAATCAAAGTAAGCGAATTTCTAAACTATCGGCCGCTATGAAAATGTATGAGAGAATCGCGGTGAGGATGCAAAACCTTTATACGGACGCGCACACATGCACCGAGCGCATGCATTAAGTATGCCTATGTGAAGTGCCGAAGCAACGCCTTGCAAAGGCTATGTTTTGAGAAGGAGCACAAATTTAAATTCGATTCCACGATTGTCAAGCTGCGACGACAGAGAAGTCGGTAGGCGAGCAGAGCAGAGAGAACGGCCACGAATTCGCATACGCTCTGGTGTATATTACAAAGGAGAAGGGAAGAGTCTGTCCTATCATATTATGGTGGGAAACAGAAATCGCGAGTCAAACAAAATGCACAATACACTTCTGGAGACGATGACGGCGGCGTGCACGAAGCAGCGGACGATGATGCGCTCTAGATAAGGACACCACTTCATTTCCCGAGCTTCAATCTGCTACGACCCTCGTCATCGTTTCCGCGGGCTTTCTCGTCTCTGTTATTTCTTTTCCAGCTCCTTATAGGAGCATATATACTGCCCGGCCCCCGCGCGCTTGCTTCGTTCAACTACACTGCGTTGGGTGGCCATTCCTCTTTTATCCTTTCCGCCATTTGTATGAGCTCTCCTAGCGATGAAAACAAGAAGGCACTCCGAATATAAACACGCATATCACCCAATTACATTGCCTCGGAACGAGGTGATCGCGCTCTAAAATGGCAAGCGACTATCGCTTTCGACGAGGCCCCGCTTTTTCTAACGAAACTTTTTTTTTTATTCTACGGTTTCGCGCCATACGCCACTTAATTCTCATGACAAGGGGCTACAAGAAGAACGGCGGGGCGCGATATAGCAACAAAGGGCCCACGGTTTCAGACAGTGCGCGGAGTGGCGGGAGGAGAGACGGGCTTAAGAAGGGCACGCGCGGAAGCCGGACGAGCGTAATCGCCCAGCTGCTCCTACATCAGTGGAAGCGCTCTTATAGGTATATATTCCTCAGTGGAGTGCCCAAACGGTGATGATCCGTCGTGTGGAAATGGACGGGACCGGGAATGGAAAAAGAACGAAGAGGGACTGGGGCCGCAGGGGCGCCTCACTGACTCGGCTATGGGGCGGATGTCCGCACGGGCCCCTGTTGTTACGAGCAAGAGGCGTCATAATGGGGCGGTGCGTTAAACACGGGCGCAGAGGAAACGAAGATCCCAGTTAATACGCCAGCACATTCGGATCTAGATGAAGAAAAGAGTGGGAAAAAAAAAAAAACGGCGGGGAGATCGGTGCACGAGAGGAAGCAAGCATTTCGAGCGTCAAGAAAACGTTGCGGATTGTAATGTTAGACGTTTTTCTCTCCCCTTACCCTTCAATACAGAAAATGGCGCTATAGCCAAAGATCACCAGGACCTTCTTGATTGGAAGTTGAAACCTGGAGGCTGGGAAATTATCTCGAGGGCTCGGTGCAGCAGCGGCGGCGGTGGCGCGCGGAGAGCGGCGTTCTTCTTGATTGCACCCTCGACACCAGTTCTGCTCGTCGCCGTCCATTTGGGCAACTCTTCAGATACCGACCGCTCATTCACGGAGGCCCCCCCGCGCCTTTGGCCCGGCTCGAGGAGTGAATTAAAGTGAGATCGCGCGAACAATGCGCCGCGAGCTTCATATGCCCGCGTAATCTGCGCCGGGTCGCGAGACGAACGTCTGGAATGAGGTTCGCATTCGGCTGCCCTCAACTGGCGAGGCCCCTGATTCCCAGTCGTCGTTTCTCTCTTTCTCCTTATTTATTCTTCATTCAGATGATGAGGCAGCCACTTGAGAGTCAAGCCTATCAGTGCTCTTCGGCCGCGTCTCTGATGAGGCAGCTACAGCGGGGGAATCGTGAAGAAAATAACCGGTTAACAACGAGCTCTTTCTGGAAGGGGATTATTTTCTTTTATTCGAAATGCTTGTCGCTGTTGATGAGGAACTCATGCGCAAGTTCCTTGATGCGGCGCTGTCACCCATTCGCGCTTACGCGCGGACCTGCTGAGCGTGTGCGTCTATTGAGCAGACGCCGTTATTTCTCGTCGGAACGGAAAGCACCGGAGGCGACAGCTATAGCTGAGCATGCATGGTAGCAAAGCGAATAAAGTAATTCACGCTTTTCGAGTAGCTGATACGTCCGACTGCAACTGACTTGCGAATCCTGTAAACAAATATTTTACCGGCGTCTCCACGACGGTAAAGCGTTGAATGAATGAATGAATGAATGAATGAATGAATGAATGAATGAATGAATGAATGAATGAATGAATGAATGGTGCGAACGGTGTGAACGGTAAGACCTCTACAGCAATAACGCTGTTCGCCAGAACAAGCAACGACATCATTTGCAATGATGCAGCTGCCCGGGTTCTAGGCTGCCGTCGTTGCTGAATTTACACGCACTGTGCATGCGCGCCCCCTTTAACAGCTACTTCTTGGAGAGATGCGCATGTGACTCGTAACGGCTCTCGCTCAGAGTCTATGGCGTTCAGTTGCTGTGCGGGTTCGACTCCCTATCGGAACAGCTGCGTCCCAATAGGGGCAGAATGCAAAACAGCTCGTCAGCTGATGTTTGTCTTTGTTTTCGAATAATACTGACAATTTTTTTCGTACCTTGTCTCTGAACATTGCGCGAAAGAGGTATCAATTGACTACCAACTAGCCGAAACGTGCGCATTGCACAGTAATACTGACAAGGTGATCAGAATTATTCCGTGGCCCTCAAATACGGCGTCTACCGAAGTCATTGAGTTGCTTTGGAACGTTCAACCTGGACGAGTCAACCGAATGCTTACATCACGCCCACGTTCGTGGGCTGCGCGGCCTTGTTATTACAATATTTTTTTCCAGCAGCGTTACACTTATAGTGTTCACTTCAAACAGCCACGATGTACCCTCTTGGAGCTTCCCCGCGACTGAAGGAGTCATTTGCTGGAAGAGTGTCATCGACAACGTTCCCACATTCTAGCAGGGGTACATGCGTATTGTCGAACGACAAAGGTATCATTCGTCGCACGCTTATCGGTGAGCCATACAGGACGCTACGAAACACGAGGACTGTGATGGCAACCAACACTACATCAATGACTGGCTGCCAGGACAGTTCAAGCTCGGTCAGTCACAGCGGAAACGACTGATAGCGCGGCGGCAACCGCCGGCCAATGATCGCTGCGGCATTCGTGTTTTCGACCAATTAAGGAGCGATGCCATAAAAGGCTTCGCCGAAAGTTCCGTGTGCTCTTGCACGCATTCAGCGCGCGTACAGGCCCCCCGACATATCGGACGTGCGTGCTTGCGTAAAGCCATCGCCGCGTATACGCGGAGCGAGGTCGTCTCGTGAGAACGTAGCCAGTGAGAAAGCGCCCGCTCTCGTTTGGTCATCGGGGCAGCGGCGCATGGCGTAAAAATAACCCGTGCGAGCCTGCGATGCTGCCATGTTCGCAGATCGCCGGAGGTGCGAGGCACCGCACCAGTTCCGGGACCAACCGATTCTCAATTCGATTAGGCACGGCACGCATCGTGCATGTTTGCCTGGCTTCAGCCACGGCCGGCCGCTCCCAGGCTCGGCGCGTGAACCTTTACGCGCACGCGGTGGTAGCACAGGGCTGCGGTTTCCTAGCGGCGACGACACACAGGTCTCCCCTGTGGCACCGCTTCTGACGATCGTCGCGAGTCAAGACGTGTCGCTCAAAGCCTCATGCATGAAAACCGGAAACGCGGCTTGTCTTTGCCGATCAGTGAGAATATGCGCTGGGTCACGAGATCAGAACTTCGTCGACGCCCGTAAAATTTCAGCACGCAGAGCCAGCTCGGCCACGCATGGCTGTAACAGAGAAAAAGAGCTGTCGGTGCAAACGAGCCTATCGGACCCATTTGAACCGAATGAACAAACTTAACTGCGTACACGTTACGAGAGGTTCTCAGCAGTATATCATATAGCCGAACACTCGGGTGTGTTATACCATTATCGAAACTTGATGAAGGTCATTGTATAGGCAATTATATACTTGCGAAGAGCCACTGATTAATCAATGTTTTTCTATAAAGAGCACAAAAGGCGTCGGTGCAAAACAGATGGCTCGAAGCGCATGCTGCCCTGACATGGAGAGGAAAAAAAGAAAAAAAGCCAGGGAGATGATTGAAGCGGCACGGTGAACACGCCGCATTACTTTCTGGCGCTAACCTGCATACAACTTCATCGCTAGTATGTATATGCGTATACATGCTGTAATATATAGCTAGACGACCACGCTACCTTTAACATCCTGTACTCGATAGAAAGTCAACTGTTTGCGCAGTGCGACCTCGTATGCCACTGCAGATAACAGACACGATGCAGTTTTGATACCCTTCCTCTTGTCACGCAGGCTAGTAGATACGAAGCGCTGACAGCAAAGTGCGTATCACCGTTGTGTATCATTGCACCCTAAACTTGAAATCATGACCAACGTGCTCTGCGGTCAGTCTGCAACGAATTATCTTTCTCACGATTCTGATACTTTGCAGATCGTTTTAACCGGATGTCTGCGCAACAGAAAACTGCGGCAACTGTCACGCGCGTGATCGCGACAGAAGTCTGTGAATCACGTCTCATGCTTATAATTACACATTCTGTGCGTTATTTGCTTCGCTTGTTTGCCGAAAAGCGAGAATCTGAAAGAAGTATAAAGAGTTATATCGGGGAAGTTGGTATGGATCCATCTTGGTAGGAAGCGCACAACTTTTACAAGGGGACACGAAAGCGCTTGTGTTTCTTCTTTCGCTTCCTAACAAGATGGATCTAAAAGAAGTACGCGCCAAATTATTTGAGAAGTTAGCGACATTTAATCTCTCTCTTCGTTTTTAATAGAACATTGTTACGTGAATGACGACTCGGTGGACTGTAGTCCGTAGACTATTGACACGATATATTTACAGTAGCGGTTGCAGCGCTGGCCATTTCAGCTCATGAGCCGGAGCGGAGAGAGATCTTCCTTCTCTTCGTCCGGCGCACACGCGCATGGTTCAAGGGGCCGGCAATATCATCAGTTTTGTTCGGCTCGCCGGGCGTTCATTCAGGACTACTGACATTCCAGCAAAAGCACCCTCCTATATATATGTGAAGGTAATGAGACATGGCCGCCTAACAATCATTAAAATATACTGTTCTCCATCTATCTTACCTCATGAATATGCGCGATGCTCGTTAGTGAGCTATTTTTTTAGTATGTGGCAGCCCTTATATGCATATGCCCGGTAATTCTCGGAACAATTAATAAACTTTTGTGCCGACGCATCCAATGACAAATGACTGCCCGTGAAACATATCCCTACGCGAGGGACTTATGCAAATGTAGCGGCAGAGTTGTTTAATCACGCCCAGGTTATATCAATCCGCCGTAGAAATTAAGCAATCTCATTTGCAGCAATGCAGCCTGACTCCTTTTACGGCATACTGAGTCGCGCCCGCATCCGCCCACGGCTTTCTCCTTCCTCGTTTTTTTTTCCCGTCCTAATGAATAAGATAAACGTTCAGCAATATTTCGCGCGTTCTCCAAATTCCGCAACCAGGTTTCATATGGCAGTTGTAGCCGAGAGAGCGGTCGTAAGTACGCCCACGGGCCTGAATGAAAATCCTGTTTCCTCCCTCCGGAGGCTAATGTATTACTGCAGCTGGATGTGTGTGTATATATATATGTATACTAAAACAGTAATCGGCGGGTTAAGTTCTGAACAGGACGCAGTCATCCGTGTACGGCCTCTCGTATCAGTGGGCGTGCACTGCAGGAGGCAGGTTATCGCAGCGGATCCCACTCGAACCAGGCGACCTCTCGGCGCATCGAAGACCGCGATTTGCATAGCGGCGCGGCGGCAGCGGCTCGCCCGACAGCAGCAGCAGCATGCCCCAGAACAAGTCGGCGGCGACTCGCATACCGGCTGCCGAGTGGGCGACCATCCGCGCATTTAATTTGGCCAAAGAACAGAAGGAGCGCAACCGCGTAGCGAAGTGGTGGGGTATGATCCTCGGGCTAAATCCGATTAAAAATACGGATCATCACGGCCGCGCGATGGCGGCGGAAACATCGGCGGCCGAATTCCCGGTCACGAGGCGCTCCTTTCCGCGAGTGTTCTGTCAAGATTGGGAGAGGTGCATTCGAAGTTTTCCTTCAAGGCTTCTGAAACTATATTCTTTAGCAGACAAGAATGTCGGCAGCTGCGGACGTTTCAGCGGTCTACTGTACATCATCATCATCATCATCATTATTATTATTATTATTATTATTATTATTATTATTATTATTATTATTATTATTATTATTAAACGCGGGCACAAGTTTGTCGCTCTCCTTCAAAACCAACGCACTACTTCCTAAGGAAAGAAAGGAGGAAAGAAAGAGAAATAGTTGACTAGCTGTGTGGCTTTCTCTATGCTTGAGTACGAAATTTATACGTGTCTGCAAAAAACTGTCCTTGTTGTAGCGACTGGCTAATAGTTAAAAGGGCCCATTTACTTTTGGTCATATCCCTGTGGAAAGTGCGAGCATAAAACGTCGTTCAAGAATCTTAGAGGATCTGAAGCGACTCAGTTAAACATGGGCCAGCCGGGTTAACGTGCATATTAAAGGGGCTTTGCAACACTTTTCCAAGTAATCATCAAATGGCTTTATTAAAGGAGTTTATTGCTTGACGAACTAACTGCCGCAAAACTTTTTAGGAGCTGTCAAGCACGAGCGGAATTACAGGGGGGGAAGCTAAGCCAGATCGGGAGCACGCGTCTTGGCCTTGAGCACTGTTTCTTTTTCTTTTTTTCTCTAGCGAGCGGCGTACTTTCTGTGTGAAGGCGAGCAAGAGCGCGGGCACGTTGCGGCATCTCGCGGCGGCCGCGGTAACTATGCAGCTCACGATGCTCAAATCAGCCAATGGCTGTGGTTTATGGCGCGGTCATTTCTAGCCGACTTTGAGAATTAATTGTAAACTCCAGGCCGCTTGCTTCGCTATAACATTTGGCTCGCGTGTTCTCAGGAGCTTCGACTACCGATCGGCAGCGTTTTCTGGTCATGCTGAAATGCAGGGCCCATTCAATGCCTACATATACGGTAGCTATAATCAGAATGCAGCAGCAGCCGCTGATGGGACCGCCACTTCGAGCTCAAAACAGCGGAGCCTCACGACTGCTGAGCTGTATCGTGCGGTACGTCAGTGGGGAGCTTGGATTGCTGCTTCGCGCCAGTTCTGTTATTTCCCACTAACCAAACGGCGCGGCCACATATGTTTAAGTTAGCCACGACGAACACGCTTGACTAATTAGGAAAATGTTGATATCAACTTCTCGACTAACTGCACCGAACATTTTTGCCTCGGTAGAATCCACGACACATTACACGTCCGCATATCAGCTTCGGCTCTTCAATAACAGGAGACCGTAATCTAGTTCTCTACAAAACCACGCAGAAATTAAGATAAAGAAACTCGAGGGACCAGATGGGAAAGACACGATGAGTGGACGCAGATACCCGACGTAGAGAGAAAAAAAAGTTACTGGGAAAGACGGCGAGCGAGGGAAACACAGCAAAGCTTTAAGCATGCATATCTGCCCCACGAAGGTATACGAGACACAGCTACCAAACTCTCCCCCCCCCCCCCCCCCGCCACTCTCCCCTGAAGTAAAGAAAAAAAGAAAAGGAAAATGGCGACCGTGCAGAGAACTTCCTCAAAGAGTCTGTCTACCTTATCTCGTCGTGAATTACGACGACAAGAGACAGGCCGCAATGTTGGCCGACCAACAAATCATCAGCGATGTGTCACGGCGTCAGCCCTGCCTCGAACCGGTGTCGTCCTCTCCCATGGCTTTTTCCCGTCGTTGCCGCAAATCACCTGGGCTTCCCTCGTTTTCGTGCTTCCACTGCTGGGCCGATAAGACACTTCGGCGATACCTCCGACAATGTGCGCAAAGTGTATGCTGCACCTAATGCGCTGAAACGCACACACATGCGCAAGCTCAAGCGAGCGACGTCCGTCGAATGGCTGTGTTAACTGCTGTGCTGTGAAGCTAACAAGAAAATGGCATTTCTGTTCGTATGATGTTTCAAGCTAGAAGTGCTAAAGTTTTAAAAAAATGCGAACAATACGGTATTTCAGCTTGAAAACATGTGGCGCAGATGATGCACAAAGCAAGAAAACAGAATAAATAAATAAATAAATAAATAAATAAATAAATAAATAAATAAATAAATAAATAAATAAATAAATAAATAACGTTCCCATCACTACAGCGGCGAATCAACCGGCGTAGCCTGCTAATCCTGGCAGCAGATTCTGGTGAAATAGTCAAATAGTGTCTAAAACTGTGCACTGCGCCATTTCCGTCAGGCGTACGGCGCGCACTGCGACGGCAAACAGCATGGGGCGGCAAAATGGGCCGAGAGCGAAGGTTCACACGCGGTAGCGACCCTGAATCGGGGCGGTAACACGATACGAAAGCAAACAGCGTACAGAACAGGCAAAAGAAGCAGGCGACCACGGTGGACCTAAATGGCTAAAAGTGGGAACAAATAGGGAACGAAATGGCACGTAGAAACGTCGCGTGACGCCGGGACATGCGCCGGGGTAGCAAGCTACTCGGAGCGCTGCGACATAGTCGTTGCAGCTTCTACATAGATGGCGCCACATGTCTCCGCGATAACGAAAGTAAAGGAGGCGAGAGCTGCCGTGGTACGATAGGCAGGCCAGCGAGAGCACGGGGAGGAGAGGGCGATGATTAATGTTGATTCCGAGAAATGTCCGGTCCTTATCGGTCAGCCGGGCCTACTACACCTCCATCCAGCCCGGCCCGCGGCGGCAGCAACGACACCCTCGTGTTCGTGGCATGTTTGGACCGCTGTTTCTGTTGGGCACAGCGACGACCGCCCTCACCTGCAACCGCCGAGGCGCGCGGAAGCGACAACCTTATCGCCGCAGCGTCCAACAAAAATGGCGCCCGTTGCGGCAGGAAGCTGGCGTTGCTATCGCGGGACGACGCGCGGCGGTCTCATGCGCGGTAGCCTCTTCATCGTCCTGTCTCGGGAGAAGCAGGCAGAAAGCAAATGCAAAAAGACGAAAAATACTATTTATTCACGCCTTGAACACCCGCGCCAGGCCCATAAGTTACGCGTGGCGTTTCTGGGCCGAAAGCGCGCCCAGATTAGGGCGCCTTGTCCGTGTCTCAGATAGGGCAGCCCTCAAGGCGCCCTGCGTGGAGACCGATCAGAAACGTATCACTCACGCCTGTCGCCCTTCCGCCGGCGCTGGTCTATGCCCCGTTGCACTGCTTTACGCAGAGCGAGCGCTTTCTGTATTTCGCTTGGCGACCCATGTCGAGAAAGCGGGCGCAAAGCTAGTTTACTTTTGCAGTTCTGCCAAAAGTGGGGCCCCCATCAGGACGATAAAGGTGTCGCTGGTAATTAAAACGTAGCTAGCAAGACGTTTCGCGATTCGCCAGTTCAGGCTCTGGCTATCTGCCGTGTGTCTTTCTGTGTAATCGACGAGTATCGGCGAAAGGTGCACTATACGGCAGTGTATAAAATAAACGAAGCATGAGACCGCTGCTTGGAGGCGATTACAGAGAGAAACCTATCCGAATCCCGTGCAATTAAAGACTTTTTACCCTGAGATATACACAAGCGACGCATGCAAGCTATGCAAGTCGGCTAGAGCCACCCTACAACACA
Source organism: Rhipicephalus sanguineus (assembly GCF_013339695.2). NCBI lineage: Eukaryota > Metazoa > Arthropoda > Arachnida > Ixodida > Ixodidae > Rhipicephalus > Rhipicephalus sanguineus. The sequence continues at coordinate 191,439,491 of NC_051176.1, forward strand.
TGTTGTGGGGATGTCCAAAATATCAAGATCGCATGGCAGTCCACCCGGAGGATCTACGGGCGCGGTGGTCGACCGCGCTGCTCAGTTCAGAACTGACGGAACAACTTTGGGCCGTCCAGTGAGCCGTGGAGGCAGCGCGAGAGCAACAGCTCCAAGCGGCCATCTAGGCGGCCCCAGGCCCGGGCCTTCCATTCGCCGGATCTTAAATAAAGTTATTTCACTCATGTCGCCTCGGTGCTTTCGACCGTATATTACAAGTATATAGGCATTACGTCGACTTCAGTTCTCAGGCAGTATATAGGCAGTACGTCGACTTCAGTTCCACAAGGTCATCAGTTCTAGAGGTAGCTTCTGGGGTTCCACAAGGGTCCGTCCTGGGCCCTTTATTATTTTTAATTTATATAAATGACCTTCCAGAACATGTATCCTCGAACATTCGCCTTTACGCCGATGATTGTGCTTTATATGACGTGATTGTTTCCACAGCTGACCAAAGGCGTCTGAGCGATTCCTTTAACTCGTTTTGTGTTTGGTGTGAGAAATGGAAAATGAACATTAATTTCAAAAAGACCGTTGTTTTGTCCTTCACAAAAAAAGTAATGCCGGTTATTGCAACATACTCTTTCAATGGTTCCCCTTTAATCAGAGTTATGCAGTACAAGTATCTTGGTGTCACATTTACTCATGATCTCTCATGGTCTACTCACATTGCCCTAACATGTTCTAAAGCCCTAAAAAAATTAGGATATTTACGTCGAACAATGCAGAATGCCCCAAAAGATATTAAACTTTTAATGTATAAATCTCTTGTTCGCCCTATCATCGATTATGCCTCCACGGTCTGGTCACCTTATCGACAATGCGACATAATCAGACTGGAAGCGGTTCAAAAGAAAGCTGCGCGTTTCATTTTTCGCAGGTACGACCGCTATTTCTCACCCTCATCAGCCCTACATGAGCTAAAGCTAGAACCTCTTTCGGTACGTCGTGATGTGGAATCATTAAAATTTTTGCACAACATAATCAATAATTCATATCGCATTTCAAACACAGCTTTTTTGTCCTTTGCCAAGCCTTCCTCTACGCGTAACTTCCATAAACTTAATCTTTCTACCTTATTTGCGCGCACTGACACATTTAAGTATAGTTTCTTTCCCCGCACTATAGAATTATGGAATTCCATACCTGGCCACATTCGTTCACTCCCCCTGAATGATTATGTTTCTATTCTTGTTGAAAGTCATTATGTATAACAAAAGTGTAATTCCTTAATTGTTGCAAATTGTTCTTGTTGTTACTTTTCGTGTATCTTTTGTTTGCTGCGACCTTTTCTGCACTGTATAATCCCACTCCTGCAATAGCCCTTTCACAGGGCTGCAGTATGTAAAAATAAAAATAAAATAAATAAATAACGCAACTCGATGCTTTCGAACAAGGTGGCATCAATGATGACGTCCCTCGGAATTCCTTCTTCCTTTTCTTCTTTTTTTTTCGATAGCGATGGGTGTTAAAGGCTTCATAAACAGCGCTCGTAACGTTTGTCTTTTCCACTCTATCCTCGTAAACAGGAGTGCTCCAGCACACTTTGCACTCACCGCCAACTAAAACGAAGCCTTGCCAGCTACCGGGCATCAAACCCACGACCCTGCGGCAACAACCAGCCGGGAAACCGGGCCGCTGAGCTATCTTGAGCAACACTCGCGCTTGGCAAAGTGTGCGGAATAGAAAAGAAAAATGACCGATTTGACAAATCCAAGGGACCAATAGTTGTATAGCTATGGTAACCGAGGCAGCAACAGTGCAGTGCCGCTCGACATAGATTCAAAGGAAACTCCGGACCGCCGACGCCAGCCAGCTGCAGTGTTAAAAATAGTGACTTCCATGAGCGCGACGGGGACACTTTCATTTTACCGCTTTCTAGGATCACCGCCAGACGACCTTCGCCAACCGAAGATTACGCAGTCATCTATGGATTCCCGCTCATTACTCTTCGTTCTTTCGCTAACCAATCTTGGCACGCAGCCATCGCACGCAGTGTGCTATTTTCACCATCTAAGGCTCGTGTCATGGCGATAATTTATGTACACGCATATATGTATATACACATATGCCATAAATTGTTGTCCCCCCTACAACTCTGCCATATACACAACAACCCTCAAGCCAATATTTACTAAGTGAATTAACTAGCTTTTGTTAATTATTTGAAGTGAATTAACGAGTTTTTGTTAATTATTTATTTCAATGTAACTTTAGCAAAGTACTCTCTGAACACACACACACACACACACACACACACACACACACACACACACACACACACACACACACACACACACACACACACACACACACACACACACACACACACACACACACACACACACACACTGTATAGTGTCGGTAGTACTTGTGACGGAGGTACGTGATGGCACGAAACATAGACAGACTAAAATAAAAAAGGAGAGAGAACGGGGCCGCCACACACTCGAGCCCTGACTTCCCCTGCGCAACGAATCAGCACTCGCGCTTGCAGAGATCGGAAGTGCGCGCATTTGACAAGACGTGTCGTCTTATAACAATAACATAGCAGCCCTCAAAGCATCTATGCAGTTAGGTTAACGCGGTTAATTATAGCGTGTGTTCGAAGTTTAGTACCTCCGGACTACGTTTACGTGAACTACAGACAAGATCGGGTGGAGTAAGAAGTATGACTCGCAGTGGGTTTGCATGAACCCGAGAGTATACCGGGTCGAGGAGGCTTGTCGGGCTGAAATATGCCCATCGGGCGCACGCTAGCCGCCAAGCACATGAAGAGTCGGGGTGGGTTTACTATGGAAGGAGGTAGATTGACTTAGCACAAGCCGTTAGGCAGCGCAGTACATGACTACATGTCAACGCTGTGGGGACGAGCTGGTATTGCGCATGCACGAACTCATCGTTCAGAGAGAGAGAATAAACATCTTTAACCGGTATTATTTAGGCATCGTCTTCGGTGGGGTCTCCCCCTTCCAGGAGACCATATATGCTTTGCTCGCTCGTGAGCGGTATGGATGACACCGCGATTTCTTTCTCGCTTGCCTCCAAAAGGCAACTGAGAAAGCGAGGCGCGGCCTCGCTGCGGTCTCAACCAGCCAGAAGCAAGTTCTTGTAGCCGTCGGGTCTGGGCCTGTGTCAGCTAGAGTTCTGCCTCGACCCACTTGTGTCGTGTACATGTAAACGCGCCTAGTCGAGCTGGTTCAGCCCAGCAGGACGATAAGTCTGCCCAACTCATTTACATGAAGACGACGGGCAAATCTCAGCACGACAAGTCAACGCAACCAGTCTTAGTCGGATTCATGTAAATACTATGACTGGCTCACGACAGACAGCTTGTAGAACGATGTCCCTAGGTGAACGCCTTTTCTCAAAGATTTGATGTCTTCGAGGCAATCGGTTGTCGGTTGTCGCTGAAAGCATACAGGGCGGCGCTAAGCCTGGGTGAAGAACTTGTAAATGAAAACATTCAGGCCTGCACACGGTATTACATCGCACAGAAAGAGAGAAAAAAAAATTATGGCAGCTTCGCATCCCAAGACTGTAGGAAGAGAGCAGCTGGGTGACCTTCCTTGTTTCTCTTTATTTTTTCTTTCTTTCTTCTCTCTGCTTCTTGTATCTCTTTCTTGTTTGTCTCTTTCTTTCTATTGCTTCCTTTCTCTCTCTACCTGCGTCTTTCTATCTTCATTTCCCTTTCTTCTTCTTCTCTCTCTCCGCTTCTTTCTCGCGCTTTATTTCTCTCTTTCTTTCACTTTCTGTCTTGCTCTCGATTTTTTCTATCTCTTTTTCTATTTCTCTCTTCCTATTTCTTTCTATCGCTTTCTTTCTCTTTCTCCCTATTTTCTATCTCTTTCTTTCTATCTTTCTTTTTTCACGCGTTCGTTTTCGTATGTCACTCGCACCTGCTGTACACGGCAGTGGGGCTTGCCCAATTCCTGTGGCGCATATTCACCTGAGGAGTTTTGCACGACGGAGCACAAGTTACCGATAGCTTAAACAGCCTCGCTGTAAGTAGAATGAAGAGAGTGCGAGCCGGTTCATGATGATGATAGTTTTTTTACGACGGAGCACAAGTTACCGACAGCTCAAACAGCTTCGCTCTTAAAAAGTCAGACGCGAGCGTGTGCAGGAACAATTAGGCCCTTTGCTGTTCGGTAACTTTTTCACTTTGCATAACATGCGCCCGCCATCGCATGTAAACGCCGTAAACCGCCGTTATCTTTCAGAGCATACACGCACGCTAGTGCTGTCCGTTCATAGGCGATTTTTCTCTCGAGACGGCGTTTTCATTTAGGGCCACGTATTAAATTCACCCTCCCCACGTACCGCACCACAACTTGGTCTGTCGGTATTTTCAAGCCCAGTCCGAAGGAGGAAGGCAGTAGCTATTTTAATGTTTTAATGACCAGCGTTAAAGAAAAGGGAGGGGGGTGTAGGGAGGGTAAGAGGACAGATGCGCGCGCATGCAGTCTGCGAAGGGAGCGAGCGTGCGGCGCAGCCATAGAGCGCAGCGCTGCAAGCCAGCTCCCGTTATCTGCTGCGCCTATCGGCCCCGATCACGGGCATAGTCAGCCACGTGCTGGGAAACACCGTCGAGTGGTACTCCGTTATACGAGGGGTGGGGAGTGGCCCAAGGCAATGCGCGGCAGCGACTGGCGCAGTCCTCCACACGCGCATTCTCATGCAACGTCACCCGGTCGCTAACCAGTCGGCGCAGAGCGGTGACTACGCGCAGACCACCGCTGCACGGATCAGTGCTCGCGTGGTGTAAGCCATTGCTGCGGCGCGGTTTTGTGATGGCATCCGAAGATAGGCGGTCACTGTTTTCTGTTTCCCCATTCCGAGCGTTTACTCCAAACCAGAGGCTGTGCAAACGGCAAAAGGGGCCGGGCACCGAAAGCAGGGCTCCTATCTGATTCATCCGATCAGCGGTTAGCTGTGCTTCCAAGCCCTACCGAGGCGCATTCCGAACAGTGCTTAGGAGAATTTGCCGTAATGAGCGCACTGCTCTTCTCCGAAGGGAAGGAAGGAATACGCGTGGTTAAAACAGGTCAAGCATACGTCGTATTCTATCTATTTTGCCAAGCCCATGTAATAAAGAAGGAAAGAAAGAGCACAGCTACTAGATTACGCCGAGACGTATATTTAATCTGATCGGTATTCTGCAGCCGAAATCACAAACGTTTTCGTTGGCTCTTGATATTAGTGAGCCACCTTCACCAATAATATGGCAGGTGTCCGGATTGGCTGAAGAGGAGCACGGGTGCCCTGAAGCGCCAATGAGATATGAAAATAAAATCGATGTGCAGTGTGTGTACCTCATTTACAATCTATGAAAAAAATTTCGTGGGAGTGCAACATTCATATGGGGTCAGGTTACCAGCGAAGCTGTATTCGCCTTTCTGTTGGTAGACGCCCGTTTGTTTCACCGGCGTGAGCGACTTCAGTAGTATCCGCTTTTGCACGGTCCCGCTTTCGCTGTCTGCATTCGCGTTGCTGCTGGCGACGCCTCTCCGCTTTATTTTTTTTTTTTTTTTTTGGGGGGGGGGGACTTTTTTCTCTGGCGTGAACGCACTGCGCAGTCTCGCCCACTCAGGTTTCACTCAATGCTTTACGTCATATTACAGCAGTGCTACCACACGACGCCTAGGCAAGCGCCGCCAAGCGAGCGGGAGAGCGCGCTCTGCTAGCTGCGCCGCCTCCATTTTTTTTCTATATTTTCTTTTGTCTGCATAGGAGGTCTACATACGGACGTAAGCCGGCAAGAACCCCCCCCCCCCTCCGCCCTTCTCCCTGCTAGAGGTAAACAGCTTCGCCGTAATAAACGAAGAAGTATCTAAAAAAGAAAGGGTGCCGCCGTTTACTTCGGGCAGCGTCAACGTGAAAGCGACTGGCCCGTGTGAACGCTTTTCACTGACTGACGATGTCTGAACTGCGCACATTCACTGCGTCTTTCCACTTTTCTCTCTCTCTCTCCCTGGCTGCCCCTTTTCAGTTCCCTTCCTACACGCTTTTATGCTTAGCATCCCCGCCCTCTCCCTTTCTTTTCACTGTCTACCATGGAAGAAGCCCAATGATAGCACTTAAGCGACTTCGTTCGCAGTTCTATAACGGTGCGTCTGCCAGACATATACGTTACTGGAGGGACATTTTGTAGAATTCAAAGAGCCAGGTGTTGAAGATATAGCGCTTCAAATTAAAGGTTAAGCCCTCCTTGAACAACAACGAGCTGAGCGTCTTCGCCCGCAGGACACCGCGCAGCGGAAAGCGGCTGCGCCCTTAGGAGCGCCCGGGCGGCCCTCGGCGGAATAGTCCCGATGAACGGGGGGGCTCATTACTAGTGCCCGTGCAACGATTAATGGTTGCAATTTTCTTCCTTCCACTCCCTCTGACACTACCTGAAAACATTCCCGCCGACGAAACCCGCGCTGCAGCGTTGCTGCAAAGAGGCCGTCACGAAGGCTCTCAAATTCATTAACATTCCCACGGGCAGTCACGTGTTTGACTCCTTGGGCGTCTGGTACATGCCACAGGCGTGTCACTCCGACCCACTCCCCTCCACTTTCTTCCCTCGACGCAACGAAATGGCCCGATGGTCGCTTTCCAACACGGGCGGCAGCTGGACCACCACCTTTTGCGTTACGTAACGAGTTCGCAAAGCTTTTCGATCGGATGCACTTTATGCCATTGGCCAGCTACTTTCGTGTGTCTATCACCGTGCATGATTGGCTAGAATTAGTTCTTCCAGCGTAAGAGCATTTTGGCGAATTCGTTAATGCATTTAGCTGGGTTGGTGGTACTGACTGAATGCTTCCATAATTGTTTTTGACAAACTTTGTTTGTGACGTGGCACCTGCGTGTGCGCAATGAAAACTATATATGTGTCCTTCATGTCGATTAAAAATCAGTTGAAGTCTAGCGGTTGTCCTGCAGTGTCTTTCTCTGTAGTCCTTTTGCGTGTTCGCTAGTATTATGGAAGCATTTTGGCGAAAACTTCGACAGACGCCGACCAAGACGAAAATGTACTTACTGACTTTTTCGATCCTATATTTACGGGAGCCCTGTACACAGTGAATGTGAACAAGGCTCTTACGTGGGCGCCGAAACGTCGGTAAATATATTTTCACCTTAGGCATCTGTCAAAGTTTCCGTCAATGTTTCCTCCCGACCAGACTTGATTTCTTCAGACCCTCGGCTTCATAAGAACATTTTGTGGATAGTGACTTGAGTCTTTAAAGGTACACTCAAGTGAAACAGTAAGTTTAGACTGGTAAACTATTTTACGAGAACTCTAGTGTTACTCATTTCACCGTTACCATTTAGTCATAAGAAGAGAAAGTGGAGGTCAAAGTTTCATTTTCGAATTTCGCGCCGAAATAAAAAAAATTATTTCACCTAAGTGTCACTGTGACGTCACCAATTTAAATTATTTTTCGTATTTCAGCTTCATTCGCTCCATAAAACTTCCTAAAGGTTGCGATGTTAAGCCTCTGGATCCCTTGGTATACAATGCAATTTATTTTTACCGACAACGAAATAGACAAGCCCTAGCAGACGCCGCCAAAACCTATGACGTCACAGCGAGTTGGTGCTGGAATATGAGGCGGCGTCACCACCTGTATTTTCTTTTAGGGGCGAAGCACCTTTGGGTCTCGGCTTGTCGGCGGTGCATCGTCGTGACCCATTTGCTTGCTTGCATCGCCGTGTCCTGTCCATTTGCTTGAGTGCAAGAGAGGGCGCCACCGCCTCAGCGCTCGCCAGGTGGCGAGAGAGAGCGAACGGCGCGCGTTGACTATGGGAACGCTCTTTCTGCGATGAACGCTGAACTACCAGCTCGCGAGGAACGAGAATGCGCCCTCACCCGCGAGAGACAACGCCGAAGCAGGCAGATTCTGCTAGTGAGTTTCTTGAAAAAAATAAAAACGACTGCTCGCGCTGCACAACCGTTCACCAGCCACCCCGTACCTTGACCTGCAATATAGTGCCGCTGGGAGGTTTCTCTTGTGCGTAGTTGAACAATAAAGGTTCACAGTGTGCACGTTAACTAAAAGCGGACTGCGGGTCTCTGTGTCTAATCTTTCTTCTGTCTCTCATTGCACATTAGCAGTGATTTTGCTGTGGGAATCACCGGTGCACAGTGTATGCTTCGCCCCTCCACAGGTTTCATGTTAGTGGAGCTGAAACACCCTTCCCTACATGCTTCGCACCTCCCCAAATTTTCGTCGATGTTCTGGCTTGGGTATTCTCCAGTATTGCACAAGTTCCTTTGAAAAAGGAACGTAATAAAGAAACTAGTTCCCGTTACAAATTATTTTAAAGGGGTGTCCTGAACCGCTTTTGCAAGAAATCATTGATTGACCGCAGTATCGGAGTTTATTGCCTCACCAATCGGTCGCCGCAAAAAAAAAAAAAAAAAAAAAAAGAAATCCGTCAAGTACGAGCGGAGTTACACGGATTCGTCGCACGCTTTTAAGCGCTTTCTCTCATCTTTCATCCGGACGAGCGAGCTGGAAGCTAGACAGGGAGGCATGACAAGGGGGAAAGAAGCTAGGAGACGCGCGCGTCATGAAACACTATTGCTCTCTCCAGGTGTTATTCCGGTGCACACTAGTGTTGCTGCTGCGTAATTTCAGTGTATTATAGAGTGCGGCGCCCGGCACGTGGCGGCACCCAGCGGCAAGAAGCACATCTGTTCAAAACGCCGCTCTTGGTTTATGTCAGCTATCGGCCAATAGCAACAATCTGTTGCATGACGAAAAATGTGCTGTATGACGGCCCTCCGAATACGGTTCTCTATATGAAAAGAGGGCGCTTGAGAAAGTGGCAACTTCGCGCCCTGCTTGTGAGCTCTCCTTGGCGCGCACGACTCCAAGGCTTGGCTGAGCAGTTCGGAGCTGCGTTCGCTTTCTGCTGTATGTGCTTTTTTTACAAAGCACGAGGTGTGGTTCAACCCCTTTAATACGAAAGGAACGTGTTCTTCATCACCTCTACACATTAATCACGTGTACACCTTCTTCATCTGTATATGTCATTATCAGCGGGACATCATCTTCGTCGTCTCTAACTTGGCTATAATAAAGCGGTTCCATATAAATTATGGAGGTGCAGGGTATCGATTCCAGGACCTTTCGCATTAAAGGGACCGACAAATGATTTTTCTCGACCCATTTTCTTACGACGCGACAGAAAGCTCACCCTTCGCAGTGTTTGTAGCTTCAGTAGTTAATCCCAAAGGCACGTACTTATTTTACAAGCAGTATTTTTCGATCTGAAAGGCTCTAAATACGGATGCAGCTTTCCTCCAGCAACGCTGAGAATTGATAGCGATGCCGCCAGCCCTTTTCGCGATTTGTGAAAGCTATCGTTGTTCTGCTTTCCCAGGAGTTCCTGTAACTATGCTTAACCATCTTTATTTATAGCTTTTCAACTATTTTTGAAAATAACAAGCTGTTACAATGAGATGATGTGGCATTATACACCTTCCCTGTACTTGCACCGCGTTGTGTGCGCATGCGTCCAAGGTTGCCTGCGCCTATGTCATGGGTTGCTTATCCCGGCGTCGTTACTCTCTCGATGCGCGAGCCAAGCCAAGTCATCGAAAACGTCACTACGCATATGCGCGGCAGCGCGCGTCATTTCTGATACGAGGTGTAGGTAGCAAAACTATGTCGCTCCAAAATCTTAGCGACCTGGAAACTGCGTGCACGGTTTCATGAGCACGCTGAAAAGTTGCTCAAGACGCGCTGACGAGCATGGGATCATTACGTCACGCGAAGGCAGCGCTACTTTAATGCATACTACAAACGCAGGCCTATACGTACATTATTATGGAGCAATACCTTTTAATATAAAGAAACGAACAATATTTCAGTACTAACAAAAAAAACGTCGACCGCGTACAGCAATCAACGGTCACGTGGCCGTCTTCATCGGACCATTCATGTTTTTGATGCCAGAGGCGCCACAGGTCATTCTTCGCGACTTTCATTTAAGAAATAAAAATATAAATCCATCTCTCACGAAAAAAACAGGGTTGGTTGGAGTCAATGCAATGGACAATCTTTACATCAGTGGAGTCAATTGATTTCATATTCTGGGCAGTTGTCGGTCCCTTTAGGTCCGGCAGAATATGTTTCTTACGACCAGGGGTGCTATTCTGGACATTGTCAAATTCCGCCATGTTGTCAAATTCCGCCATGTTGATGATTTGATTGGTCACGCGAAGTCGTTCGCATTGTGGCGCTGCAATGGCGTTACGACACAGGAATCCGCGATGACGTAACGTGCCAGAAAATAGTAAATTTTTTCCGAAGCAACGCTTCGCCGTACTCTGTCATGTAGAAATAAAGGTTTGGGTGAAACAACGAAACCGAAATATGGTACTGAGCTGTGCCTACGGTCAACTTGCGGTTTGTCGAAACTACTGCTCGCTTGACGAAGAGCCGCCATGTCTGCAACACGATTGGACATTGCACTGATGGCGCCCATTGCGTCACAGGATCTCACTTTTTGTAGCGTCAAACTGACGTTGCGTGACGTTGCATCCTGCCAAATTTGCAGCTTAAAATGTGAGAACGATGAAGTGCCCAAAATTGGCCGCCATATTGTTGTAAATTGAGTTGCTTGTTCGATGTGCAGCCTCACATACGTATGTGTAGATGCCATTCCGTGAGTTACTTTACAAGCATGTTTTCGGTTAGTAATATTATAAAGTGTTGTACATGAAGCTTGCCTGTTAAAATAAAAGGTTATTGTTTAATTTGGCTTGTTCGAATTTGCGGTTCTCGCCGCAAGAGAACGCTAGATAAGCGAAGAAAAATGGCGCTGCCCTTTGTTGTGTAGTGGCTGGAGCTGTAGGAAGCATCGCGAGTACCGCGATGCTTTTGTGATGACCGATCAATTATTTCAACTGTGGTGCCGGCTGACGAAGGACAGTGTGCGATGGCTGTGCGGGGAGCTTCGCCAGGACCTGGAGAGGCGGAGTACGGACACGAGAACAGCCCCGACCGTTGTTGTTGTTTTTGTTGAGCTACAAGTGCTTTGCGCCCTTCGCTTGTTCGCCACCGGCAGTTACCACGACGCGATCTCGAACAACGAGGACGTGGCGACGAGCTAGTCCAGTGTGGGTCTCACGATTCATGCTGTCATGGAAGTGATCGTCGAGCGCCTCGGCAATGAGTGGATCGCCCTCCCTGCCAAAAGGAAGGCTTTGTCCACATAGATGCAAGATTTGAAGGCTGCGTTGAGGTGGTCGACGACACGTTCGTGTGCATAAGTGGGCCGTATGAAAAGGGCGATGGCAACAAGGCTGCTTACTTTTGCCGCAAGAACTTTTACGCCCCCAGCGTCATGGTGGTGAGAACAAATTTCATCTTATTCAATCTCGCGCATGCTGTTAGTAGAATGCAAATGAGGAACGTGAAAGACAGCTTTTCGCCACTCTCCAGTATTTTAACGACATTTGCCGTGGCTCCAACTGCAGTGATAGAAAAGAACGCAGTAGTCGCGGTAAACGGAGTTTCCGTCACTATTTAGTTTTGGCAGGGGTGACGTGACACCATAAAAAGTTTATCGAGCTTCATATTTGATCGTGGTAGCGTTTAAGAAAAATAATGCATGAATGGAAATCAAACGTGCTGATTGCGCTCTAATTTCATAAACAGTGATATGCAGACATGCAGTAACTGCCACATATGAAATGAAGGATACAGCTGTCGAAGCTGCGCTCCGAAAGCAACTCGAGAGAAATAAGTGCGTTGGACCACACAGTTACAGTTGTTCTGCATGCAGCTGGTTTTATTGCTGTTGCCGACTTCCTTCCAAAGCAAACAACACTCTGCAGGTATGTGACCAACCCTGCCGATGACTGCCCTCGCACTCGGGGCCCGTGCACGACGCCTTTATGTGGAAGACCTCCACCGTGAGCCAGGACTGGGCAGTGGACGCCGTGGCCAGGTTGGTGAATAGCTGCTTGGTATGCAAGCGTGAGAATGCTTGTGTGGTGTCTTAGTGTAGCAAAAACATTATTCATGGTAATTTTATTACACGCTGCATGGTTCTTAACTACTCAAGTCTCTTTGTCCAAATTTCTGCCCCGTATGTTAGTACTGGCAACTACCTTGGTCGAACACTATCTACTTTAGTGGCACTCATGTTACCTTGAATGAAAATTCTCTCATGCACACATTTCAGAAAACAAGTCATACTGAGACCCGAGGCGGCACACAATAATCCGACTTGCTCTCAGTGTATAATGGCAACTTGTCTTTCTATGGTCATGGGAAAGACTACTAGTGCAATGAAAGGTCAAGCATGAAATAAACTTTCATGAAGAGATTGTATGATCCTTTATTATAAAGTGGTGAAATAATAAATAGTAAGCATGCGATGATACAGAAAATGCTACACTGTGAGGCTATGTTAAAAAAAGAATACATCGAATACAACTGCCATAGATGTTGTACATTCATAAATACAATTAGGTGTAGAAAGGACAACTTGTATAAAAAATACAAATAAGCAAGCACAGCCATGTGCTATATAGCAATAAAATAAGTCAACTGACAACTCAAAGGTATTTCAGTCATGGTTCATAAAAAGCGCTAAAAAACAACTCAAACGGTTGCAAAAGAAACCTGCTGTCACGTTTCATTGACGGCCTAAGCACAAAAAAAAATCTAAGGGAAACCAAGCCTTGAGTGCGCTGACCGTCTGCAGCCGCACATCAGTCCCAAAAGAAAGAACAACACCCTTACCACCAAAGAAGATGCGCCTTCTGTCACTCGCCCCTTCTTTTCTATGAAAGAGGTTAAGGGCTGCAGTTCAGTAGCTTCGTTGTCATTCCTCCTGACGAAGGAATTGAGTTGATAAAGCCATTTTTTCGTTGGAGCATTTCAAAAGCCGTAATTATGTAACCTAACCAGACAAGCAATTCTGTGAATATGTCTAGCTGTAAAAAAAAAGGAAAGCAGTGCATATCAGTGACACGATGTCTTCGAATAAGTTAAAAGAAGTGAGAAAGGAATAGTACATAATCATGTATACATTCATATTATGCTAATTGAAACACTGTCCTCCACAGGTGATAGTGCATATTCGCTTCAACCTTGGCTGCTTAACCCCATCCCTGGAGCACATCCTGCAGAATCCTCTGCTGCCCGATTCCACCGCACCCACACTTCACTGCGGTGCGTCGTGCTTTGTGTCGTGCTTCACAACCTCGGTGTTGGCAGCAGCTGCCTGAGCGAGACGACATCCCTTGCACTGAAGAACTCGAATGAGAATATGCGGACCTTTACAACAACAATAGCGACGATACGGCTGCAGTAGACATGAACCAGGCGGGTAGGCAAAGGCAGGATCACGCTCTGTAGTGGTTCACAGCTGGGCACGACTCGATGTAATGGGGTTTACATTCCTGCGAGATGTGCACAGAAACGTGAAACACAAGAAGCTCTTGCTGTTTCTCATGACAAAGTAGCCACTTGCATTGTATTCGATCCTATACCTATCCCCTGTACTTGTGTTCTTGCAGGAATTGTATTCTGACAAAAGCTTCATTGTGTTCGTTCATTGAGAGCATGCTAATTGTACCAAGCAGTTAGGCAAAAGCATGCTCAGTTTCTGCCGCAAATCGTAGGAGGACTAGTTTGTTGAGACCATAGTGACTCTGTATTATTTTGCAGCAGTGCATGCAACATTGAATGCCATTCCAGAGCATTGTTTTCGGCACTTTATTCACAATGCGAACCCATGTGATGACTGTACGAGTCTGGCAGGTGTGTACAAAAGCTCTATTCATGTAGTAGCCACTCGTACATTCAAGAGCACAAACTTGCTGTGATTGGTAATCTATGTAAACGCTTATAGGCACAAAACGAACCAGTACCGAAAGGGGCAACGTGGGCACAGACAGCACTGTGTAGCTACTTTCTGTCCTGGTTTCTCTGGTGGACTATAAAAGTTTACATGCAAGAGTAACACATGATATTTCATAATGTATTGTGAGTCAATTGATCTTCTTCTGTTAATTCATCATTGTGAGTCAATTCATCATCCTTGCAATAATAAAAAGCAGTCAAGTTGTCTCATTGCTTGCATCATTGTCTTATCATTCACTGCTGCCAACAACAACAAAGGATGCCTCTAATATTGTACCAACCAGTTTTGAAACCAGCACATCTGCATAAAAGACATCTCTTTGAATGCAGTTTGTGCATTTCTTAGTGTTGCCAGTCCAATGTAACATCAACTGCATGAAATACTACAATTCCTCTTCTTTACTGTGGCCATTACGCACTTCTTATCCGTATGTTGTAAGCAACGTGGAAGTACCTTCCACAGTTAACACCTTCGGAGGTGCATCACTTCTGTGGATTGAGATTCGCCTAGACTTTATCTTTCAGATTCAACTGATCGCGCGTAACGTGAGGTCCTGAAACTTAACTCTTATTGCTTCTGCTTATGTATATTTACATGATTGTAACTTTTACTTACAGTAGTCCTTACGCATCCTCAGCAAAACATATAGCACCATCTTAATGATCACGACAGTTCAGGAAGATACTTCGCGCATCGGAGACGTTATAAATAACTCAGCTGGCTGTTGGGCTAGTTGGCGCATTACTTAAGATAAACTAGACGCGGAACAGCCACCGCAACAAAAAAGACAGAAGGAACAGAAGGGGCATTATTAATACTTGCAATGCTGTGCAGCTCCTTATAGCGCTTCTGGACGCCGCGGGCCCTGGGAACGAAGGGCCACCGCAGCCCAAGACGGGGTCGATGCGCATACTTGTAACGATGCGGGCGTCGTCCACCGAACGTGCGTCGCCAAATCGAACGGCCATCCGCCTGTTCTCCTGCAATAAGCATGTGCATAGCTGAAACTTCAACACCACCCGAGTGAAACGCAAGCTTACCTGACTGCACCGTCATTCCGCGCCTCGAGCTCGAGCTGCCGCCACTCCGGCGGCGGCCTGCTGCTGGGGCCCAGGCGGTAAAGGCGCTCTGTCATCGTCTATCACGGCTCCCATCGTACCTCCGATAGTAAGTTGCAAACCACCCTCCCCATACAGGGACGATCGGTAAAAAAATGCAACATCGCGGCCCACTGTTCGCGATCTGCCGACATAACCACATAACCACAGAACACCTACACAAAACAACCAGCGAAATAACGATGTCGGCAATGTCGACGCTGGCTTGGCTGGTTCGCTTATTGGCTAAAAAAGTTACTATGCTTTGTCGCTCATCTCCAAATATGGCGCTAAATTGCAGACGTTATCGTCTGCTTCACAACTTTAAAACTAAACGCTTCACTTTTCTTTTATTTTTTTGTTGTTACATTAACAGTTTCAGATACAAAATACTATTTAATTGCACGTTTCTTTGCATCTTATGTCCCCTTCACGTCACGTTTCGCAAGCATTTCATGCGTTTGCGTCATCATTGTGTACACGTCACGACTACGTCAAATTTGACAGAAAATGGCGGAAGTCGAGAATAGCACCCCAGTTCTTGCGTGAGACATTCCTTGCGCGATGCAACTTTACTGTGCCGCATGTGGTTGGGCGTGGCATTTACGAATGCGTATTCGAGTCTCATTGGAATGGCCAGCAGTGCGGCATGCAACATTTGCGCCTGCGAGGAGACGCTTGAACACATTCTATGCCACTGCCCATCATACCAAGTTCAACGACGTAGTATGGAAGTCAAGCTCCGTCACCTGGACTCAAGACCGCTGACAGAAAAGAAGATCTTGGGACCTTGGCCTACGGTCTCGCATATGCGCAAGGCCACGAAAGCCCTCTTGTGCTTCTTGAGGACCACAGGACTTCACGAGCGCCTGTGAACTAACAGCGCGAGTTCGTGTTGTGTAGTTTCAAACTGTTCATCCATCCCTTTCATACTCTTCTTCTTTCTTCTTTACCCTTTCTTTTCTATTATTTCCCCTTCCCCCACCCCAAGTGCAGGGTAGCCAACCGAGCCAAAGCTTGGTTAACCTCCCTGTCTTTCCTCTTCGTATCTCTCTCTCTCTCTCTCTCTCCTGTGAATGCAGGTCCTGATTGCTTATCGTGACGTCACCAGTTCCAGGGCTAAACAAGAAATCTGAAATGTTGAAAGCAACAAGCATTAAAATTTTTGGCTGTTCTGACGACGTGATGATAGCCTTCTCACGTGACCGAGCCTGCGTGAGACAGACGTAGCTTTGCATTACTGTGTACTGAGGCAGCATAACAATTCATTCTGCATAGAAGCAGACGTTCATTTCACCGCACTATCACGAATGTGGAAGCCGACCTTCATTTGATGACACAATCGTGTTGTATGGTGACATTATCAGACATGCATGCGCGACGGATTACACGGTAAGCCGCCGAGATGAAGAGGGATGATATGGCGCCACCTATTCTTCTTCTTCTTCTTCTTCTTCTTCTTCTTCTTCTTCTTCTTCTTCTTATTATTATTATTATTATTATTATTATTATTATTATTATTATTATTATTATTGCGCATAATAACCTTACTCGACACAGTCTGCATCGATGCAGCTGTGCGCTCAATTCGCAGACCAGTAATGAGCTACAGTCTCTAGAATGTGCCCACACTGTCGGTACATGACAAATACGATTTGCGTTCACACGCGTATAGCCAGGGTCCCCGGTGATTCCGTGTTTTGCTTTTCTTCTGCATTCTTGCCACTTTTTTCTGGGTCTAACACCCACATGACCCGCGGGCGTCTTGCATTAAGCTTCATTTGAAAGTTCATTGAAAGACGTAACCTCAGAGGGGGGAAGAAAGAGAACCCTCTCAAAACTTTTCCTTCGTACGAACCCTTCCTCATTCACACCCTGGCGAGAGCGAATCGGCAGAAGCGGGCGAAGTGTCCGCGCGATGTAAGCGCAGTTGACACAAACACTCCTCGACCGTATATCCTGTCGTGAACATTCGCAGCTTCATCAGTACGCACGCTCTGCCGCAGTTTTTCCCAGTAGTAACGTTACCCACTTCCCTGCACAGAGAAAAGCAGCTCACAAATATTTGTCTTGCAGTTTGTCATCCGCAGAAAACTGAATTTTCCCCCTGAGCGCTGATGTCTCAAGACATACTAAAATAAGCATGACCGTAATAATACGAACGTGTGCGCAAACGCAAGCACTGAGTCTCACCGCCTTAGAAAAATCTCTGTGCCAAACTTGTGCTTCTCGCTCCTGTTAAGTGAAAACGTATGTGATACAAAACATACTGCGAAAGTGTGCATTCTGCTGCAGGTTGAATGGTGTACATAATGTCAGATGTGATGTTGCTTTTCCAGATGGCGGGTGTGCTTAATTACTCGAGGCTGCAGTTTTCTTTAGCTTTATAAATCTATTCTCCTGCCTGTTTCATCATGCAAACTTTCTCACGCGACATACTGAAAACGATAGCTGCGGCAGTTTTCCACCAGACGACCGTATACCGTGTGCGTCTCACTTCGCTTATCAGAAATTTACAGCAAGCGGGCGCTTTAGTATCCAAGGGCAGGTAGGGAGATTGGAAAGAACAAAGTTTGCTTATAAAAACAGGCCTGAGATGGAAAACGTATTTTGAGTGCAGAATGTGAGTGCTTAATTTTTATCTTGACGAAACGTGTTTTAATACATAAGCACTGCGCCATCGTGATAGTGAAATCACCAATAGAATTCTATACGTAACACCATTAATAAGTGAATGTACTTAAGTCAGCTCATATTCTCGGGGATATGTTTAAGCTGTGGCTTAGTTTTAGCCTAATTTCAACTTCCAAAAAATACTTCAGAGTTTGAAATCGAATAATGTTGCCAGGAAAAGTACATATCGGGAAAACGCGACGCGAATGCCTATATATCTACCTGGTAGATGTCCAATTGACGGACCTGTTCTAGCTTCTTGGGTTCTGTTTATTAAATGCAAACTTCGTTTTAAGTGCGGGGCACTTTACGGGTCCAGCTTCTCGTTCACCGTCTCATGTCGCATGGTCACGCAGTGGTCAATACAGTCAATACATGCCTAAAGCGAGGCTAACAATGCTCAAAACCAGTGCAAAATATCAACTACAATGTCTAAAATAATATAAACTACAGAAATAACCAAGAATTAATGGCAATAATTTACCTAAAACCGCGAAAAACGCTTCTGAAGCATCCGGCAGATACCCGCGCCGCGCAAGAGAGGGCACCACCGCCTCGGCAAGCGCGCGATTGCCACGGGAATCGCTGGGTTGCCCGTGCTACGCACTTCCTCAGGTTTCACGGTAGTGGAGCAGCATTAGGCGCAGGATTTAGAACTACAAGATCTACAAAGAACTATATACATTAGCGCTGCATTAACTGCATAATTTTTTCTACGAAATTTCTACGTGCGAATGCAGGCTACGGCTATGGGTGCCCAGGCCTATGGAGCCCTGTTAACTTTCCTGAACACAAGGAATTTGGCCTCCCGTTTATGGACGTTTTCACGTGTTCCTAGTGATTTCTGTCTGCGTCTCCTCCATTTGTTGATTTCATATTTTCGTTGCCCTTTTTTCCCTCCTATCTTCATAACCTCCATTTTCTCCCTCTTCTGCCAAAAAGAGAAGGCAGGTGTTTGTGCCCCTCAAGATGGCAGTTGTCAGCATTCAGGCTGATTGTCCTAAAAGTTAAAATGTGCGAAAAAAGTAAACAGGAAGAAAAGAAAAGAGGTGTGTCACTTTCATTGCTAATCATGGAAGAGTGGCGAGCGAATATTGGCTATTTCTTACCATATTAATTAATATTGCGGGTGCTCCTGTAAAAGAAATACCAATAATATGTCCGTTTCACGAAAAAAAAAATGAGCAACTACTGTACTTTTATAACTGAAGTATCCCCAACGCTTAAAACAAAGACAACTTCCGAATTTTAACGAAAGGTTTGTTTGCATCACTTAAACATTACAGAATCGTTTCGCAGCCTGGATAAAGAAAAGAAGCCCACACACCGCTTGCATCTGGCATCCCTGCATGCCTAGAGCACAGCGCACAGTTTAAACAGAAATCACGAGACCCTTTCGACGATGCATGCTCGCTCGTAGCGTCTCATACTGAAACGTACTTACAGACGCTGCGCTTACTTGACTAGATTTTGTTACAGACAAGAATGTATTATAGAAACCGAAGCGCCATTCAGTATTCAGTTTTGGTACTATGTTACGGATGGCGCCAACCTCGTTACTTGTGGACATGTTGCGATTAAAGCGGTCCATGCAGAACGAATTTGGCTGAAAGAAAATGGCGGCGCTAACGCTGGTGGTTCCATCGATAAGTACAGTTAGCTGCTTCGGGCTCCGGTATCGCTCATAGCGCAGCAGTGATTGAAGATTGAAGGCTGCTAAAATTCTGGCCAATCGTTGCGGCCGTCCTCGCCTATTCGGTTGGGAGGCGATGCAAAAGCGGGCATCCCAAATGCGGGAGGAGAGAGGCCCAACAAACAGCTCCGTTGGTGTCTCGGTGCGCAGCCCAGGAAAGGCGAGGCCTTCGTTTTGAGCCTGATGAGAGCTGTTCCAATGAGGGAAAGTCGGTGGGCGACACAACTGGAGCGCACGCTGATAACGGAGCCACCAAGTAAACCGCAGGACGGAAATCGGAAGCTGCGCGAGCGGGAGAAAGCTCGCCGGGCGACATCTTTCGCCAGAAGCGAGCGTTATCTGCAAGCCTCGCTCCGTTGTCTTTTACGTCTGTCGTCGCCCGCGTTGCGGACGCGATAACGCCGCCAGATCGAGCAGAAGGGGCAGAAAAAGAAGCAGAGCCCAATGAAAGCCTCGTGAAACAGCGACTACAAAAGAAGCCAAGCAGAGCCGCAAAATGGCTGCCGCAGCTTGCCTGAACCTAGAGGGCGCCGCAAACAGTTGGTTGGTGGCGATAGCGCGACGTACGCCGCGTTTCGCGCCCTCTTCTTGTTTGGCTGTTATCTGGCGAAGCTCCCGGCGCAAAGCCAGTGGTAGATCCTCTCTGCTCGCGCTCGAATCGACGCCCAAAACCAGCGCAGAAGCACTGAAAAAGGAAGACGCGCGCGGAAAGACGCGGCCGTTCGAATAGGCTATCTGGACGTCGGCCGGTTGCAGATCTGAAGAGGCCCCGGTGCAGAAATCGTTGGGAAAATATTCGCAGCAGGAGAAAGAAATCAAAAGGCAGTGCGTCCTTATCAGCGGCTTCCGGCCCTTCCGTCGCTACTCCACCACGCTACGCCGGGGAGAGGAAATGACGTCACCGGAAATGGCTTCGCTTTTCGCGAACACCAACTTCTGCGTCTCCGGCATGGCCCTCGCCGCATCGTGTCCTACCCTTTCCGATTTGTGCCAGAAGCTGGCGGGCTTATCAGCTTGTCTGCTGCTTTTACCGCACGCTGCCATTGTAGTCGCGGGCGCTTTTATTTACTTGCGCTGCCGCTGCTGACCGCGGACGCGCGCGAGGGAGCGACAGCACGCGCGCGGCGCACCGTGAAGGGCGTTCTGCGAGTGCGCAGGGCGTGCGAAAAGCAGTGCGCGTGGGAGGCCTTGCCAACAACTCAGTGTACGCAGCGCGCACGACAAACCAAGAGGTCGAGCCGACCCTTTACCGGCGCTTCTTTATTGTTACTCTCACCCTTGGTGCGACCTTACTACACTGACAAAGAGGGCAGTCAAGAAACTAAACCGGCACAACTCGGTGATTATTTGCTGCATACGAGAAGTAGGGCCTACAATCCGACTTGCTGTATACACAAGAACAGGAACAGGCGACAAACGCTGCCAAGAATGATGACAAGATAGTGGGAAATTTTGACAACTGAAGCCGGACGCTTTACTAAATAACACAAATAACTAAGGCACAGCTTTATGCACAGATCCTATGAACAGCTTGCAAGGAACATTTTTCACGTTGCTCACTCATCGATCCTCCGATCTGTATCTCTGTTGCCATCGTCGGCTGTCCTATGTCCATGAAATAAATATGGCTAAATGCGCTACTTTCTACTTTGACTCTGTCCTCGGTATATTGCTGGTGTAGGTGTGACTCATCCACCGTGAGAACGATCATGCCACTGTGCACAGTGACAACGTGCATAAATATTCTAGCCACGCGTGTGCCACCGCTGTTTCCTTCGAAAGGATGGCTATGACACGCATGCTGAAAGCCACGCGATTTACGGCGCATTATGCCGCCGACACAGTCCCCATCGTTCCACAGTGTGTAAAGCCCGCAGCAACACTGACAACTTCCAGGCACGGAAGAAGCTCAGCGGATCAGTAGGTGAAACACTGGTGTATAGATATCGGTGCGAGGAACATTCCTGCTCCGTGAGCTCGAATAACGCATCGCAAGTCACCCGGCCATCGTCACAAGACAATTAAGCAGCGCGCACTTCACCATAGTTCACCATGGTTCATCGTAGTGCCTTCTTAATTTCTGCTTATAATGCGTACAAATCAGGCTTTGCGCCTTTTGTTGCTGCTTCTGTTGTCTTGATGTCTGTGTGTACATTACCTCGGTGTCCGAGCTTCAATTGTTAGTTCAGCGCCTGTGGCTCGTGTTCTTTCTTTTCTCTGTTCTCACGTTGCTCTGCGAGCTTTGCTCTTTAAATTTCGCACACCTCGCAAGCGCACATTAATTCCGGAACTGGCTTGCCTCTTTGCTCCGAAATATCGCAGAGGAAATGACTCTCTCCTTGCCGTGGCCGCGCTTTCTTCTTTCTTTTTCCTGATATAAACGAATGCGACACGAAAGAAATTGGAAGGGCAAATATTGTTGTGGCATTGAAAGTCTGACGAAGGCGAAGTTCACGGAGAGGAAGACGACGAAGTTGCGTCGAGGACAACAACCGCAATATCGCCTGCTTGACTGTTCACCTACTGTATATGCACTGTATATATATGTTTGTAAAAAATTTGGTGGAGATGCCGGGTACAGCGCTTTGCAGCTGAATCCCGAACTGTGCACGTGAGGTCAAACATATACCGCAGAAAATATTCACAGCAGGATGAGGCGTGTGTCTCGGCTGCTGCAGAAATCCAGAAACTACTCCACAAATTGTAATAGAATGCCGCAATATTCATTCAGCCAGACCTCTCGGAGGTTATGGGATTCAAATGGACGTATCAACTGATCAGCACTTGAGATAACCAAGATACACCGGTGAAAAAAAAAAAAAAAAAAAAAAACAGGGAAGAGATTGATAGAACCGCTGTCTTTACACGTGTAGGTAATAGTGCAAAAATAAAGGCTTGCATGAAGAAATAAATAAAAAAAAAACATATAAAATATGACCAGAACATTCGAATAGAGGAAATAACACCTTCTGATTATGACAAACAGATTAGGTGGCGACATGTCGCGGGCTTGTTTTCGAAAAGAATGCTAATTAAAGGGACCGACAACTGCCCAGAATATGAAATGAGTTGACTCCACTGATGTAAAGATTGTCCGTTGCACTTACTCAAACCAACTCTGTTTTTTTCGTGAGAGATGGATTTATATTTTTATTTCTTAATTGAAAGTCGCGAAAAATGACCTGTGGCGCCTCTGGCGGCAAGAACATGAATCATCCGATGAAGACGGCCACGTGACCGTTGATTACTGTACGCGGTTGACGATTGTTTTGTTAGTATTCAAATATTGTTCGTTTCTTTATATTGAAAGGTATTACTCCATAATAATGTACATATAGGCCTGCGTTAGTAGTATGCATTAAAGTGGCGCTGCCTTCGCGTGGCGTAATGATCCCATGCTCGTCAGCGCGTCTTGAGCAACTTTTCAGCGTGCTCATGCAACCGTGCACGCAGTTTCCAGGTCGCTAATATTTTGGAGCGACATAGTTTTGCTACCTACACTTCGTCTCAGAAATGACGCGCGCTGCTACTCGGTGCGGCCGTGCATGCACAGTTACGTTTTCGATTACTTGGCTTGGCTCGTGTATCGAGAGAGTAACGACGCCGGGACAAGCCATCCATGACACAGGTGCAGGCAACCTTGGGTGCAGGCGCATACAACGCTGTAAAAATAGCGGGAAGGTGTATAAAGCCACACATTTCATTGTAACAGCTTGCTGTTTCCAAAAAATGGTTGGAAAGCTCAGAATAAAGGTGGTTAAGCATAGTTACAGTAACTCCTGCGAAAGAACAACGACAGCTTTCACAAGGGCTAGCGGCATCGTTATCAATTCTCAGCGTTCCTGGAGCAAGCCTCCATGCGTGTTTGGAGCCTTTCAGATCGAAAAATACTGCTTATAAAATAACTACGTGCTTTTCGGATAAACCACTGCAGCTACAAACGCTACGAAGGGTGAGCTTCCTGTCGCGCCGTAAAAAACTGGGTCGAAAAAAATCAGTTGTCGGTCCCTTTAAGACCGCCGTCATCATGATCATACTCACGAATACACAAACGAACTCTGTATTTTGTCATCGGCTTCTTATACCTCAAGTGCTGGTATAAAACCCAACAGACGTCACGAGGGAGCGTATACGTATAAGGCGTTCGCCGGATATTCGCGGCTAGAGATGCGAGTCGCAAGACAACTAAGCGTAATAGCAAATTTATAAGGGAGTAAATGGAATGGTCGAAATGACAAACTCACGGCAGTGTACATCGTTTCATCATGTTTGTTACGACAGGGAAAGCTCATTTTTCATGCCACCACAAGAGCAGCCTTCACGCTTCAATTGCTTCAAGGGGAACTAAAGACAGGCTTTCCCGCAAATGCTGGCGGCTATGCTGACCGCAACGACACAAATGAATGAAGAAAGCGAGGGCGGCGGGTGTGCAAGGGTAAGGCCACACAGCGCTAACTACCGCCACGTCCAACCATCCGTATCCCGATTGCAAGAATAAGCTGCTCAACCGGGGATACAGGGCGATTCTGTTAACATCTGGCCTGCTCGAGCCTGTAGTTACCCCTGTGGATAAAACTTCACGGAATAAATCCACCACCGCACACACACACACACAGGGCTCGGAATACAGGAGGCCAGCGCAGAAAGCTGGCAAGACGAGACGGTAGTGAAAGCCGCGCGCATGCTGTGTGCTCAGTAAACCGCTAGATATTCGCCGAGATAGAACACTTTGAGAATTTGCAAGCCTCGTAATGGTGCGCCGGTTTGCTTCCTGGGAGACCGCTTGCTTTCTTTATCCCCTTGGCAGCGCACGCTACGCTCGGTCCGTTTGGCCGGCTTGCCCTGAAATCGCGCCATCTAGACCGCTCCATTAACGGCTTTGCTGGCGAGTGCGGACGTTCCGGCCTTGGCGTTGACTTTTTGCAGCGCGAATATAACCACTGACGTTTCTGACCTTGGAACCGATCAAGGATCCTCGCAGAGATAATCTACAGCACCTGTTCTCGCGCTCTTGCGTCTCCTCGTGAGCCGCATTTGTGCTTCTTACGGGGCGAGCCTTCGGATGCGGTAATAGTTCGCGAAGACGCGAGAGTAAAATGTGAGAGGGAGATAGAGAGAGGGAGAGGGAGAGAGAGAGAGAGAGGTCTATGAGGTCTCCGAAAAAGATATACGCGTGGACGCAGGCATCGGCGGATTTACGGAGGTGCCTCGCCCACCAGGAAAATAATCACATCGATGCATAAAGTCAGCGTCAGGACAGAGACCTAAAGGGTCAAACTTGAAAATCGTGTGCATACATCCAGGCAATTAGGCGAGTGAGTAAAAAAAACGCTGCTAGCGGCAGTGGTGTATACTTCCGAAACTGAAAAAAAAAAGTGAACGAGAAGAGATGCTTCACTAACATCGTGACATAAAATTCGGTGAAAAGGAATGATGGACAAGGCTGCGCGGCCCGAAAAAGCTCGTAAGCAGCTGCGTAAATGGCAATCTGTCAGCGATTATTGAGGAAGCGTGTCTCCTACAGCTGATGGCGAAACGAAGGCCGTTTACAGCCTGTCTGCAATCGTAGCCGATTTACAAGATTATCGGAATAGACCTTCCGCGTCACAGCAGACCCGCAAGAGGAAGCATCATCGTCCAACGTCATGTAGCGGTAAATACTTGTTACGGAGCCCGAAGACAGCCTGTAGCTTGAGCAAGTAAAGGCCATGTAAAATTGCGCTCCACGTTAATTCATCACGCGTACAGGAACAGAGTACACTCGACGTTCTGCTCAAGTGGCAACTTATTCCACATCGCGATGTACAAGAAAGGATGTTAGGTTCGGTTCAGGTAAAGATGAGGGTGAGAAGTAGCCGTCGCTCCTGCGAAAAATGAAACGTACGGCTTTACTTTGAACTGCTTCCAATCTGGCTACGTAACATATAGCTTCTAAGGTGATTAGACCGCGGAGGCATAATCGATTATGGGGCGAAAAAGAGATCTCTACACTAACAGGTTAATAGCTTTTGGAGCGTTCTGAATAGTTCGACGTAGATACCCCAGTTGTTGTGAGGCTTCATAACATGATATAAATTAATGTATGCAGGCCATGAGAGATCGTGAGCCAATGTAACGTCAAGATATTGGGTAACTCTGGTTCAAGAAGGTCCATTGAAAGAATGTGTAGCAATAACTGGCATTGCTTTGTTTTTTTTTTTTTCTAAAGATGAAAGCACCTTTTTTTTAAAGTTAATGCTTATTTTTATATTTTTCACTCCAGGCGCAGAAAGAGGCAGAGGAATCGCTTAATCGCTCGAGATCAATTGCGGAAACAATCACGTCGTGGAAGGCCTAATCATCTGCGTAAAAACCGATGCTGGAAGATAAATTTTATGGCAAGTCATTGACATGAAAACAATAAGGGGCCCAGGACTGATCCTTGAGGAACCCCAGCAGCCACTTCAGGGGCGTAGACAGAATTTTTTTTCGGGGGGGTTCAACCATACTTTATGTATGTTCGTGCGTGCGTTTGTATGTGCGCGTGTATATATACGCAAGCAAAACTGAAAAATTCCGGGAGGGGGGTTGAACCCCCCCCCCCCTGGCTACGCCGATGACCCACTTCTAGAACTAATGACTTTGCGGGAAAAGTCGACGGATTGCTAGAAAACTAGCAATCCAATCAACCAAACGGGAATTCTTTAGAATACCATATAATTTATGCAATAGCTGAGAGTGAATTCGTACCGAATCGAGGGCTTTCAATAAGGATCAATAAGGAGTCAATAAGGATCTCGACAATCTGATTATATGCCAATATGGTCGCACAGCGCGCGCGTGTACGTGCCGATAAAATGAGCAACAAATGAGACTTTCCCGCAGCTGCTACTTTAGATAGCGATCAGTGACACACAACATTAGGAAACCTCCATTATTGACCCGCCGTTTTTTCCTTGATGTCGTCTGGCGGCCACGTCACGGTTGTCTAGGTGTTATCTTTTACGTATGCTCCACCTTCCTTTACAAACACACGCAGTCTTCGCTTATCCACCAGAAACGAGTGCATCTTTTTTTTTTTTTCGTGCCACTGTATATCAAGGAAACTTTCGACACATATAACGCATCTTGCTCGGACTCCTCACCACCTAGCTTCTTTACCAGCAGACAGACCACGCACGTATTTTTGCCAAACGGTAACCGCGTATCGCGAGTCTTTACCGACACGCCCGCCGCGAGACCTTCGATTCCTCCGTGGTGCCTGACTAGGCCCAACATCAGCCTAACAATACCTGGCATCCAGAAAATAGCATGTATGTCGTTACCTGCTCTTAAACTGCTCGCTTTGCTCCTGCTATAGGAGAAGTACACACCGACGGCTCCGTTTTGTCGAACAGCTCAACTGCAGCTGTTGTGATACCGATAAAAGGCACCACAATCAAACTCAAGTCCTCCCACTTTATGACATCGACGGCAGCAGAGCTCGAAGCGCTTCGTGCCGCATTTCATTTCATGAGTGAGGAACGGGCACAAAAATGGACTATGTTCAGTGACTCCAAGGCGGCACTGCAGTCTCTTCTATCACTACGCCGCGGCCCGCACGAGCTACTGGTATTTGAGATTACAGAAGAGAGGCGCCATTTAACTGAGAAAGGACATGAAATAACTTTTCAGTGGCTTCCAAGTCACTGTGGGATTATCGGCAATGAACGGGCCGATCAAGCTGCCCGTTCCGCCAATACTAAAAACAACCAAATATTAATACCGCTCTTCAGAACTGCCGTTGTACGGAAGCTCCGCGTGTTTGCTCGTCAACGGACCACGTCGCAGTGGAAGGAGCCACACTTCAAGCACGCACGACTGTATTCCCTAACCCAACTCTCAGCCTTCGAATTCCTCCAGGACTTCATCGAGGTGACGCTACCCTTCTGTGCAGGTTGTTGTTGGGTGTCGTCGACACCGCAGCTTGTGACCACTGCGGGAGTGATGAAACGATTAAGCATGTTCTGTGTGACTGTCCACAGTACTGTTCGCAGAGACAGTCGCTTTGCAACGCGCTCGATATATTGGACGACCGAACTCTTTCGGTGCGCCATCGACA
Source organism: Rhipicephalus sanguineus (assembly GCF_013339695.2). NCBI lineage: Eukaryota > Metazoa > Arthropoda > Arachnida > Ixodida > Ixodidae > Rhipicephalus > Rhipicephalus sanguineus. Next base: position 191,466,951 of record NC_051176.1, read on the forward strand.
GGACTTCACAGAAGAAGGTTGTGCAGGCGCTACTGCGCTTTCTGCGTTCAACCGGTCTATCAGAACGGCTCTGATTGGATGTGTTTGCATGTGTGCATATTATTATTTTTTTATTTGATATCTCTCTGTCCTCTTTCCGACCCTTATTTCACCGCCCCTGTGCAGGGTAGCAAACCGGTTATTACTGCCAGGTTTTTCATCCATTTCTCTCTCTCTCGACAGACACGCTTCTGGTTAAGGCCGATCTTTTCCAAACGTCGCTACCGCTTTCCTTTTTTCCATGGTGCGTGGTTGGCTGAATGCTCTTTCTTCACTCTCATTTAGTTTTGTCAGACTAGGTCTAAATTAGGCTACGCGTGAGCATTCACGCTATGTGTACTACCACTCTACGTTAATGAATCTGGCATCCGCAGGTTGAAAGCAACCGGTGGCTTCTTTCTCGGTAGTTACAACCGAGCCAACGCCCTACCCTTGCTCCTCCATACAATATACACGGTCTTCCACTCTCTCCGGAAATACTGACTGCATACCTGGTGAAGACGCTGTGCAAAGTGTTGCGGGCGTGAGGGTCCCTCGAAACTGCCACGCGCGTTTTCTCTCTCCGTCTCCCACGTACACGTAGCCGCAGCGATCTCCGCATCATTTAGGAAAAGGTTCGTCACTGCCTGAGCTGTGCCAGCAGATTGTTCAAGACTTATTGCCGGAGAACCATGGAATCCAGAGGCTCTCAAAGAAGCAACCACTTGTTTGCCGACCGAGAAACAAACAACTCTGAGGGTCAACTGACTCTCGACGTACTGCTCGTGGCGATATATGCTGGCGTCACTGCGATGATGGCGGACTTCAGGCGCGTATAGCGTTAGACGACGCTCCCGGCATATTACCGCGCACTAAGCTGTTCTTTCAATGATAATTAATAATAAACGCTGTGGTTTTACTTGACAAAACCACAACGTGATTATGAGGTACGCCGTAGTGGAGGGCTCCAGAAATTTTGACCATCTGGTGTTCTTTAAGGTGCACTGACATCTCTCGGCACACAGGGGTATAGCGTTCCGTCTCCATCGAAATGCGACTGCCGCGGCCGGGATCGAACCCGCGTCTTTCGGTTCAGCAGCCGAGCACCGTAACCATATACCACCGCAGCTCTTTAAATTATCATTTTTATTTATTTACTTTAAAGGAAATCTATTATTATTTTTTTGCACAGATATAAAAGATAGTGCAGGCGGAAACGTACAGGTTGTTGTGCTCATTAATCAACGAAAGAATATGATCTTCGGAGCCTACTTTTACGTGGTATTTCGCGTATTGAGGAGTAAGCCTTACGCTTTTCTTCGGTGAACACAGTAAAAAGCGGTAAGAGGGACATAAAGTGTTACATAGAACAATGAAGCCCAGGAAAGAAGTAGTCAGTGACGCAGTGGTAGGAATCGAATTGTTGGCACCAGACTGAGGCTGCAGTTTTAAACACGCGAAGCGGATGCCAGTACGTGCTCCAAGGTTTAACCTGCCGGACCACAAGAACAAGCACGGAGGCACAAACGGCGCAACAAGACACAAAAGAGAAAACGTGGCCTTGGGCCACGAAATTGAATAATAGAAATACACGATTCAACATGAGCAGGGATCGAGAGTACATGACTGCACGTCGTTGCAATGTTTAGCCCGAGTCACCCCCAAATTATTGTATAAATTTACCCAATAGAGCGGAGCTTAAAAGTGCACCATCTCTTTCTGTCTTAATATGGTATAGTCATTGACATCGTGCAATTTAAAATTCTAAAGAAGGCGGCGTTTGCGGAACAACCAAGGGCTTGCTTTTGTTTACTAAAACCTAATACATTGGGCGCGCAGCTCATTTATTTTGTGAGCCTGGTCCCAAATATGACAAGAACAAACATCGTTATGGTATAAGGCTCTTCACACTAAAAGGGAAGCTATTCAAGCAACATTTGAACACTGCATGCCAGTCGCCGTCATAGGTCGGCAAACTCACTTATGAGCAGACTCACTCAGACTCAGATAGGGCCGTGAGTCTTAGTCTAAGTGAGTCCGGGTGAGTAATAATTTGGTAAGTTTGAGTCCGAGAGAGTCCGGTTGAGGAAAAGTTTAGTGTGTCTGAGTCCGAGTGAGTTCGGTTGAGGAAAATATTGGTGAGTCCGCGTGAGCCTTAAGCGCAAAATATACTTCTCGAGTAAGTCTGAGTGAGCTCCACCTTTTATTGCCGACCTATGGTGATATCTACTCATCTTCAGCATTACTGTCAGCCTTGTATCGGCTTTAGTTTATATTCAAGTGTATTTACTCATATCTCAGCGCACTAGCATTCATTCGCTACCTCAATATCTATAGAGGCGTGAGTTAGGGATAGGGGTGCCCTGACCTCCGCCGCGAACCCTTTCACGGGAAGCTCTTGATAAAAATATCTCGTGTGAGTCGCGTATTTCATAAAAAAAAATGTCCTTACTGGATTTAAACCACTGATAACTCGTAATGGAAGGTCAAATATCAAAAGGCGCATTGTAGAGCACCGATTATGTGATACTGGCATTTAATAGCATTGACGCCATGGCCTAAAAGGTAATCTTATGCTGACGGACTCATGAGTCGACTCACACGGACTCACTCAGACACGGCTGAAGCCGTGAGTCTAACTCTGAGTGAGTCCGGCTGAGTAATATTTTGGTGAGTATGAGTTCGAATGAGTCCAGCTGAGAAAAAGTTAAGTGTGCGTGAGCCTGAGTGAGTCCGGTTGAGGAAAATTTTGGTGAGTCTGAGTCCGAGTGTGCCCTAAGAGCAAAACATTATTTCTAGAGTGAGTCTGAGTGAGCTCCAATTTTTTTGCCGACGTATGGTCATCGCCAAGTTTTGCTCACGTTGGCCTGGATATATCCGACAAAGAGGAATCCATTTCGATTAAGGGATTGCGCGATTAATAGGATGGTTATTTAATCAACTTTACAGTGCTTCGAGTGAATGAAAACTTTCGGGTATCAGGGGAACATGCGCAACCTGACGTTGCTGGACATATATTTTAGTCTGAAGAGCGCCAATATGACATTTACGAGAGGAAACAGACGAAAAAAAAAAAAAAAGAAAACGCCAGAAGAAGCAGCTGTCGTATCTTGTTAACTGCGACAAAATGGTAAGTTTGACCAGCTCAAGAACACGCTATATGTTAGAATCGTGGCTAAACACAAAGCACTGAACAAGAGAACTCGGATATAAATAAACTGACGCAAGTAAAACATTTCCAAACTCATTTCGAGAGCAGCCATCCGGAAATTCTCGTTTCGTAGAACAGTATGAGATCATCGTGACTCAGCACCTTAGCGCAGAGAGACGTTATTGATACCCCCGTTGTGCTTCATCCATCGCCATATCTACGTCATTCTGCCTGGTGTCTAGAAAAAGCGGATATGAAACATTCAACCCCCAACCAGCGAATTCGTATACATCTTACACGAGAGGTGTAGAGATCGTGTCCCCACACATAGACAGCTTGGTCATGCCGAACTGTTCCACTGCAACTGTGATGCCACCAGCAAAAGGTACCACCAAGTTCAAAACGACACACTTAGCAGCACCTACGTTTGCAGAATTCGCAACTATTCCAGTCGAAGCGCGTTGTTAAAGCGATGAATCATAGCACGAATGGCTTACTTTCTCCGTATCGAAGACTTGCAATACAGCGTTCGACGGCAACCTAGCGACGCGGACCGCATAGACGATTGGTAACTGACATCATTGCAACCATATGCATCAATAGGCGGAGAAAGGACAACAAGGACCTTTTTGCGGCTACCAAGTAAGCATTAGTTGCATTACACACACTAATGAACCCGCTCGAGCAAACCATGACAAAGACTAGCATCAATCTACGTCAGCTTTCCTTTCTTCCAGGAAAAACGCGGCAGTGACGTGAAAATATGCAACAAAGCTTTGCATATTTGCACGCCATTACCCGATACATCTTGGTGCAAAAGACCGTATATCAGACTTTCCTCCGACTACGTATACCTGCAACCCACCTGAAGCTTTCGGTTTCCATCGGAGCTGCCGTGTAAGACCCGCCACCTTTTTGTGGCGGATTAGTTTGGCGCGTGCGGTGCTCACTTGCGCCTATGCGTTTTGACCCTCACCGAAACCTGTGGCAGTGATGAAAACACTTACTACCAATCATAATCCGAGCCACAGCTGCCCGCAGTGCTGTGTGCAGAAACACTCCCTCTCTGCTGTGCTGACTCCTTCGAAGTCCGCGGCCTCTGTTGCAACAACTACTTCTGCCAAACTGACGTGATCCGTTATCACACCATGATGTCGTGCAAGCAATACTATGCTTATTGCTATCCATCTGCCAGGGTGAATGCATTGAATATTTCCTGTGTTCTTTCCGCCCTTCGTCCAGTACTTCTCACGCTTCTTACCACGCAATTGTGCAAGCCGGGAACTTGAATCTGGTCAACCTTTCTCGCTTTCCCTCCCTGTTATACAAGAGCCCCGTGAAAGACGCACGTGAAACAAATTAACGAAGAATCTGCAGAAGACAACGGAGTGTACGGAGAATACAGTGGTGCCATTGTGATCGATCAAGGCCCAAATTTAATTACAAAAGAAATAAGCTTGTCATTCAGATAGAAGTGAAGACCTTCCTTCTACCCTATACGAGAACTCATAGGCCAGGGAGATACGAATCAAACCAAGATGAGGCAATCTTGGCTTGAAATGTCTATGATGCGTTTTTTTCTTTTGCTTTGTTTTTTGCGGAGCATACACAACTACAAGATCGCTGGAAAGTAAGAAACAGTATATATATATATATATATATATATATATATATATATATATATATATATATATATATATATATATATGAACTTCAACGAGTCCATTATGCATAAAATGCCTCGTTTATGCCGTTCCAATCCTCCGCTTGACACAAAGGTCAATTATTCGCAGCAGTATGTGTCTCGACTACACTTTACTTACTCGCTCGTCGCTTCAGGGAGCGCTTGTGAGCTTCCTCAATGATCGTTCTGCCATTATTAATAACGGACAATCAGTCACGCGTTGGGAAGCCGGGACCCATGGCATGCGATCAGCAGCGAGCGGCGCCGTTTGAGGCCACCGCAGGATCTCGTTTTTAATAAACGACCCGGGTCCGCGCGCTGCCAAACGAACCGCAAGACGGCAGCGCGGGATCCTGCGAGAGGGAGACCGGCGTTATCGTTTACATAAGCAGGGGTCCCGCTCACCCGCCCGCCTTCCTTCCCGCGTATCCCGTCAAGATGGACCCGGAGCCCCCCTTTTTATCTCGCATCACCAGAAGGCCGTAAAGAGAGGCCCAGGACCCTAAAAACGGGTCAGCGATGACCGATCTGCGCTATCCCTGATCAAGCATGATTATCGGGTGCCTGCAGGCCTGGCCAACCGCGCGCGGGTACACGTGCTTCGGTTTCGTCGGTATATGCGGCTGTGCCATCAGCGGGCGCACATAACCCGGGCTCCGGCTACAATGGCCGCCTGCTACAGATAGCCCTCCCGCCAACGGACATTTCCCGTTCCTCGCCCACGCTGTGCAAACCACGAGCGCCGATCGGGAGAGCCGCTTGGCGCTTTACTGTACGCGCTGCTCCGCACGCCGAGCTCATCGGTGCCGGCGGGCGTCTCTCTGCTGGACCTTACCTGAAGGCCACAATCTACGGCATAAGTCGCGGCGAGCGCGGTGTACGGCCAGAAGCGACGGTCCAAGAACTTACCTGCAAAAAGGGAAAAGAAAAAGAGAGGAAAAAAAGGAGTCAGACGCGTGGTGATGTACGTTTCGATGTACGTTCATCGTGATGCGCAAGAGATCTCCTACCTCAATACACGCATTGCGCTCAGATGGATTTCTTAATTGCCTCCTCTCTTGCACAAGGGGCCCACACCCTTACGAGACGCCGCAACACGTCACAGGTCGAGTGTGGTCGACACCAATGCCGACCAAACTTACCACACACCACAAAAAGCACGCCAAGGCAACGCGAGGTCTTGTCCTTCATGCGTAATATAAGGCGCTAACAGCGAAACATAGAAACAGCTTAATAAAAAGTCCGTATTATTATCTTTTTATATACGTTAATCAAGCCACTTCAATGTGACTAATCAGTGCCAAAATATTTCGAACTGCAACAACGCACTGAAGCGTATTCTGGGCTGCGATATTATAGTGATGCCTTTCGTTCGATTCCGTGCCACTCTTATCCTTCACAGTACGTCGCCGGCTGCATGATCCCTTGGAAGACGACCGGACTTCACGAGCGCCTGTGAACTAACAGCGTGAGTTCTTGTTCTGTGTGTTCAAACAAACCGTTCCTTTTTCTTTCTTACTCTTGTTCCTTCTTCTCTATCCTTTCTATTGTTCCCCCTTCCCCCACCCCAAGTGTAGGGTAGCCAACCGAGCCAAAGCTTGGTTAACCTCCCTGCCTTTCCTCTTCATTTCTCTCTCTCTTGGTAACACGGGCAGAGCGTCTGACGAAGCATCAAAATGAATAGCATGAGAAAAGGCACCTCTACAAAAATCACGGCTTGTCCTCTCAATATCCAATAGCAATGTTGATAACGCTGGCTACAATACATACAGTGCATTCTGTGCACGGAGTGTTCACACGAGTTTCAACCTTCCCCCCCGCCCCCCGTAACTTTTACAATTTCTGTGCATATGAGATGAGAATTTGCCCAGCCATTCGTCGGCGTTGGTATCGGGTTCGATCCCCGGACCAGGACGAAATTTTCTTCAACTAAGCAGCTTTCCTTTCTGAGAAATACGTATGGATTTCCTTGTGGCTTCGTGCTACAAGCGGATGGTTGTCAATTATCCCTTTCATCGCTATAGAGTTATTACCGTCCGCATGAAGGGAACAGGGTCGGTCGCGGCACTTTTCGAGAAACAGGGGCCGCATTGCCATTTTTTTGTAAGTGTTGCTTGTTTGTCATTGGCCGCCTGCATTCGACATAGCAGCATGTCCGCCACCTCGATTGGCTGGCAGCTCCTTTTAGCAACAGCTTAAAACGCAAAAGAATGTTCTGTAAATGTGAGTCCAGAATACAGAGCAAGTTGATGAAAACGTCCAAGCATAGCGCTAATTATAACTTAACAATGAGTTTGAAGTATTTTCTTACTGTCGTTGCACTAAGGATTAACGATAACAATGCGTCGTCACCGCCTTGTTTTTCTCTTTATACTGTCTCAATATTTCAAACTCCGGGAACGCACGACCGTTATAAGGCTATGACGGCTGTGTAAGTCGAAAAGGAAGAAAGCCATTGCCGCTGATTCACTGCTACTTTCATCTTGAAGGGACGAATTCTAAGCATGTCTGTCGACAAAACGCCTGTAAGAAAGAAAAAAACACACACACAGACGGAAAAAGTTCATTGTATTATAGGTCTTGCGTAACTAGATAGGGCTCGTCCGATGACGTGCCTCAGTGGCAGAGTCACAAGCTAGCTCAAATACCTCTGTTTCAACCACTTCGCCACGAAGAAGATGGCGCAATTTTATTCCACCTTTCTATGCCGTCAGTTTCGAGCATACTCCTTGCGCCCTTGGCTTGATTTAGCTGTCGCTGCATTTATATTCTGCGCACTGTTATCGCCTGTGCTTGTATCATCAATCGTGCAAAGCTTTGCTAATTAAATTTTTCGTGGACGATCTGCATTTCTGTGGTCTACTTCTTTTTTATGCATTCACATTGTTTTATTTGCGTAAGCATATAAGGGCTGCTTCGAGCCTACATACTGAGAAATCTAGTGCCCTGAAAAACAGAAACTATTTAGGTGGCCTGAAATTCAGGGCGCGTTGCGAAACTTCACTACAGGCCGCCGAGCCGAGTCTTTCGCGGCTGATCTTTTGCGTCACACATGCGAGTCGACGAAGCCTGTACGCCCTTGACGGAAACCGAAAGCCGCACGTGCTCGAAACGTTCAATGATGATGTGGCCGCGGCGATGCGAATTAGTGCGGCTGGCAATAACTAATTAACAGTCACAGTTAAGCGTCATAGCTCGCGCCGTCACAGACGCCGTAGCGGAGGTTCTGACCTTAAATAATCTTTGCCATATGTTGTTCAACCTGTACCTGCATACATGGTATGTAACCAATAGTGATGCAGAACTATCGATGGTACTATCGATACTATCGATAGCTGAGTCACTATCGAACTATCGATGGTAAAAGATACTATCGATCGTGCTATCGATAGTAAGTACTATCGATAGTTTAAAATCAACAGCGCGAACTCATTGCAGAATAAATTTGGTTCCCCGCGCGCGTGGTACATAGTGCAGCCGGAGGAGCAGGCTGAAGGGCAAGAAAGTTGACATGCTTGCTTTCTTCACCAGAGTGCTTCGCTGACACATGGTCATAAAGTCAAACTATTCAGCTGTAGCGGAAAGGAAGCCATTACATGGGTGGAACTGCGCGGCTTCAGTTTTATATTGCATTTGACGATTGCAAAATCAAAAATTATCAAGAACTAAGTTTGTTAATTGTAAGATGTAACTGGTTGCTTTTAAATGTTAATTTATTGATGGACATATGCCGCCATTTTCACTGCGCCAATAATTTCTCTCGATAAAAATTTCCTCATAAATTAAGCGAAGCTGATAGTAGGCTATCGCAAATATTTTGGCAGTTTGGCCAGCCAGCAACAGCATCGTTATTCGTATACCACTATGGATAGTTGGTCACGTGGTTGTGACGGTGAAGAATGCTACAGCAAGACTGGGAAATACGAAGCTCTTTTTTTTTTTTTGGTCGAACTTGTGCCCAGAAAATCAAAACTCAGAATACAAGCGATACACGCTGCGCACTGATTGCGGCGAGAGCAGTCGCCGGCCGTCGAGTAATCTGACAATCGGTGGAACGCTTCGTCTTTTATACATCAGTCGTCAAACGTTCCAGTGTTATCGCTATTGCTCGCGTAAGCTCTCCAATAAACTTGAATATTCGCGTCCGGCGCGTAACCTTAAAATGTCAAACAATCGCGAAACTTCTCAAACATCGCGGCGCGGTCTGCGTCAAACGCAGCTAACAGTCTGTGGGTGAAACCCGAATACATCAAAATAAAGCAATAAACACGCGTGGAAGTAATATCGCAACTAATATTACCAATGGTACTACCGATTCGACTATCGATAGTTTATCGATAGTAGTACTATCGATAGTTTGTTTGCACTATCGATAGTTTCAAAGAAACTATCGATACTATCGATAGTCAATTTACCGATAGTTCTGCATCACTAGTAACCAAGCGTTCTGGGCATTGCGTCCTTCTAAGGTATGTTTGCCGCCTCCAGGAGTAAAAACCGCAACCTCGCAGTACTCGACAGCCGGATGCTAAATCCACACAGTCATTGCGGCTGATTATAAATACGAACAAAATACGTACAAATAAAAGAACAAAAATAAAATTTGCCATTTCGAAGACAGGAAGGCATGTCATCAACAAAATGGGAACCACAAAGTATTTCGCTCTATGAATACAGCTAGCTCGTGCTCAGTTACTCGTGTACGTCTTTCTTCTTCCTTTTCGTGTTTAGCGTGCTCGCCGAGAAACCCGAAGTTATGCAAGTATTAATATTAACCACGTACATATTTAGAGGAAAACCTTGGCTATACGATACAGTGGTTCTAACTCAAATACGTGCGTACACCGACAACTCACTGTAAACGCCACTGCGTTCTTCCAATGCCACAATCGAACTCGTTCCAATCGCTTGTAATTAGAATGACCACTCCATCACTATATACCAAAACGACGCCGTCCATCGTGCTATCTATACGAGCTGTACGCTTGTGAGCAGGCAGCCCGAGAGGCAAAAAAGACCGGACCACCTTGACACTTTTATCCCCGTTCGCTGCTTCGAACAGCAATCACCGCAAATTGACTTTTGAAATGTTGGTCGAGTCTATTACCCTGCCCGGCTGAGAAAATTAACACCCGGAGGAGTCTCAAACTCTGCCCCCACAGGATGCAAGGGCAGCGCCGGCGCGCATCATCGTCACAATATGCAGCTTGTCTATAGCTCATTTTGTAATAATAATTGATGGGGTTTAACGTACCAAAACCACAATATGATTATGAGGGACGTCGTAGTGGATGGCTCCGGAAATTTCGGCCACCTGGGGTTCTTTAACGCGCACCTAAATCTAAGTACACGGGCCTCAAGCATTTTCACCTCCATCGAAAATGCGGCCGCCGCGGCCGGGATTCGAACCCGCAGCCGCGATTCGATCCCGCGACCTTCGTGTCAGCAGTCGAGCACCATAACTACTAGACCACTGTGGCGGTGCATAGCTAATTTTATAGGATTTCCCCTATGGAAAGGTGTTCGGTAGTGGGAACTGCAAGGGAGGAGAAGCAATAAACATAACCAATTATTAAGAAAAGGAGTGACGCGAAAAGTATACGTATGTATAGCGAACAGATAGACGCACTTTAGCGGTAACAGCGCGCGGGTTTTCCATCGTTTGTCACTTCGTGCTCGTGAGAAGAAAACGCGTCCTTCACGATATGGAAATATGTCAAGCCGCAATTCGGGCCCTGCAGATTGCATAACAAAGTCCAAGCTGGTTTCAATTAAATCAGAGCCATCGATTTGATTCTCAGAAGATATTGGCTCCGTATAGCGAGTGCCAGAAGGGTTGGCAGAGCGGCCAGTTGCAGCAGCAAAGGAGAGAGAGAGAGAAAAAAAAAAGAAAGAAAAAGCTCTGGGAGGCTTTCTCTTTCCATGAACGAGAAAGCGGCGCCCGTGGCAAGTTTCCAGGGTGCGACGAAGTGTGGTGTCGACGCGGCTGCACTGTGCTGTCGTAATATTTCTATTTCCGAGTCATTATACGGCCGTATACACAGTGCGTCACTGATTTTTCACGACTCCGACAGCCTCGGGCAAGAAGGTGTCTACACCGAGTACGCTTACAGCCGAGTCACGTACAGACGCCGAGCCTGTCCCATAGTAGTAAGTGTATATACAAGTGCGCGTTACTCGCTTTGCGCGTACAAAACATCGCGCCAATGCAGCACTCAAATGACACTCATTGCAAGGCAATGCCTGGAAGAATTTAACTGCGCTGTGACTATCATTCATTAAACCAAAGCGAGAGAGAGAGAAAGACAGTGGTGTTACAAGACGAATCTTTACATTAACCTCCTTGGTACAGTGGGATAAAGGCTGAAGAATATATATTAACACGCAATGGGTAGGCAATTGGCCAAAATCTGCCCGCTTATCAAGAAGGAAGTTACAATTTTTTAACTCAGACGTTGATTATCCTCCATGGCTGCTTACGCTACCAAAGGTCGAAGTGTCAGTGGACGGCATAATAAGAAAAAGAGACATGTTCATTCGAGCCGCCCAACAACTAGCGCTTTACCAGATATATATGCGATATCCGGACTATATACATACATACCTATACAGATGGCTCCAGTGTACCAACATCGTCAACTTCAGCATTTATTGTACCGCACCTCAAGGTGCAAGATTCATTTAAATTATCTCGCGTGACATCGTCAACAACAGCTGAACTATTCGCTATTCTAAGTGCTAGAAAATTTATCATTTCTGTAAGAGATGCTCAGAAATGGGTAATTTTCAGTGATTCAAGGCGGCACTAACATCACTCTGTAGCACAAAAGCGACAACACTTAATAATAGTCTGATCTAGGAGACAGTTAAAGAGCTCACCAAGGCAAATCAAAAGCATCATGAAATAATGTTCCAGTGGATACCGGGACATTGCAACATTCCTGACAACACAGCAGCTGATGAAGCAGCACGACAAGCACATCGGAAAAATGATATCGTTTCTATTCCAATATCGAAAAATGAATTGCGAAGCATTTTAAAGACAAAATCTTTCAATATGTGTAGAAATACGTGGTTCGACGAAAATTCTAAAAGCTGTGATTTATATCATATAGATCCACTTATCGAATTTGAAATTCCGTTATCTTTAGACAGAAGTGTGGAAACGCTTATTCACCGATTAAGGCTACTGCCTACACCAAGCATTTTTTACACAGAATTGGCCGCGCTGAAACTCCTGAATGTGATTGTGGATTCTTAGATGAACACATATATCACCTTGTTCTAGAATGCCCACAGCACGACGCACCAAGACGCCGACTTAAATCACCGTTAATGACATAAGACCACAGACAACTAAGTTTAAGGAAACTTTCGGGCCCGTGGCCAACAAGAGGTTTGCAGGAGTGTGCTTTAAAAGCATTGAACATCTTTCTTGAGGACAGCGGCACTCTTGGCCATTACTAGCGCATTTAATATTTGTTTTGTTTCAATGGCAGAGTGTATATTTATGTGCGTGTTGACTATTTTTGTCTTGGTTATGTTATGCAACGGTTGCTCTTAATTTTTTTGACCATCACCGCGTGTACGCATATATGTGATTGTTGAATATGTTGTTTTGACTGTTATGTTATGTCTTGACTGTTACGCTTGACTGTTACGCTAAGTTGTATATTGTATGTACTGTGGGTTAATTGTTATTAGAAATTTGGACCCTATGTACTTCATGTTTATGGACCCTATGTGCTCCAAGAGCTAAGGAGTAGCCGGGGCGCCTTATTTGTGCGCCAACATTTCCTTACATCATGTCAATAAAAAAAAAAAAAAAACGCCAGGCCTGCGCTCAAACCGCAGCACAGTGACAGCGAAAACAGAAAGAGCGGCGTTTCTAGAGGCCCGCTGTAAGCTCTCTTGGGGCTACAGTACAAGTACACTAGAAAGGTACCCACTACGCCATAAATCACAATTTTTGTGAAGTTGGGAAGCACCTACTAAGCCATTATTCGTCATTCTGCGGAGAAGCGAGGCACCAGCTACACGTCTGTAAGGCATTATGTGCACTTTGTTGAAGCGACGACTGATAACAATGAAGAATTATGGCTCAGCCCTTTGTAATGGGTTGGAAGCTTTAAACGGCCCACCAGTTATGTAATTTGCATTGGGTGACGCCCGGTCGCTATTTCCCTCTCCCGTCATGCTGTATAACATACGTTGCCGTGGAAGAGAGACGGGGGGGGGGGGGCGAAGAACTTTACTGAGACCCCGAGGAAATGGATCATGCGCTTATGGGCTTCCTTGGCAACCAATATAAGTGCACTTGCGAGGAACCCACTGCGCTATAAATTATTGTAATTTTTGAGAAGTAGGGCAGCAGGCACTGTGCCATTTTTCGTCATTCTACGGAGAGCCGTGGTACCTGCTAAACGCATGTAAGGCATTATGCGCACTTTGTTGATGCTGTGCCTGATGACGATGAAGAATTATGACAGAGCCCTTTGTAATGGGTTGGAAGCAATCAACAACCTACTCGTTGCGCAATTCGCATTGTGTGACGCCTGGTTACAGAATTCGCGTTGTGCGACGCTTGGTGCTTATTTTACTCTTCAACCACGCTATATTGCATATGCTAGTCTGGTTCCTTCCCGACATGAAGCCTGTATAGGACCTTTTTGCAAAGCAGTTTCAAGCACCGGCATGGCTCAGAGGTTGAATACTGGGCTCCCACGCAGAGGGCACAGGTTCGAACCTCGTTCCATCCTGGAATCTTTTGCTTATTTCGTTTTTTTTCTTAATTCGAGCGATACTGGTTACGGACACCGGCGGCGGCGGCGGACAACTACGGCGCCAAAAACGGCCGGTGAGATGATCTCATAACAGCTTTTGCTGTAAAAAAAAAGTTACAAACGAACTTGTAAACGACTTCACTTGTCCTCTGAGGACAGGCGAAGTCGCGAGAGGAAACAAGAAGCGCAAAGGAAGACCGCGCCTTTGAGAAGGTTACATATAGACTGTGATTGCTTTTTATCATGCTTATTAAAAAGTACAGAGGATATATGAAGAAAGATCAGAGAGAAAGAAACAGGCGCCTAAGTAGCTCACATTGGTGGTATATGGGTTTCACAAGTTCAAAGAAGGCCGTGACTCAAAGACATGTGTATACTGAGTAAGTCATGCGACGCTTTCCAAGTTGGTAGCACACAGCGAACACATACCGCTCGCTGTTTAAAGAAAAACAAAAAGGTGACGCAGTACACCTTCTGAGCGTCTTGTCCACTTCAGGGAGGTTGCTTTTTTCCTCTTCTGTGTATAGTATAACATGGGGCAGATCAAAAGCTAAATTGTAAGGGCAGAGGCAGAACATTGCCGGGCCCATGGACTCGGTTCAATGAAACAAAGTTGGCGTCCATCTCTACCCGTTGTTCACACTCAAAAACGTTTTCATAACAGAGAAACTCATTTTACAGCGATGTTTGACACAGGCATTGGCTTTATTCGAGAACCATAACGCACAGGTTGGGAAAGCCTGCGTGAGAGCACATCCGAGCGCTTTCATGATGCAGTAACTGCTACTAAAAACACGTCAGCTGCGCTCGAACATTGTCAGTAGCAGTTCGAAGGTTGGTATAATAGCAAGCATGCTCTTTCTTTGACGCGCATGCTATCTTGCTCACGTAGTGCAAAAACGCTTGTACGTTCACTACATGCGTATGCACACAACACAAGCGCAATGCGGTGGTGCTGCACGACAAAGCAAGCTTCACGGAACAACGAAGTCAAGCGAAAAACGACATTTTGACTTGCGGTGAAGCTCACTTGCCAAAACTTTGTGATTATTTGTAGAGCTAGTGACATTTATTCCGCACATCGGTGCCTAAAGTACAATGCGGTATACAAGAGATGACGTTCTGCAAACAAATTCTTTCTTTGGAACATCAGCAGACAGCTTCTTTACAAGAGAACACGTAATTTTGTTCGCGGACTCATGCACTACGGAGAAGCTTCTTTGTTGACCCTTACCTTAACGCGATCGCGGGAATAAATTAAACGAATAATAACGGTAATTTAGTGATTATAAGTTCACTAAATTACCGTTGTGAAACGACAAAATACGAAAAAACAAACAAAAGAAGGGAGTGGCGAGGCGATGGAGTTTCGGAAATAAGAGGACGCGTCGAGCGAGCAACTCGGGTCCTCGCTGGTCCGAAAGCACTCGCTCGAGCACAAAATGAAGCTTGTGCCGCTCTCGAAACTGCGCGACCTTGCGCCCACAGCGACAACGGCAATTAACAAGGGCCGCTGTTCGAGTACTGCCACGGCTTTACGCCACAGGACATTTGAGCTTCGCGCGCGAGAGAGACGTGAAAGCTTACGCGCTTCTTCCAAGCTCGCAAGCGCCGCTTGCGCATGGTTTTATGTGGCCTATAGTTTTCACAGACATGCATGTCGCTTGCACTTCGCCTGCACAGATATGCATCATCACGAGAACTGGGAACCTAGTGAAATTCGACAATCGAAACAAGAAGCTCCTCGAAGTTAAGAGGGGTTTTTTTTTTCCTTCCTTTTAGCGATACGTTAGCTATTACTAAATCACTGAGCAAGCAGGCAGGAATCTTCTTTGAACAATTAAGGGCAAGTTGGCGGGAGTCATAGCTCGCAGCCGTTATCTCGCTTTACATACAGGGTGATCTGAAAGCAGGTTTATCGGCAGACCCAAAAGGGAAAACAGCTCACCCGATCCTCGTTCTCGGTGCGTTGCAGATGATGCGGACGTTAACCACTGCACGTTACTACGAGATGCGCGCGCATAGTATACGCTCGGGCGGCCGGGAATGGGGTCGTCGTGAAATTCACTCGCTATCGCTTGTCGCTCGACGTAGCCGGCATCGAGGAGGAGCACCCCTGACCAGGAGAGACGCTCTCTAGGCGCACGCATCGCGACTGCCTAGACGGAGAAAGCAGGAAAACGAATCTGGTTTAGGAGCGGCTATCTGTCGAACCATGTCGTGCAGCATGCCTCGGCTATCTAGCGTCAGCTGCGCTGGCCGGCAATTAATTCCCGACACGCATCGACGACCAGCCAACATCAATATCAACGGAAGATCTTCGTTTTATTATTACTTCTTGTTTTCTGCACACTCCACGCCGCCAAATAAACGTTCAGGAGAGTAGGCGTTGAGGCCTCACCATGTCAGCGGTGATTGGAAGTCGCAAAGCGAATATTTTCTGTACTTGGGTTGGCCACTGAAGGGCATATACACGTAGATGCATATGGTTGAATACGAATTGGTCGTTACGGGGAAGTATGAGCAAGCTCTGTTGGGTGGCTACAACTGGGCATTATTCTGCGTCGCTAAGGTGCGTGGAAAGAGCGAACAAACGACGCCGCTCACGTGACCTTGTCGCAATGCGCGAGTTAATAGTTACAATGCATGTCGAAGAAATCGTGAGGCTGGACCCACAGCACTATTGGTTCTTATTATAGAGGGTAGTATGCCTCTGCTGTTATGCTGCTCGATGCATCATGATTGGTCGGTATGCTTTGTTACTAAAAGTTACCCCGCTACGAATGGCTTAGGCTTTTTTTTTTTTGTTTTCGTCAAGGGACGCACAGATTATACCGCTCGGTGATTTTCATGTGTTAGACAAGTTCACGGATAACACCGCCCTGAACGCAGCTTATGAGCACGAACTTTTCCCATCTAAGCGCATACTCTGAGCATCGCTCACGTTTTTCTTCGTTAAATAGTGCACGAATTTTCAGAATTCGTTCGTCACCAGAGGCTGTACTGACAAAGATATTCGTTCGTGAGCTCTCCTTGCCAATGGCTGTCCGGCTGGCTGGAAGGCCACTGGCGAACATCACGGTTGGCTGGCACTAGCTCTTAAGAACACTTCTAAAGCAAGAATATCCTTGTAAATACAGACACATTATAAAGCAACTAACTGATGTTGAACTTTCTACCTGTAGGATACTTTTTTTTTTCTCGGGGGGGGGGGGGGGGGGGAGGGGGAAGGGGGTAAATATGGAAGTTTGCTACTTAGCGTTGCCATCTTTGGGCATGGTGGCAAACTGAATGCCGAAGCATATTCAGCGCGAGCTGAACATGCTTTCGAATTTCGAAGTTAGCGCACTGTGGTGTCGTTTCTCTTACGTCCTTGTCTGCTATAGCGCGGAATATGCTTTTGAATTTGCTACTTAACGTGTTTTTATTGATTTTAGGGACACTTTAGAATTGCTGAATAAAATTTGTGCAGTAAAGGAGGTACGTTCGTTTAGCCTTTTACCTGATATTAGCCTCAAGGAACAAAAAAAAAAATGCGGGGGGGAGGGGGGGATTTGGTGTTTTACGTGCCAAATCGACAATTTTGACGAGCTGTGTACATGGGTTTTTGTATTTCGGACCGATCGAAATGCGGCCCCCGCGGCCGGGATCGAACCGGCGACCTCTAGCTCAGAAGCGCAACGATATACTTACTAAGTTACCACGGTGGATATTAACAACAGTTTATGACCTCGCAAACGATGTACAAAGCAGATACACATTCTATTTATTTTTATTTCAGCTGCTGGACTAGTAAATGGAATCCCAACTGATTGCGTATAACATTTCGGGGATATGCAACTGATGCGAATAAACGAACTATTAACAATTGGACCTTGCCATGGTGTTTACATGGTTGTATAATACTTGCGAACATCTGAAGTCAGAGCAGTTTCACAGGCCTAAGGCCTAGCGGCTGAACACCCCCCCCCCCCCCCCACTGCCCCGCATTCGCCCCTATCTTTTTTTTTCTTTTTGTCGAGAAAGATAGCGAGCAAACGACACTCCATGTCGCTGCTGAATGGCTTATTAAACAGCATGAACACGCGTACGCGTCACAGCAGTCACTGCTCGACAGTAAAGACGTGCAAAGATGCTCTTCCCCACACACATTTGTAGCTGAGGTCGAGTCATTAATTTGTAGTAAGAAAACTTCCCGACCAATCTCATCTCGTAGAGGTGCACGCTTGTGATGAGGACGAGGTCGTGGGCTCGATTCCTGATGAAATTAGGCGTACACCTTTGCTGCATAAACTGCCGTGTATTGACCTTTTCAATGAGAGCTTCTTGGGAGGGCCATGACTCGTGTCGGATTGTTCCTGGCGTGAATTTGAAGTTGAGAACCTATACTCAAGAACAGCAGCAAGGATACATAAGACCTCGTTTCTTTCTTTCTTTCTTTCTTTCTTTCTTTCTTTCTTTCTTTCTTTCTTTCTTTCTTTCTTTCTTTCTTTCTTTCTTTCTTTCTTTCTTTCTTTCTTTCTTTCTTTCTTTCTTTCTTTCTTTCTTTCTTTCTTTCTTTCTTTCTTTCTTTCTTTCTTTCTTTCTTTCTTTCTTTGCTCGCTTTAATCTATGTACTACATCAAAACCATGTTCTGGCGCACCCGAATATAAAAACTGAAAATGCTTGTATCATCGACTCCACGTCTGTTTAACTAGTACACGAGCTCCATGTACTCCCTTTTACGCAGAGGCTTTTCATGCAGCGCCCGACAATGATCACGGCGTTCGTTTGGAACGCGGAGCGGCGGACACCTTTGGCCAAAACCAACCATTGGTAACGCATGCGATGCCGACGGCGAATAGGCATTACAAATAATAATCAAAAAGAAACCGCGACTTGAGAAAATGTGCTGTTGCACTGATATTTCGTATCTCGCTAGACAACCCCGTTCTATACCCCAAGGGATCTAGTAAAACCCCACACACGCGTACTGCGGGATCCGGAGCCGCCATTATATCCGCCGGCTGGTTAGCGTCCTCTCCCTTCTTTCCTCTTGAGCGTGAAAAAGCCCAGAGCTTGCAACATGGACGCCGTAAGCTAGAGCGGTTATGCGCTTGCCTCATAGGCATGGCGCATGTCACGTGCAGCCATGTATTCTTTTTGGCTTCTTTGAGCGAGGCTAAGGGAAAGGCTATAGTTCAGTGAGTGGACTTTACGGCATACGCGTTTGAGCGCACCAAGTACACGCCCACTGAGCATGAAGCGCAATGAACAGTCGTATTCCGCTTTTTATTGTACAGCCTCTGTAGAACAAATCTAAAAGCCACCGGCTACACTCTTTAAAAAGGCTGTAGTATTTACCAACTTTGAGGTAGTAGGTTCTTGTTCCAACATTCACTACGTATGAGTAGCTGCAGTTAGTAACTGTAAGTTCGTAACTTTACTACTATTACACTTACTACTAACAGTAACTACCAACAATGAAGCAGTAGTAGATAGTAACTGTACTACCATTACAGTCACTACCTCGGATGTACGGCCCAGCAATTGATTTACACCCAATTGAATTACCCGACAATTGATTTACACCAATTTGGTTTATTCGTGTCATCGGCATTTTCATATCAAGTAGAATTTATCACAAAAACATAAGCTCAAACAAAAGAAGTGAAACGGTGCGGTCGATTGGCTCATGGCGTTTAGCGAAAGCGACATAGGCTAGGAGAGACGCCACCGTGGAAATGGCATTATTTTGTTACACTAAATAATAATAGCCTATCCATGTACTTGCCCTGGGAAATACGCACCACAATGACATCTTCAGACAACAAGGCATGCCTACAGGCATGAACGAACCGTAAACGAGAACACACACACATACATGCAGAGAGAGAATATCAAGGCTCCTACGCTGCATATACTCTAACAGCAACATTAAGACTACATATAACCCTACTTCGGAGTAGCACACATTGTATCGGTGAGCGGCCGTGAATGCAAACAAATATTCGATGTTTTGGACCAAAATTCTTATAACTTGCCACTTGCATATACGTGCGTCATGACGAAGCACAAAACAATATATAATTCATACATAATCACATGACTGTCACAATTACAGCATGACCTACTACGGCCAGTATAGGTACTAACGTTTACTAACCCGTCCCGTGCGCAAGTAGTAACCTTTACTAACCCTGATACGCTGAGTAGTAAGAACAATGTTTACTACCTCTCACATATTTTTATTGTAATAAAACGTTAGCAACAGGTAGTAAAATTGACGTAGATCTAGTAAATGTTACAGTTCCTAACTTTTTACTACCTTTATTTTTTAAATGTCAACCTCAACGAAGGATCATTAGGTCCTAAACAATACAGCCACATAGTGTTGTCGCGGCCATCAGCTGGACGCGTGATTTGCACTAGAGGCAGTTGTTGCTAGAGGCAGTTGAGCAGCGCCAATGCACAAGTATTGTTATACGATATTCATAGGAGACCGACAACTCTTCGTATTTTTGCAACGGGCAGTATTTCGTGTGCGACTCGGAAACATGACGTACAAAGTGAACAAAGAAGTTTCAAAGCGTGCTATCAAAACTCTTAAAGGGGTACTGACACAAAATTTCGCGGCCGAGATAGCCTGCTGGATCGTTTCCCGTGTACGTGCGTGTACCATCTGCAAAATATCGACAGCGAATAAAGCTTGGAAGGTATTTTATATGAATTTTGAAGTTCGCGAGCGCGGTCCAGCATTATAGGCCGCACCTAGTGCATTGACACCCTCGGAGGTGACCCGAGGTGACCCCCCTACTTCCCCTACGTAACCGTTGCAGCCGGTACAAGTTATGATGACGTCGTAGCCGCCATTTCTGTTTTGACGCGCTTCCCGACGAATCGCTCCTCGCCAGCGGGTCAAACCTGAAGTGATTCGCCCCGTCGAAAATTTCTTCCATACCCGCCGCAATAAAATCGTCGCCATCAGACGACGATGAGCCCGACGACGACAGACCGCGCGGAAATGCGTCACTGTTCTGTGTGCTCACGTGACCGAGCGTTTCACTCGCTAGGTGGTGATAGTTGCACCCGGCGGCTTGTCGCTTTTGGAGCTCTGTCAAACCGAAACTGAGGCTGTGTCGGTAATGAGGAGCTTGTAATTAATTATCGGTCGCGCCCTGCAGCAAACGATGTGCCGTGTTATGACTAACAGGCCCCCAGCAACACATTGCAGCAAAAAAACGCGGGGCGAACATTTTTGTGTCAGGACTCCTTTAAGCTATCCACGTGAATCACTCGGAGGAAGGTGCCCGGCCTGGAAATGTGATCTCGCCGTTTTTTGTCCGTACGATTGGACTGTGTATTCAGAAAACAAGGTTAAAGGGGACAAGCTTAGGGGACAATGATAAATACATATCTGCGGACACAGTGACACCGCTGACCCATGTGCTCAAGCAATCTGCTTTAAACAAGGTTTTCTGCTGTCTCCCACTACGTCCCCCGGTTGGGCGCACACGCTGCGACAATGCTTCGTACAAGCCACATGAAAGCAGTTCATGTGCGAAAGAAAAGTTTAAAAAAATTTACAGTGACGACAGCAGTACATGTGCTAGCCACTTACACAGAAAGAAAGGTTCGTTGGCCTGAAATCTGGGCCCTCCTTACCAAATACTTAACGCAAGCGCGCCTACTCAAATGACATTTAGCCACCTGTCTTAGATCGTATAATATAGCAATCGGCGGGATGATAAAAACAACGTTGCGGTAAATGCCGATTGTGGAATGATCATACATAGGTATACGCATGAAGTTTTGTGAATGTGGGCTTTGGAGACGAATTCATACAAAAATGCCCCTCGTAAGAGCTATTCGCCATTGAGAGGTCGGTTTCGTAATAATGCTTTATAGATAGGGGGCCAATTGTCACAAAGTAGGTCGCACGCCAATGCGAAAGGATTTCGTAAGAACAGGCGCAAGCTAATTGCGAAAACTAATACGTGACAATCGAAGGAGCCACGCCAAATGGCACGCAGCTGTCTCGAACGGAAATCTTTGTGGATTCGGCCCCTTGTTTCGTACAGCGCATTCGGTGGCTCACGTACAGAAGCGAAACAAGGAAGCTAAGCTATAGGCGCTACCCATTCTCCACTACAAGGGACACTTCAGCACAAAATTAGGAGACCGTGGCGGGGCATGAAAATGTAGCGTATGCAAAGTGGCCCTGGCGTACCTGTGTAGCCAAATATGCGTCAGTCTCCTTGGGCCGTTATGTGCTCCTGTAAACAGGAAGGGAAGGGGTCCGCTTTGAATGGTCTCGGCGAAGATCTCGGTCGCAGCAGCCACTAAACAGCCGGGCAGCCCTCGTTATCGCACAGCTTGGGAGACGACGGAAACCCCCGCATCGGTACGCGTGAAGCTTCGAGATGGGCACTCGCGCAATCCCGGTATAGAACTGCAAACGGAGAATCACACGGCCGTCGGTATAGGCGGAGTTGCCCACGACAGGCGCACCCCGGCGCCTTTTCTTTTTCCTGTAGCGTTAGCTTCTTGTTTTGCGAAGCTCGACTCGCACTTTCCGTCTGGTGGCCGTCTCCTCTAGCAGCCATGCGATTGAGAAAGGGGAGTGGGGAATGCGACGTCGGGGAGGATAAGACGCTGACAACGCATCGCGACAGTATGGAATATGTATAGACAGCCTTCGTACGCACACAAGCACAAGCGCTGTCGGTGTGCGCACGAGGGCTACCTGAAGGAAGAGAGAAAATTCGTGCAACAAGCGTAGCGACGAAACTTTGCAAGGTTTGCCAGTCACTTTATGCTTACAAATAGCGTCACACGCGCCACGGCGGCTCCGCTGTTGACCTCCGCACGTGTCGATATCCGCTGTTCGAAGCAGGCCGGGCGCCTCAGCAATACGAGTAGGTCATCCAAGGCCGTTCACCGTGGCCGCAACCCTTCGCGCGGCCAGCGTGGCTTCAGCTAAGCAACGGTGGTCGCCACACAAGGTTGCTATATGTGCTCACAAAAGACTGACGCCAATAATACACGTCTTCAGTGGCTACAAAGCATACGCCCAGCTGCGTTTCCAAATTTCAAAATGTGGCACCACCTTTCAGCTTCCCGACAGAATTTGCGAGCACACGTATCGCAATAGCTCTTGGAAAGTGCCCTCATTCACCAAAAGAGTTCTGCCGAAAATTTGCAAGGTTTGGGAAGATCCTTCAAAGCGAATCGTGATTTAACTGTGTGGCAGCTTCGCTAAACTTTCAAATGGATGCTAAACGTCTCCTTTCAGAATACTAACTTGCACCATGAAACGAGAGTGGTGATTGCAAGTTTTTTGCTAGACCTTATTATGTGTTCTTTACGGAGAGCAATTTAGCATCACAAAAACGATGATCGCGAGGACAAAAGACGTGGTTTCGTGAGCGGACATTCTAAGAACGTCGAAGGGGCAGGCGGGTCGACCCTCTCGCGAATGCGAAGCAATAACCCTGCGGCAGGGCCATCGTCAGGCCGAAGCGCCGGTCCACTCTGCACGCCGCACACGGGGCAAAGCTATGGGAGAAAATCGAACGAGGATCAGAATCGGGGCTCGAAACCTGTATGGGAACCGACAATTCTCCGGTAAACGTCTGTTTACCAGCCAACCGAGGCGTGAGTGCGACGAAAAGTTTCCGTGCGAGTCAGCGAGGTAATCCCTCGGATGTCGGCTCTATAACATCTGCGCTGAGGTCGCGGAAGAAAGCCATGCGAGTGGAATATAAAGTAGGGCAGCAACGGAGAGCGAGTCTGTACTCGAAAGAGCGACGCGCCTAGTGGGCCGCTGGGAGATTGACAGGCATATACATTCCCACGGTGCGCGGTGCACCGGTCTCTCGCACGGCTAACTGACACGAATGGGCCCGCGATCGTGCCGCACATCTTGTGGCGGCTACGAGGCGGATTGAGCTGGCGACCGCATAGCCGCTGGTCTCTTTTATGCTTCGCCTTTTCGCGAGGGTTTCATCGAACCTCTTGTCCACATTCGATGTGTGCAATCCGCGGTCCGCAACGAGTGTTCCCTGTCCTCGCGACAGAAAAGAGATGCTCGATCCCACTGAGATCTTGACAATGCACACGGGCTCGTCAACAGCCTGATCATAATCTTAAAACGACATCCCGCTGACGCCATGACAAAATGCACATGAAAACACATATGAACAGGCGGTAATGCTAATTCTTTCGTGGAAATACCACGGCTCCGTCTGCCTCAAGCTTCTTGGTGACGTGTACATAGCGGGATTACGTGCCGGAGCATCGGCGCCTGTGACACCGCGTGGCGCTTTGGGAGAATTGGTACATAATGACCTCGTATACGTAGTGCACGAAAAACGAGAACCAGCGCGAAGACACACGGAGTCTCACACTGGTTGCCAGTTTTGGTTGACATGTAGCCGCCGTATTTACGGGCTACTTTGTTTCGATTAAGATATTTTGTATGTTGAACTGAAAGCGTAGTTAGCAAAAAGTAGCGGCTTTAAAACCATTAAAATTGACAAATAAACTTTCCCTTTCAAACAAAAGTTTTCATTTACGCAGTAAAGTACGGCTGTTGGCATTCATCACTAACAGTGCAATCAGAATACGGGTGTCGCATACTCGTAGTCGAATAGTAATGGCATATTAGCCCGGTTGTTTCAGTGTTCTGGCATGCAGTTAGGCAAGGTTCGTGTAATGTGGCAACCAACTAAAGTGGATTCCGATATTCATCATCATCATCATCATCATCAGCCTGTCTACGCCCACTGCAGGGCAAAGGCCTCTCCCATGTTCCGCCAATCAACCCGATCCTGTGCTTTCTGCTGCCACGTTACACCTGCAAACTTCTTAATCTCATCTACCCACCTAATTTTCTGTCTCCCCCTCGCGCGTTTGCCATCTCTTGGAATCCAGTCAGTTACCCTTAATGACCACCGGTTATCCTGCCGACGTGCTATACGTGCCCGGCCCATATCCATTTCTTCTTCTTGATTTCAACTATGATGTCCTTTACGCCCGTTTGTTCCCTGACCCACTCTGCTCTCTTCCTGTCTCTTAAGGTTACACCTATCATTTTCCTTTCCATCGCTCGCTGCGTCGTCCTCAATTTAAGTTGAACCCTCTTTGTAAGTCTCCAGGTTTCTGCTCCGTAGGTAAGTACCGGTAAGATGCAGATGTTATATACCTTCCTCTTCAGGGATAGTGGTAGATTACCATTCATGATTTGATAATGCTTGCCGAATGAGCCCCAACCCATCCTTATTCTTCTAGTTATTTCACTCTCATGGTTCGGCTCCGCGGTTACTACCTGTCCTAAGTAGACGTACTCCTTTACAACTTCCAGTGTCTCGCCACCTATCGCAAAGCGCTGTTCTCTGCCAAGATTGTTCCACATTACTTTAGTTTTATGCATATTAATTTTCAGACCTACTCTTCTACTTTCCGTATCCAGTTCAGTAATCATGAGCTGCAATTCGTCTCCCGCGTTACTCATCAATGCAATGTCATCAGCGAATCGTAGGTTACTGAGATACTCTCCATTAACTCTTATCCCTAACTCTTCCCAATCTAGGGCCCTGAAAACCTCCTGTAAACACGCGGTGAATACCATTGGGGAGATCGTGTCAGGTGATAGAGAAATGCGCGGAATACAACCAACCCCTATACATAGCCTTCATAGATTACGAGAAGGCATTTGATTCGGTGGAGACATCAGCGGTCATGCAGGCACTGCGGAATCAAGGCATCGACGAAGCCTATATAAACATAACGGAAGAAATCTACAGCGGATCCACAGCCACTATAGTCCTCCATAAAGAAAGCGACAGAATCCCAATAAAGAAGGGCGTACGGCAGGGATTCCGATATTAAGCAAGCTATATTAGCAATAGTGTGCAACCTCACTAGAAGTGTTGTGCACTGATAACCCCGGAAAATAATTTGAATGCTGTTTTTCTGGACAGCGTAGCACTGCCCCATCGCCCTGAATTCAGCAGTCGAAAAGCACTCAGTAGGAGTACCTCAAAGGCTCCTAAACATACACATTCACCCGTCAACGGTGTAATTAATGAGCGAGGACGCCACCCGTCAAATTAAAATAAGAAATAAGAAAAAGTACAAAACACTCAAGCAGCGTGCCCGCACCCACCAAGTCGTAGCGAACTTACAACACAAGAACGATAACAGCGCCTGTGTGAGGCTCCGTGTAATGCCAGCGAGACGACTGCAGGGTCCGCTCTTTTCCGATAAATGCACACTGATCAAATAATCCAGCAAAAAGGGCACAATTGGCTGAATTTAGCTGCCGTTAATTGTCAAATATGCGATAACCATCGTGTAAATTCCAGCGGTATATACGTGTACGTTTTCATGTGGCACAACGTCAAATTCAACGCACGTGCTGGAATCAAATTGAAGCGATGCTTTCACGAAGCGCGGTTATTTGCATGCTACAAAATTGTTCATATTCCTCGCCACATATCGAAGTACGGCCGGCTGCGGGTCTGTTTTACTGTTAACCATCCGGTGCAGGATTGGCCCACTTCTGCCGACGCGCGGTAGACGTCTCGACAGCTGCCGACCGACCTTGCACGCTCTCGTTCATCAAAGTGGCGTTTCTATGCCTCGTATCTCCTGCAAACTCGCGATTTCGTGCGCACCGTGATGCGCGTGCGCACGCGGCAGCACACCTTGAGTTTTCGTTTATTCACCTCCAAAGTGGGTGAAGCCGGCCCCTAATGTCATGAAGAAATGCGTGACCGATGGTATTTAGGATGGAACCACCACCTTTCATTTCAGCAGCAATGCACCAATCATTAGGCCACGATCGCACGCATGCCAATTAAAGCTGTCCTTTAAAAACGTCAGGGAGGTGCATGGCGTGCCAGTTTTACGCACTGTTCGTTCGCAAATATACGGCTCTTTCAGCCACTACGTTAATACTGCGCGGTCTTCGGAAAGAGCCCGTGGTTTTCATCAGACGGACGTATACAAAGTGGGTGCAGTTCACATTTAATGTCATCTAAGCAAAAAGAAAAGCCCATTCGTTGATCCGGTCATGCACAGGCGTGTGGACAGGATGGAGCCCCCCCCCCCCTCTCTCTCTCTCTATTATCATCGAAGGGGGCGCGAGGTCTGCCCCACATCCTTACTCAGTCGGACCCGCCCGTCATTGTTTAAGTGCAGGGCCATGGCCATGACGGTTTCTGACGACGGTGGCGAACAAAGACCCCTGAAGTTGCATTCCAAGTACTGCTCCCTTCCCATCTTTGCCCCTAGAAACCTAGGGACCAAAGGCAGGTTGTTGTGGGAGGCCCGCCATCACTTAAGTATTCACGTTTGCAACCATCGCGACCTTTGAACCATTTCTTTCGCATTCGCCCATTTTTTTTTTTTTTTTGGGGGGGGGGGGGGAGGGGGGCGTTTCGACGAAACTTGGTCCCCCCTCATGGAGACCGTGTGCACGCCTATGCAGTCAAGCATAATGTAAGTACCCCACGGCAGTGGCGTAGCCAGGAATTTGGTTCGGGGGGGGGGGGGGGGGGGCTCACGTTGCAGCGCGACCTCCTCCTTCAATTTTTCGAACGACTAAGTATATGAATAACATGTATTACCAGTGACAATCTGTATAGATGCTGCAAATCACTTCTTGAATGCTGTGCACTGTCAAGAACGAGTAAGAAATGAGTTTTTTCATAAAATTATTATGTTGGCATGTCCGCAAAATCTTTCCAGAAATAATTGTCTTCAGTTCTTTCAATTTTGTTTGTGTAAGAGGTACGGCAAATATCACGTAAACTTTGGAACTGCATCAGTTTTTAACTGAAGAAGCGCCTGATAGCAAAAAAAGTGAAGTCTACAAAATGGTCATGACGAGGTCAAATATTTTAATGCAGATTGTTTACACAAAATGTTCATCTTCTTGAACAAATGGTGCGGCCAGGGAGAAATAAGAATGGGAAAGTACACCTCGAGTACGGGCAAAACATGTCACCGGAAACAGTGCGCAGTATGCTTACACAATGCATCAGAAATGTACATTTAAATATACAATCAATATACGGAACTAAGCAATGATCACTATACATAATGCCCAAAATAAGGCAAAAGAACACGCTGCACAATCACAGAAACCGATATGTCCTTGGGCCAAGCTGCTATCTCGGACGCACCTTGTGGACAGAACTATAAAGGAAGAGCGCAGAAATAACGAAAGAAACTATTCCAAAACTCTTTTAAAATTGCGAACCACTATTGTGCAGTCAATATAAAAAGAGAGTTGTTGCTTCTAGTTCAAAAAGCAATGAAGAAAAAAAACGACAAATGAAAGTAACAAACAATACCGCTATTACGGCTTCCCAATAGCTGAATTTGTTTGGTAACGCCGTGTTTGCGGACCTCTCAGTGAACAAGGTGAAGCTGTCGATTGGCTGTTAATGTTCACCTGATGCCTGTATTCGTATGCTTAATGAGGTCACGGTGTTAACTGCTAAAAGGTACAAAATCCTCACTGCTTTAAAAGGTGGTGACATTGACCTGAACTCGGAACAGCAGTCTCTTATCCTTTCGTTTGCGCTGATTTTTGTCCTGCTCGCTATCAAAGGGCAAAATTGACCCGGCGAGGAAGCTTAGCGAAGCGGTCAATGACTTCCGACACGCTATGTCGACGTTTCTGTGGGCGTACAGAAGTGTCAGGTCAACCATGCGTTCCTCAGACATCTCGGAGCGTAAGTAGTTCTTAAGTAACCTCATGCTTGAAAACGTTCTCTCTGCGCTGGCAGTGGTCACTGGAAAGGTGACTAGAATCTGGAGTAGCTTGTACACATTCGGATAGGACCTGCTGTCGCAATGAGAGAGGGAATCGGTTCCTGTATTGGGGCGCTGGTTTGCTGCTTTGTTCGCCCACTTTGTCCACTATAGTCCCAGTTCTCCCAAAGCAGCCCTTGTTTCTACGTCATGCACAAAAACGGTCAGGAGATTTTATGCTCCTTTCTCCCGATCATCTTGCATTGGTGGTATTGCGGATGGTACAATTACAGAAAAGTCCTTTAGACGTGCCCTGTGCTTTTCGAACCGCTGGTTTAAGTGGGCTAGTACGTGGTCCATGAACGGAATTAACGGGTTTCTGCGAAAATATTCTTCCGCGCTTTGGAATGCATTGCTCCCGAGGTTTTGCTTCCGGACACCGGCTCGACGGCTCGTGATCTTCACATTCAGTTTTTCTGCCAATACCTGCACTTGTGCAAATATTTTTGAGAAAGAAGCATTCACGCTTTTGCGGTCATTTTCAATTGACTGCTGTACCGCTTCTATGTCGTCAGTGGGAGCGCTCATGTCGATACTCCTCGTCTGCAGCTTCTTTGACAGTGGCAAAGTCAGTGCTAACACGTGCTCCGCGACATGCAGGCTTACAAGGAACGCTGGTGACAGGAGTGCCAACATTTGACTGTTTGCCTGCGATGGACTTTCGCCATTTCCGTTAAACTTAATCTCCTCTAGTGCTGCGATCAACGGCTCAAAGATGCTCACAAATGAAAGCACTGCATCGTGCTTCTCGACCCAGCGCGTTTCGCATATTCCCAAAAGGCGCTGCCTTGTAGACTCAGGACAGCTCAAACTTATCATTTTTCGCAAAACGTGTGAGCGGCTAGAAGATTTACGGAAAAAGACTGACGTCGCCTTTAGAGTCCCAAAACAGTTTCGGATGTCTGTGATGGAGCATGCCGCACACAGAACTAGATTAATGGGGTGACTGGCGCAGTGAGTGTAGAGTGCGGCTGGATATTTCTCCCGAATAGCAGCTTGAACACCATTCGTTTTGCAGGCCATTGAGCTTGCACCATCGTAGCCTTGACCACGGAGATGCTGCATGTTAATTCTAATGTCTGTGAAAACCTTATGATGGTGTCGGTGAGGGCCTGCGGTCACTTTGGTCGTGAATTGGCACAAAGCCTAAGAACACTTCTTCGATTTCGTTCGCATCCTTATTAAAGTACCTTGCAAAAACAGTAAGCTGCTCGATACCAACAATATTGGTCGTTTCATCAGCAAATACGAAGAAGCAGCCTGCAGCGTTTACTCTTGCGACTAGGCTTTCCTTGATGATTGCAGCAGAGATTTCTATAATCTGGTTTTGTACATCTGGGCTTAAATACGAGGCATTATTTGCGCAACTTTCCAAGTGCTTTTTTTACATCTGCGTCGCCACAATCTGCTCGCATGCGAAGCAGCGCTCTGAAGTTGCCTGCATTTGTAGAGGAGGCTGTGCTTGAATCCATGGGACCACTGTCTCCATGGCCACGGAGAGCCAGATGTTGCCGCCCGCAAAAGAGAACTGTCTCAACAATAGGCTGTAACTTCCTTAGGTTCTCTCTTATTTGAATTTGCCTGCCATGGCCCAGTTGATCAACAGCACTGGGCACACATCCTGAGAAGGTTTGAAGAAAATCGTCGGCTACCAGCTGAGCGTCAGTGGGATATTAAGTGGCTTCGTGTGCACCGAAGACTTCGAGGGCGTGCTTCCACTTTTGAAATGGCTTGGATACGAGGGCCCCAGTGCGCGCATGTTGGCCCTTGCCAACCTCACTTCTGCTAAAAAGGACACACACTCGGTAAAACGCACCGTCTTGAAGCGCTGAGTAGCTAAGAAATCGGTACCTGTCCAGCCAAGCCACCTGAAACCTTCGTTTCTGCTTCAAATCGTTCTTAGACTGATCATCCACATTG
The DNA here is from genome assembly GCF_013339695.2 of Rhipicephalus sanguineus. NCBI lineage: Eukaryota > Metazoa > Arthropoda > Arachnida > Ixodida > Ixodidae > Rhipicephalus > Rhipicephalus sanguineus. The sequence continues at coordinate 191,497,313 of NC_051176.1, forward strand.
GAGTCATCTGTGTAGCACCCGAGATCAAACTTGCTTTTGCTAATATTTTGAGGGTCTGAAAAAGATAAATAATTAAATAAATAATAATAAGGCTGAAGCCCAATAAATCCCACCCCCCTTGTGACGCCCTGGCTACGCCCCTGCCCCACGGCTGTTCGGCCCTGTAATGTCTTTTAATTTTCCCCCGCTTCGCTAGCCAAATTTCCCAATCTATATGAAGGCACAAACATATGCTACAAACTCAACCGGACACTCTTCCCTATGGCTACAACTCGGGCAACCCTGGCAAAGACGAGTTTTCCTTGTCGAAACGTTGGCTGCAGCGACATTCGTTGTTCCACCTTGACCCGAATTTCTGTCTTGTTTGGTTGTCAAGAAATACTTGCGCACTTCGCCACGTGAAAGGTGCAGCGGAATTTAGTCAGCTCCAACGGGGATGCCACATGCGAGCATCACCCGTACACAGTACAGCCGCTCAGTCCCTTGCCATGGAGAGGTCTGCTAAAAGAAAAGCGGTTCATTAAAAGCGGTTGCCTCGCGATTATTCGCATCCATTGAGCTCGGAGAGCTAACAGGCGACTCCTCTTGCTTGGTACGTACATATGTTCACGCGCTTCTTCGGCAGCGTCGTCTACAAGCGATATGAGCAAGAAAACACAACCACTTTGCGAAATCGTTTTCTCTCTCTTTTTTTGCGTTATAGAAAGGACGTGTGAAGAACGAAAATAAAGAGAATTCACGCGCCGAAGATGACTTTTCCTTCGCAATAAATGTCTTAGTTTTATAGTCTTGCACGTGCCGAGTTCACCACACACTGTCCGCTCTCGTTGGTACGTAGCAGACCTCCACTTTACTTTGGCGCTGCTGTAACATCTTTTCCTCCTGGGTGAAGGCCCCGCACCAAGCTGTGACCATGGCGTACCTTGATCTAGAGGACGGAGCTATGATTAGGCGCCGCACTTAAGTCAGGTTGCGAGACTCAAGGAAAGATCGGCGCGAGGAAACCGTGCATATGCCGACAGATAATTCAGTGCACGTTGAGGAACGTCGGGCTGCGTTTAGTTAAGTCGCTTGAACATTACGTGCCCTGTAAGTACGGAGGTGTTGCCTGAGGACACAAGAGAGAACCGTTTAACGAATTCAGGAGAGGCTTGCCTGGCGGGTGTGCCTTATCGCGTTACTTCAGATGGATATTATGAAATGAAATGAAATGCACGGTGCACGCGTCCTAAGATATACGACAACAACAAACTAGCCGAGGACACGGTTACTGTAATTACGTTGTAGCCTATACGGGGTGTTTCAAGAAATGTGTCCAACCTTCTCAAAAAATCAGGAAAATGCGATATTTGATTGCTGCTTTCAGAATTGGTTTTTCTGTAGTGGCAGAGATTTTAAGATGGTTAAAGAAATAATTTGGGACTGTAATTAAAAAGTTACATTAATTAACTTTTTAATTAGTGCAGTTAGGTGGTTGTGTCAAATGGGAAAATTGAAGTTCTTCATGTCAGAAACCCAACCCGACTTTGAGATTTAGAAAAAGTGGCATCTAGTAATAATTACGAAGTAATGAAATTCAACCAAATTCAATGGCGAAACCTAAACAGAAACATGGAAGAACGCAACTACCATATTCTTCTGAGACGTCCAAAATGAGTGAATGACTTTATCTGTAGCGCTAGGCATCTTAAGATGGTTAGAGACATGACTTGAGACAGTAATTAAGAAAGCTAAATTAATTAACTTTTTAATTAGTGAAGTTAGGTGACTGTGTCAAATCGGGGAATTGAAGCCCTTCGCGCCAGAAACCCATCCCAACATTGAGATTTCGAAAAAGCGGCCTCTAGTAATAATTATGAAGTAATGAAATTCAACCGAATTCGATGGCTTTCGCTGTTGAAAGCCGTTGCATTTGGTTGAATTTCATTACGCCACAACAATTACTAGAGGACGCTTTTTCGAAATCTCAAAGCTCGGATTGATTCCACGCATGAAGAACTTCAATTCTCCCATTAGACACAATCACCCAACTCCACTAATTAAAAAGTTAATTAACGTAACTTTCTTAATTAGTGTCCTAAATGATGTCCTTAACTACCTTAAGATTCCTGCCGCTACAGAAAAAGCAATTCTGCAAGCCCCGAGCAAATATCGCATTTTCCTGATTTTTTGACAAGGTTGGACACATTTCTTGAAACACCCTGTATAGCGGGCACCGCCCGAGCAGAACGAAACAGCAATTTCAGAGAAAAAAAGTACACCAGCTGCGACAACCGCGACACCAGCAGACAGCTTCAGTAAAATTGAAGGCAGACTTAAAAGATCTAAAAATTTCACAACAGCGCGCCCACGGGCATGTTCAGAAAAATGGCCAGCAGAGTATTCTGACTGTCATTTGTCCTATCTTCGCGGAAAAAGTGAAAAAAAAAAAGCAGGTGTATATACTTGAAAACGTATACGTTCCTCTCAACATGCATCTTGCAGGTGTCATGTCCTTGAATGGTCACCGCGCTACTCTTCTTGTTCATTCACTTTAGCGGCAATAAATCTATTCTTTCGGAGCAGCCATGGTGCGGAACAGGGGAGGTCTTGCGGTGCTCTCTTCAACAAACTTCGCGCGCGCGCGCTGAGAAATTCACGAGTCGACGTGGCTTCATGCGATGGACGTCCATTACTGCTCAGGAATAATGAGAGTGCAAATAAAACAAGCGAGCACGGACGGCCAAAGCAATTTCGAAGGCGGCGTGATTTGTGGCGGCGCCGTCTGCATACACTCAGAGCACGGCGACGAGGCGAGATCACGAACTGACTCGCGCAGCCAACTCTAAAGGGTGACGAGGCCCCGCTTAGATGATATATGCTTGCAGAGCGCGGGCAGAGAAGTGCATCCTGAATGCCGCAACAGGACTCTCGTCACTGCCACGTGTTCGTGCCACGAATAAGTGGATGCAGGGGTCTCCTACCTCCGCAATGCGTTCGCAGTGACGACGCGCACTGTATCAGGCAACCAAAAAAGGCAGCCTCCGCTCGATACTGCCTGATTTGAGAAGCGGCAAGCAAATAGCCTATACGAGATGGTGAGGCAGGAAGTACCTGTAGACGCTTACATTTAGTGGCACACACCCTCTCTAGGCAATTAGCACATCATCTCATAGTGGGACGGAAAGAAGCAGGGTTGCCGATGGTGGCTACTTTTCGCCAAATTGGCGAATTTAAGAGGCCCGTGGCGACCTAAAATTATGAATGGCGACATGGCGAATTTTTGGCGATTTTCGGCTTAGGTCTCCACTGAGTTATGCATCCTAAGCTCAGTGTCTTCCCAACGAATGAGCGGCAACATTCTCTGTATTTTTTCTTGGTTTCAGAACCACGAGTAGAACGTGCACATTACTCGTCATTCGGTATCTCCGTCCTGTAACTCGTGTGTATCTCCTCAATTCATCTAGAAAACGTTTATTTGATGTTCTGTGAGAAGATCAGTGAGTGGGATCCTTAGTCCGAGATCCTATCTAGATGCAGGAGGTACTGGAACGTCCCCCAGCGACATTCTAACAAAATGTAAGTCAGCGGACTGCGCCTTGTGAAACGCGAGGGGGCAGTGTTTGACTATAAGTGTATAGCTTTAGGTGCTTTACACTTATTTATTTATTTATTTACAAGTACCTTACAGGCTCCGCGGGGAGCATTGAGTAAAGGGAGCATCACAAAAAGAGATGTAGAAGAAAGCGATACATGAGTATGAACACTGCAACAGTAGCGTACCTGCGAGACGATTAAACAAATTGACTTACATGGCAAAATAATACTAAGAATAACACCAACTACTTACTAAAAGTTTCGCTTCTGAAGGGGCTAGGCGACGGGTTGGCCGCATGTTCCGACCATTTGTTCCGCCAAAGCTTCAACTGTTCTTAATAGCTTGGCGACTTATTCGCTGTTTGAGTACCCCCAATTCAGCTCGTAAAGACTGTTTTGGAATAGCGAAGAGAGGCGGATACGTGGCTATTTGTGCAATAAAAAAATATATTTATTGAGGCATTTTCCACTGTTCTTGGTGAGCGTGTGCAATGAAAACAATTGCTATATAAGATTTTACATTGTCTACTTCTTCATTACTAACGCACCGGATTGACGCGTGTAGATATAAGTGACTATAAGAAATGGTCGGTGGCGTCCGGTATCATATTAGTTCACACTGAATAGGCGTAAGTCTCACTAATGATCGGTGCATCTAAGAATTATGTCGTGTTACCTTCAATAAACATTTTATTCCTTGTAATTCATATAGGGGGACGTAAAGCTGTCTACAAACAACGCTTTCACGGTTTTCGCCCAAGGTTTACCACACTTTTACCTTTAAAACGAGCGGACAGGGATGGAGGGATATCATGAGCGTTTCATTCATTCACCCTTGCGCCACCACGCACATCTTGCGGCTAGTCGGAGAAGCAGCACCATGCACTCCCATGGTGAAGCGGGCGATACGACTGGCATAGAGAAACGTCAATATAATCCAAGGGTCTTGGATGACACTGTATTCTACGGGTCTATAGGTGAGTGGAAATTTTTTTACTAGGTATGCCGCACATATCCAGAATGGCGACTTTTTTGGCGAAATTTGTAAAAAATATGGCGACTTTTGGCGACATTTACTCGAAAGTCAGTGGCAACTCTGGAAAGAAGAAGCAGCGCCTCATTGGGATTATGGGCCCGGATCAACAAGAAAGTTCATACTTTAGAGAACTCTACGTAAGTGCAGAGGAGAGTCAAACGCTACCACGGACGTATTATTAGCGATGGCCGAGAGACAATTGAAAGCAGCACTGACGAAAGAAAAGCCTGGTGATTTCGGCGGTAAATGTCATAAATTTTCAAAATACGATTTTCTTACACATGTCCCTTGCGCAATGTTCGACTGCCGCTGCGATTGCATCCGTATTACATGTTTATAAGAATACCGCTTTTTCATTGTCTAGCGTTCAGGCACTCATGATATATCGAACCATTCAAACATTCACAAAAGTTTGCTTTATGAGTGCTTTTCGCGATTTGTCATTACCACGTCAGTCGTCTAGTTATTGCGCTGAGTTCAAACATAAACGGCAGGCGCCCAGACGACAGCCGGCTTGTACAAATAAAAGCTTGTTGGCATAAGAACTTTCGCAATGGAGTAGAATTCACAAAGGCTTTTATTCGTGAAATGCATTTTTTTTTTACCAGTGACCGGTCGCCTTCGTTAATGATCGATGTATAGCATCATAATTCGCGCAAATATCTTTGAAGAACCAATTACATCGCAAAAACCCTTGGAAACAAGAACCGTATCATGTAGAACTTTTTTTTCTCAGAAGATTCTACTCTTCTCTTATCACTTATCGCAAATAGTGGTCAATACTAACGATAAGAGGCACGCGCCCTGCCAGCCAGCGACGAAGGGCAAAACGATTGTTAAATTAAATTAATCGTTGCGTAATACCGCTCCTGGTTTAATATGCTAGTGAAACCTGTGACTCCTCTTCTAATGGAATGGTGATGTTGTGAGGTGGTTAGCCTCTTCGCGCTCATAAACTGAAACTTTGAGAAAGTGGAACTTCGTGTATATGTGACGGACTGCCGACAGGACGAAGCTGTGGGAATCATCAACCAATGCCGACTTTACGTATCATGTCTCGAAACATGTTCCAGCCATCTTCTTCTCATTAGGACCTCAGGGGTTCTTCGCTGCACAAGACAGTGGAGTAAGGAAGCACACGGACGAAAACCAGAATGGGTCCGGTAAGCTGCACTGCACGGTGGAAAGATAAAAATGTTAGCGAGCCACCGGCTGTGGCTAGGTGTCGCTTTTGTTACGCCATCTCCATTATTTACCCGAATGGTCGATAGAATCTGCGGCTTTGACAAAACTGCGCGCCCAAGTAGTGAACAGTGGGCAGAGACCGGTGCTATGCACACTACACGCTTGGCAGAGCGAACTAACGAACGCCCACGAACACAGCAATATGTCCTGTAGGACAGTGGTGGTAACACGCGATTACACTGGAGACTGCGAGCACGCTACTTTGTTTTTATTTATTTATTTATTCGCGTGCGCGCGCGTGCGTGCGTGCGTGCGTGTGTGTGTGTGTGTGTGTGTGTGTGTGTGTGCGCGTGCGTGTGTGTGTGTGTGTGTGTGTGTGTGTGTGTGTGTGTGTGTGTGTGTGTGTGTGTGTGTGTGTGTGTGTGTGTGTGTGTGTGTGTGTGTGTGTGTGTGTGTGTGTGTGTGTGTGTGTGTGTGTGTGTGTGTGTGTGTGTGTGTGTGTGTGTGTGTGTGTGTGTGTGTGTGTGTGTGTGTGTGTGTGTGTGTGTGTGTGTGTGTGTGTACTGAGTCCATTTGTAAGTTCATTCGAGGGTGTCCCCAGCACCAAGGACATTTGATGAAGAGTGAGGCGGACCGCTCCATTATATTCGTCGCGTGCCAGTTAAGCCCCCACGGTCTGATTCGCCGCGAGGCCACGGTATTCATAGGGATCCGCCGATCAGGCTTCCTCTCATGGCTGTGAGTGTCTGCATTAATATGCTCCACCGTTATTCTTTTTTTCTTTGCTACGACCTCATTTCAACTTCTCTGTCCCGAAACTTGAGCGCGTGTTTATACCGTGTCTGTTCGACTGTAGGTCAAATACCAGCTGAGACATTGCAATGAGAGGTTCATGGCGGAAACCTTTGCCGCTTGTGAAGTTCGCGGCATGGATTCACTACCTACAGGGATGTCTGCCGATAAGTTGCATGGCTTGAAACCACATGTAGCCTTGTGGTTTCATCTTTGCCGACCCAATTTGAGGCGAACGCAGCACTAATTTCTGAATTCGTCTACAGGCGATATTCTCGAGGCACCAAAGCCAAATTCCGCAGCAGTTGTTACGAGTTGCTATGTTTCGCTGCTTCGAGAGATCGCATTAACAGCTCCCACCGCCGCATGCTGACCAGGGGCCCAATTTACAAAACTTCTCTTTCGTACGTGCGTTTTCCCATTGGTCAGCCGGCTTCACTAATGGCATGTGTCGTGATTGGCTTAAATATTCTCTTAGGAAAATTTTTAGCGTAAGATGTTTTCGTGAGTGCGCGCGCCCAGACATAGGCATTGGTGAACCAGAGCCGACGCATCTACACTGCATGGTGTGTCGATCTTTCACGGCCGGGCTTTCTTGATACCAGTGAGAGTCAGTGATATCCACCGTTGTATTTTACTGTGCGCTCTACAGTGGTGGCCATTTCTGGGAAATAAGTTCCGAAGAAAGCGGCGACAGCTTAAATCTTTATACGATGAAAATGCAGATCATTTACCCTCGAAATAATTACGCTGCCTAACGCTGGCGCGGATCGCTCGGCGGATGTAAATTCAAGATCGTCAGGCTTTCTTTCCATCGATTCTTCACTTAAATTCGGTATACCTTTAACGCTGAATATAAGCAGAACCTATGAAACGCTGTTTCACCACCGCCGACTATCTACTGCGTGCACAAATCACATTTTGCACAACGTTCCACGAGTGCAAAATCCAGGATGCCCTTGCGGTCACGTGGATGAGTACATACATCTTTTATTGGAATGTCCACGATACGACGAACAAAGAAAACAGTTATTACGTGATTTATTCGCACTGGACTAGGCCCTTCAGCCTCAGGAAAAATTTAGGCCCATGGCCAACATATGCATTAAGAGCGGGCCCTATTGGCACTGAACAAATTTCTAAAAAAGAGTGATATTCTAGGAAATTACTGCGATAAGCGTTTAGAATGCATAGCGAAGGCTAACTTTGTGTATATACTCTAACATGACCATACAGCGTTGTGCGTCGCTTTACGTGTAAACTTATTGTGTGTCCCGGTGCCTGCACTTTGTGTCAATTTTAGTGCTGCTCTGTGACTGAACTTCATGTGTAGCGTTATGTGTTGACATATTGGTGTCGTTGTGACTGAATTTTATGTGAATTTCTTATGTGAGTTTTTTTTTTTCCAGGGATAAACCTAATGCTGGGATAAGCATGCCAGGAGTATTTCAAGCATGTAGAGCAATATGTTGACCCACGATAACTGGCGAAAGTGCAGTGGGATTCTCGATAACGCACTTTCCAATAGTGAAATGATTTTGAAATTCCAATGTATATAAGACCACGTGATAAGACTTTCGTGACGCGAAAGTCAGGCTCTCAACACGTTGAAGCGCGCCTTAATTTATTTTTTTCTCGGTGTTCAGGTCGCGTATTCACCAAACACAATAACAACAAACGTATGTTGTTCGCAAGGCCATATCCTCGTCCTTGGTGATGCCGGACATTTAACTAGCGAAGGAGATTGGCCAGCGGCAGATAGAAATTGCGAACGAAAGGTTTTGCGACTGCGGCTCCAGAAACGGTGATTCAAGAGCTTTCAACAGCGAATCTGTTTAAGCTGTCGGCAACTTGCGCTCCGTCGTGCAAAACTCCTCACGGTGGGTACGCGCCACAGGAATGGGGCAAGCCCCGCTACCGAGTACAGCAGGCGCGAGCGCTACACGAAAACTCTGTTCGGCGAGGTGGAGCACGTGAAACACGTGAGAGAGAGAGAACGAAAGACATAGTAAATGAGACAGAAAGAGAAAATTAGAGAGAAATAGAAGGCATAAAGGCATAAAAAGAGAAAGAGAGAGAGAAAAAAAAAGATGGAAAGTAACACCAGGAAAAAGAGATAGAAGAAACAGAGAGCAAGAGAGAAACAAAGAAAGACAGAAATAAGTAGAAGCAAAGGAAGACGGAGAGAGAAAGAAAGGGAAGAAAGAGAAATAAAGATAGAGAGAGGGAGAGAGAAGTAGAAAGAAACGGATACAAGAAACAGAGAGAGAAAAATAAAGGGAAACGAGGAAGGCCACACAGCTCGGCCTCTTCCCTCAGGCTTGGCCCCACTATAGAGTGAAGCCGCCTCATTTCTAATTGCTAGAGCGCGCATTTTCAAGGTCACCGCGCAGAAGGAGCGTCAGAAACCGTCCCACCAAGAAAATTACCGATCAGGCACTGGCTGCATGGAGGAACGACAAAGTTTCATTCGTTACACAGTCGGGGGAGCCGTACAGAAATCTCGCAGCAGATCGTCAAAAGTGGGGAATCAGCGGGAGGTTCGGCGACGCCTTGTCTGCGTTACCGTTATGCTATATCACAGTACATAACAAAAAACTAAGTCTGCAGCATGAGCTTTTTTTCCTTTGTTCACGATTCGTCGTTATACGTTTTAATTGCCGGAATAACTATAGCCTATTTAGAAGCGCTGCAGGACGAAGGCCATTTCCAGCGATCCGTGCTCGTACCACTCGGCCTATTTCTTTGCCGTTCTCGCTGGCGTTTCCTTTTCCTTGGCGCCTATTTTTGTTTACATTAAAATAACAGCTACTCAATACGAGACCAGCCTATAACTCATTTCTTTTAATTTCAACTGTCCACTATATTCTTCGCGCTCACTCTAGTTAACAGGCGTTCTTGTTACCTTACTGACACGCAAATCTCGTGCACCCTTTTTGGCAGCTGTCATTTCTGTAATCACGGCGCAAAGCTTCACCTTTGAAGGCTGAAGGGACACAAAAGTGAAACAATAAATTAGTTTAGACTGATAAATTACACTTTGAAAAACTCTAGTGTCGTTAAATTAACCACCGTAGGTTTATTAATAGATCAGAAAATCAATGCCAAAATCAATGTCAAATTCTTGGAAACATTTCTGCGCGCACACAAAAGACGAAAACGAAAGGCCAGAAGACAAAACAAACGGGCGCGCCCGTTTGTCTTCTCGCCTTTCGTTTTCGTCTTTTGTGTGCGCGCAGAAATGTTTCCAAGAATGTCCTCAAACCAACTCGCCCAGCTCTCCATACTATTACAATGTCAAATGTTCCACCTTTATATTTCCCGCCGAAATCTCCGATTTGTGACGTCATAGATTTCAAAGTGTTTCGTATTTTGGCCGAATCGGCTTAACGAAATTTCCTGAAACTTAATATGTTAAGTCTCTGGCTCCCTCAGAAGACAACGTACTTCATTTTTACCGATTAGAGACTGCGTAGGACCTAGTAGATGCCGTCAGAATCTATGACGTCACGGCGACTGGTGCGGCAACTTCAAGGTGGCGTCGCCAACCGCATTTTCTTTTTGCGCGTTTTCTCGCTTACCAAGCGTCTCCTCGCGGAAAGCGCAGTGATTTCGGTATTGTGAAAAGGTAATTTACTAATTCGAGAAAAATCGTTTTTCTCTTTAGTGTTCCACTAAACTTTCAGGAGGCTTAAAGCGTAAGAGTGCCTTAAGGTTTGCCTGTGTAACTTTCTAACAATCTCTCGCAAGAAATCTCCAGTTTTGCTGAGCAGGACAACATCGTACGCAAACAGCGGATATCTACTATCTTAGACGTGAATACACACACTCAATCCTTGCCAGGCTGGTATCTTCAACACCTTTTGCAGGCATTCAGTGAACACGATAAAAAAAAACATACATATTTACCAGACGCTGCGCATTAGACCGTACACGGACTTGCGTTTCAATGCAACAACATTAAAATAATATCTGGCACTTAGGACCGCTTCGCTTTCGCTGAAATTTCGCGACAACATTTAATTTCTCGTTCTGCATCGTTCATTAAAACGCACTGCGCATCTTCATCAGTTTCGTTCGTCCAGACCTTGCGTGGCCGACAGACAGCAAAAACCAGTTCACGTCCACGCGATTGCTCGCTTCTCCGATGGAAAGTTGCACGCACGACGGTGGTACATCATTTTTTAATACATTTTTTTTTATTCTAGAGATGTGGAAAAAAGGCGACATGCAATGACGCCAAATGCCCCATCGAACGATACGAACAAATGCGATTTCGTAGCGAAATTTGGATCAAAGCAAAGCAAGGCTAAGTAAGCACGAAATTAATATAAAAAGGCAGGCGACAGTAAATGTTGGCTGATATAACCAAGTAAGCTTATTCCAGGTCACGGCTACGCAGTGCTGAGCACAACTACTGCAGTAAACGACATTTATGCGATCTATGAAAATATATACCGGAATATATATTGCGCGTGATACTCAATAACATGATTGCTGACACGAATGCTAAATGTTCTTTTATCAAAACCAGCTGAATGAAGTTCGTTCCAAACCCAAGTAGAAAAATATCGGGTGTGGTCCTGATTATGCTCTAAGTTGTCTTGGTAAATATATTCAACAATACAAACAACTACGACTATACTTTGATTATACTTTGACGCCCCGTGCTTCATGGAATAGTATAACCCGAATTATGACCACGAAAAAAGAACTAAACTTAGTGCCGTTATAAATTTTAAGAAACCATCGAACCATTACAATATTGCTTTCAATGGTGGATGGCCGGCTTCCATCCCGCCTAGCTGTGTTCTGTTCAATAAGCCTCTCACTTCGCTTGATTCTGGCGGACGTATATGCCGCACACATAGCCGGAATCGTCCACGATGCCTACTTCGCGGAAGGGGAGCTTTGTCCGTACTCAATACCCCGACCCTGCAGAAAGTTAGCGCCAGCGCATGCGCGCCAAAATGAGAGCACAGGGCATCGGTTCCGAGGGTACTCGAACAACATTTTCGCGCCTTTCCGAATGAAAGAGAAAATTTGGCGAAATATTAGGGTAAGACGAGAAGAAATACGCAGTGCTGGAAAAAGTACCACTGCAAATTATTGCCAAAGTGAGCGATAGCTACTCTTAATTGTATGGCTCCGTCATGCCGTGCTCCACTGCAAATGCACGCATGTCAGCAGCAGCCACTCTAAAGACACTTAGGCGTTTATATCGACGCCAACTCTTCTCCGCTCCGCGACACCCTTTTTCACATTCTGTCGCACTGTCCACGCCTGACGTCCAAACAGACGCTTGCGTATTCGCGTTAGAAGACAAACACTAACGACGACAGTACCCCGCCAAAAAGATGAAGGCGGCTACATCGCTTCGAAATTACAAGCGGCTGCGCTTACATTTTTTTTTGTCCTTGCCAGTGAAAATATCCAAGTGATCTGATCATTCCAATATAATCTGACCTTTGCTATCTTCTTTAGACGCCACACTACCTTCTTAATCTAGCTCTGAAAAACTGTAGCCATGCAGCGACGCGTTTTATTATCTCGCGACACGATCACGCTCACTTGAATGGCGGAGTAAAATGTGCGGTTTGTTTTAAGGGCGGGGGTCCAGCATGTCGTATGCTGTTCGTATATGCTGTCGTAGCTTGGCGTAACGCAGGCAAAACCACGAATAGCACAGCCACCTGTAACATATTGAGCGCGCGCTCGCCGCCAAGGAGAAGACTCCTTCCTCTTGTTCTTCGAGCGCCTTGATAAGTGCGGAGCCCTGTAGGGGCCCGGCAAAACCACGTATAAAAATAAAAAGAGGGAGCAAGCGAGAAAAAGAAATACAGAGAAAGAAAGGGGAAAAAATAAGAAGAAAAATAGAAAGAGCAAGAAACAGAAAGAAATAAAGAGAGAGGAAGAAATCAATAGCAATAAAGACAGAAAAAACGGAAAAAGAAAGACAGGAGGAAAGAAGAAGAAAACCCTAGGGAAGGCTCTGCCCAGCTCCGCACTTCCTTCAGGCTCTTGGCACCCCTAGTACGAAGCTGCCTTTATATGTGTGTGTGTGTGTGTGTGTGTGTGTGTGTGTGTGTGTGTGTGTGTGTGTGTGTGTGTGTGTGTGTGTGTGTGTGTGTGTGTGTGTGTGTGTGTGTGTGTGTGTGTGTGTGTGTGTGTGTGTGTGTGTGTGTGTGTGTGTGTGTGTGTGTGTGTGTGTGTGTGTGTGTGTGTGTGTGTGTGTGTGTGTGTGTGTGTGTGTGTGTGTGTGTGTGTGGTGTGTGTGTGTGTGTGTGTGTGTGTGTGTGTGTGTGTGTGTGTGTGTGTGTGTGTGTGTGTGTGTGTGTGTGTGTGTGTGTGTGTGTGTGTGTGTGTGTGTGTGTGTGTGTGTGTGTGTGTGTGTGTGTGTGTGTGTGTGTGTGTGTGTGTGTGTGTGTGTGTGTGTGTGTGTGTGTGTGTGTGTGTGTGTGTGTGTGTGAATACGGCAGCCGTGCGTGCTACTCACAGACCCTGTCTAAATCCTACACATCCTAAATGATTAACTAATGCGCGAGCTTCACTGAGCTTGACGCTCATACACGCGGTATAGCAACGCGAGAACGTGAAGGTTAAGGCGGAGACCTAAATCTTCGCAGCCCCGAAAGTTTGCATCCTTCAGCAATTATGCCGCTGCTGCGCGAGAAGCTTCTCGCCTTTTTCTATCCCGTCGTCCGCAGACACGCAACTAGACAGAACTAAAAAAAGAAAGATAAACGAGCTCAAAAACGGAGAAGATATAGCTGTTGTTATGGAGAGGAGGGCGACTATTGCTGATCACGTTCGGGTGTGGCGAGACTCCTGCTTTTCTTTTGCTGACATTTTCTTTCTTCGACGTCCTCGATCTTGGTCTAGCCGGACAGCCTCGGACAGTCGAGAGATTGCACTCATAGCGCATAATCTGTGCCGAGGTTAAAGTGTTGGTAAGGAAAGGGACGCTTAGCATCAAAGGAAACAGCGTCGTTGCTCAAGAGATACACGGGAGTAGTTTTGTGCGGCTCGTGACGTCGGCGCGGCGGGCCATTTCACAATGGGCGTGCGCTGTCACGCGCTCCTAACGCGCTTTGCGAAGGCGACGCGCTTTGCATAAGGCCCCAGCTGTTAAAAGGATTAACCAGCGGTGTTAGCGGAGAGCGATAGCGTGCACGACGCCCTTGCGAAATGAGAGCCCGCCACGTGAGATGGCTCAGACGGCACACAAGAATCCAGACAGTCCGGAGTCGGTGACCAGAAATCCTACTTAGAGGTCTCGGTCGAGGACTGCCACCTATACAGGCGCCTGCGTGATGCAAACGGGAATCCTCTTTTGAGAAGAAGAAACAAAATTAAACGAGGTCTACTTGTTTGCTCCACCTTGCAAATGAGCCGGCAGACTATACCCAGAAGCGGTGTTATGTAAAAAGTATTTGCGTCTAATTTTATTCATTTCTTATCACCTGTCCCGCCAACCGCGGGCGACACCTCGTGCGAGCCATTCATGAGAAAAAAAATCAACAAAAATGAGAACCAATTTAAAAGATACGCCTCCTGGTACCAGTACATAACCTTATAACGACTATATTATTGGTTTAATTTATGTTCAAATACGGTATTCACAGGCAGATGTGCATTATACAGCTGTAACGAAGGAAAATGTAAATTGATTTGTGCGTACGTCAAACAGCGGTGTCGGTACAGCGCCCCGGACAGCGCGGCGTAATTCGGCGTCGTATAAAGTTGCGGCCTTCTCTGGGGCTACATAGCAAAACACATACTATCCACGGCATATCAAAGAGGTGCACTGTGTTGTTGTGAAGAGTTTCAACGTGACTAAAGAATAGTGCGTGAGTGGCAGTGAATGATGTGTTCTGGATGGACGAGCTCAAATGGAGCAACTTCCAGCACGGACTGTGAGGCCAACGCCGCCTCACAAGCGCTATTAGGCTTCCTGCGATCTATTGGCCTGTCTGAACGACTCTGAGAAAAACGCTCTCGGTGTGTGTGTGTTTTGTTTCGTTGACCTAGCTGCCTTCTCTTTCTCTCTCTCTCTCTCTCTCTCTCTATATATATATATATATATATATATATATATATATATATATATATATATATATATATATACTGCGATCTGCGATATTACTTACATTTGTTATTGTTATACATGCGCTGGGATTTAGATTTTTTTTTCCAATAACATGATTTTCAGTGAGAGTTTGAACCATTTAGGTGGCAACGCCTGCTCCTTGTCGCCCCGGTCCCTTTACGTATGTAAAGCCTCGAAAAAGCATTTAAGACGGTTTAAAAGCAAGAACACGTGCAATTGACTCCGACGAGTCAATGAGGCGCAGAAGAGCGCAGTCAATTTATTTAGCGGGTTTAACGTGCCAAAACCACGATATGATTACGAGGCCACGCTGTAGCCGGAAAACTTTCCTGGGGTTCTTCAACGTGCACCTAAATCTAAGTACACGGGTGTACTTGCATACTGACAGAAAATACGACACTAAACACACACAACATACAACACTCAAGTAAATCGTTGAGACCAATGCCTCACATAAACGCTAAGATCGCAAACGTAACACGTGACGTCCAGGTGGCACCAGTCAATGGTCGAAGTACACATGCTGCATAAATGAAGATGGGAACCCTGAAGCACATATAGTGCGGTCGTTAGGCGGTTCTTTGGAGCACAGAGAGGTTTCAATGCAGATTAAGTGCGCTATTCTGACATGTGGCACTGTGGCGATCATATGTGGTTAACGCCACGCGAGAAACATTTCGTATAAGAAACATTAAGATCAATGCGATGAAGGCACATACGATCACGTGGTCTATAGTCTGTAAGCAGTAGAGACGAGACACTTTATTTTGTTATCTTATAAGTCCATCCCCATTCTAATATCAGGTACACACGGAATGCGAAAGTCGCATATTATGTCATCAGTGCGAGTGACGTCGGGATTATCCGGTATGCACAGCACGCGGTGAGCGCCACGCAAAAGAAGACAATGTAACTGAACGCGTGTGACGTGCAAAGATGTATCGGGAATTGTGTGAATAAAAGTCAGGTGTTGGCATATTTAGCCCGAATTTGGATTGGCCTTATTCCTTTCGGCTACCTGATTCATACCCGTTTTTGTGGCTGAATTTCTGGCAGTGGTGCACGCCATACGCAAGTTAAACACGGCGATTACATCTGCTGTCATAATCACACATTCTCTATCTCTCTGTGCTGCACTCTCTGTTGGTGCTGACTCCCACGTAATAAAGGCTTTTCGCGCACTAGTACTCGCGCATTTGAGAAAAGTTCGATTAGTTTTGGTGCCTGGGACATAAAGGGCTGTTCCTAAATGAAATGGCCGATTCCCTAGCGAATTCGTCAATAAGTGGACCGATTTTACAGTACTTTCCACCATCCGCTTATGTGACGGCTGCAAGATTTCGCAGGCGTGCCATTAGGGAAGTCTTTGCAGGCACAGCACTAACAAATTCCACCGAATATCGGCACTTATTATATCCCTGGCGGAGACCATTTTGTCAAACCCGTAAACTGGAAGTGTCAATTACGAGGCTGCGCTGCCAGGTACCGAATCTAAATTCTACAAACACAGGTCTGGTCAGGCACCTTCTCCACTGTGCGCATTCTGTGGTGAGCTAGACACTATCGATCATTTCTTTTTGACCTGCAGGCGATTTACCACAGCACGACAAACCCTGTCAGAAACACCTATACGTGCTATTGGAATGAATTTATCTGTGTCTGCGATTTTGTCTTTTGGAGCCTCTATTTCTGGGTTCTACAGTGCGAAGGTTTGCGTGGCTGTGCGGAATTACCTAGCTAATCTATATTATTATGCTTCTGTGTCGACGCATGTATATATCTTTAGAAATTAGGGTATTGATTTACAGTAAAACCTCGGTGATACGATCACGGCTCGTACGAATTTCGGGGTGATACGAACTTTTCTGTGGTCCCGGCTAAAGCCCATTAGCCTGTAATGTATTGGAGTACTGTTGTTGCGAACCTATTTTCACCCCAGGACGTTTGATGCGAACGTACGCTAGCGTACAGTTGCGAACAGGTGCTGCCCGCGCTGTCGGGCAAGGCGAGGCAGTCACGCGCGGGCGCGTGCATGCGCGCAGCGCGACCATCAACGGTGCGTCGTTGCCTCTGAGATGGTGCGCGCGAATCTTGGAGGCCTTTATTCACCTTCGCGTTTAGATTACAGATGACGTAGACGTCGCGTTTATTATTTTTTTCCCCGACACGTTGACGCGTGCTGCTGTGCTCGAAGCAGCAGCGTCTTTGTACTGTGTTAACACGTGCCTGCCACGTCGATGACAGCCATGTCCACGCAATCAGACGTTCCATGAAACAAGACTGAAACTTGGGCTGCGGGTCCGTCATGAAGTCCTATGAGAGGTGGACGAAGACCCCAAGAGACAAAGCGGACGTTCTTGGCGAAGGAGCTAGGCCTCGCAACATACGCGCACACCTGCCAACTCTCCGATTTCCACAGGAGACTCCAGAATTATGAGCAAACCTATCTATTGTGCGGGCCCGCCCATAAATCTCCCGAAAAGCACCCCCAACACCACCGCGATAATAAAATAACAGCATCAAAGGACAGCGATTCTAAAATTTGCTTTCCTTCATCTATCGCGTGCAAAGCGCTTCTTAAGTCACTTTCGCAGCAGTATTCTGGTGTCATGCAGAAAAGCGTAGTATGATTAGGAAGGGGCTACTAGTGGTTACGGGTCACAATAAATCTGGTTCATTAATTACACACGCGTGCATGCACCGTATATTTACCAGTACAAGTGTGACCGCTGACGTCTAAAACTTTACTGGCAATCATTCAGAGCTGTTCATGACGTCGCTGCGGCCCTGAGAAACACTGAATCAAAACGCATGCCAACTTTCTTTTGTCACATACTAATTTTCCATGTTTTCTCGTGATACGAATTTCCGATGATACGAATATTTTTGGTCACCCCGCGAGATTCGTATCACCGAGGTTTTACTGTATTTTGTTATCTATTACTAATACAAAAAAAAAGCTTTTTTTATATATATTCATTTGATCAAGCACCAAAATTTCACACATTTGTAATGTTTCTATTCTGTAAGCTCCCTTATTCTAAAGTACTATAACAGTATATAAAACCGCTCAATTCTTGACCAATCCCCCACAGTGGGTGTGAGCCACAGATGAAGGTGAACAAGAACAAGATTGCTCGGATGAGCTACTATATTACTATAGCTTTGTGCTAAACCAGCCGCAGTCAGCGTTTGTATTGCTGCCAATGCTTAGTGAGAGGAAAGCCACTGCCTGCATGCAACGCTGCGGCTTCAACGAATGTAAGATCAACCAACGACATAATTACAAAATAACAAACTCGAACGTGCAAGGTATATATATGACTTGTTATATTTGGACACTTGTAACAACGAGCTTGGACCGGAAACTTCATTAGAAAAGTAAGGTCAAGTTTCAAATACATTTTTAAAGCGACGAGCACTCTTCTATAAAATTTTGCAGTTGGCTATGTTCCAAGAATTTCTTTATTTCCTACTTAAAAAAAAAAAAAAGGTGTGGATGCCTCAGTGCTTCCCTGCGTTGTCACGAGAGAGGTCAGAGTAAAACAAGAAATTTATAGGTCGCAGCATCGATAAGGTTGCTTTAAAGGGCTCGTTTTTCTTTGCTGGACACAATATTAATGAGAACTAACAGACAATAATGCCAACGAAAGTATAGGGGGTGTTATTTGTAGTAATTAGCATATAAGTGTGAAGAAAGTAAAGTGGACGAAAAGATAACCTGCCGCCGGCAGGGACCGAACCTGCGACCTTCGAATAACGCGTCCGATGCTCTACCACTGAGCTACGGCGGCTTTTTTTTTTATTATTGTGAGCTACGGCGGTAGTCATCCTTTCGTCGACTTTATGGGGTATATATGTACATTTAAATAAACTTAGGAGTGTTAGCCAGCACCGATCGCAGCCATGGCGGTGAGTGTGGAACACTCTTTACGAGCCGGCAGCTGACCAATAATCCCTCGCATACTACCTGAAGGCATCAAGGTTCGGTCCCTGCCGGCGGCAGCCGCTCAGAATGAACGAGCCAAACCAGAGATCTGACTACTAGACAACATGTCTACGATTCTGAGCTATTGAAACTGATGGGCAGAATTTTTCAAGGTCTAAAGACAGTACTTACCGTTGGCCAGCAGCATTTTTATATAATGCACATCTTCAGCTGGACTTGTACATTCCCGCGGGAAAGGCGTTACATTTTAGACGAAGGGACGGACGGTTTTGCCGGGAAAGTTGCCTAAGTGTGCTGACGCGTTAATATATTGAATCTGCGGCGTGAAATTGACAGCTGTGTGATTCAGCGCTAAATGTAAACAAACTAGGCGTTCACTTTTTTTTTTAGATGCCAGCGCACAAGTTGATCAGGAATGCGTATTATATCCTATCGAGTACACGAGAAGGAATTCTCCTCTCACACAGCGTTCTTAATGCGGATAAAGGCAACACCTAATATGACATCCACATATCTATCGATACGTGGATGTCACTATACGTACAGGCGTAGCTATATTATAAGTTAAGGGGAAAACAACCCGAAAGCTCGTGGGAGACAAGCACCAACTACGGTTAGCTGACCACAACAATGAAACAGTCCCCTGAAACAACATACTGGCGTCCAATAAGGCTTTAGTTGTTAGTTAATAAAGTTTCGGTGCGATTTCATCATCACGCTTTATATTGTGCATTCTTGGCTCCACATGCACGCTAGCTTGGATAAGCTGAAGCTTCGACGTTTATAACAAACAAGCGTGCGGGCGCCGATAGCGGTGCCACGCATCCGCCAACTCTTCCCTCACTCGTTCATCTGTAGTTTTGATTGCAATCGGGTTTTTCCTACACCATGCGTGCATGTGCGCACTATTGAGAACATATTCTGTCTCAACGTAGAGGTCGTGTTCACAAAATTTCTAGTCGTAACATCTCAGGCGCTCGGCTGGCTTATACGTACATTTGATATCGTCGCGATCGCTATCACGTTTGGTCGGCGCCCGCTCTTACGAAACGATCTAACGCACAAATGGCTTCGTGAATGCGGGCCCTGTTTCTTAATCTTCCACGACGCGTACGAAAAATAAGACTACTACGCAGAGAGGAATTTCGCCATGCGCGAATGCCCCAGCGTGTATCAAGTTTCAGAGAGGCGTCGCCCGCATACGCTAGCTGTCCTGCAGCTCTCGGCGAGAGCAAGATTATTTGACTAAATTTAAATAAATCGGAGTACTGTCGTGCATCACGCTGTGCATACCGACGGCAGGGAATTCCTGACTGCCTCCGACCACGTTTTCAGAGGAAAAAAAAAAGAAACTAGCCCGCGGCAGAAACACAAAATGCTTCAACCAACGTTTAACTTCTTCAACTAACTTGTAACTTTTTCAGCCCTCTGCTAAAGCCTCAGGACAGAGGAGCGCGCCATCAGGGGTTCGCGCTCAAGCAGCGCCGGATATCCGAAATTTTTCGCGCGAGATTATTCTTCGATAGGTCGGTGTTGCGTCTTCATGGCCGACAGCAAGGGACTTAGGCGAGTGGTGCTGTTCCGACGAGGATCACTGCAGCCACGCACAGCTCTTCGTGCTTGGCACAGATGCTTACAAAGATCCATGGAGAGGCTCGCTGAAGGACCTCCACAGCTGCTGCAATATATTCATCTACGCAGGGTATACGCTTTTTCTTACGGATTCGCCTCGCCTCTCTAAGGCCGTGGATAGTGTTAGAACGCTCGATTTTTCTTTCCACTCGCTGGCGATCGAATCGCTCGAAGCCTTTCCCGTTCGTTTTCGTATTCGGCATATTTCAGGGAAGGCTTGAATGAGAGCATTCATGGCGTCTGGTAAGCCGGATCCCCCTAGCTCACGATCACGAACCTTCTCTTAGGGAAGCGCCTTTTCTGAAAAATCATCACAGCCATCCTATTGAGTGGTGTGTGCGCAAATGTTTGTCAATAAGGAAATACTTCCACGTTTATGAATTCAGGTACAGATGCTGCCACCTTTATACAATTTGTCCTACGAAGACTAAACGTCGTCGACTGCTTGGCGAAGGGCACATGGAATTAAATGAGAACACTAGGCTAGCCCTTTGGACTGCATAAATGTACACCGTCTTCACATAAGCAGGATCTTTAGGTGATAAAGGGGAGAAGACATGAATATGATCACATCCGTGGCTTTGAACTACCCGAAAACCACTGCATGAAGAGATATTCACGGCCCAAAGTCAAAACTAGGCGGCTGGTGTGGGCCCTGAGAACACCAAATCGCCATTGCTGAGACAGGCAGTTTAGGTGCCAACTAGTTTGCCCTCTTTTTTCTTTTCTTTCTTTATCAATTTTTTAACACTCACGGAGTGGCGTGATGGACGTAAATATCAGCGGTGTATCGCAGATAAGGCACTCAGCCGCGCAGCGTCAAACCAGCTGGCGGAACAAAAGTTCCAGGCGAACATGAGTGCCTTCGTCTTTGCGATGACGAAAGTACCGAATGAAAAGCTGCCGGGTGTAAAGATTTAGCAGAAGAAGAAGAAGAAGAATTAGAAGAAGTTTAATGAAGAGAAACCACCGCATATAGCAGACTTTCTCTGTGTTCAAGCTTCAGCGCGAAAGAAAGAAAAAAGAAGAAGAAAAAAAAAGATCACAAAAAGATCACGCGATAGCTTGCATGAACGAAATTCTAGTTGAAGCTTCCTTGCGCAGATCCAAGCCCGACCTCCAGGCGGGCATCCTGGGTCGGGTTGAGAAGGTTGCGAACTACTACCATACGTAGCAAGCTCCCCCTCCCCCTCTATATCATCGCCCCTTTCCTTTCTCAGGCGAAAATACGGTTTTTTTTTTATCACAAAAACCAAAAAACCACTAACGTTGCTGAGAACGCGCTTGCTTGCCCGCTGCGACATCTTTAAAGACGTTATATTCAGCCTCATGAGACATGCGCCTCTGCCCCGCCACGGTGGTCTAGTGGTTATGGCGCTCGGCTGCTGACCCGAAGGTCGCGGGATGGAATCCCGGCCGCGGCGGCTGCATTTTCGATGGAGGCGAAAATGTTTGAGGCCCGTGTACTTAGCTTTAGGTGCACGTTAAAGAACCCCAGGTGGTCGAAATTTCCGGAGCCCTCCACTACGGCGTCTCTCATAATCATATCGTGGTTTTGGGGCGTTAAACACCAGGTATTATTATTTAGACATGCGCCTCTTACGTGTGGTTAAAGCATCTGGCCTCCCTACTAAAGGCCCAGAGGTCGAATCCCAGCGTCGGGACATTGCTAACATCTTTCGTTTTGTCTATCCGGTGTAGCATATATACGCTACGCTGACGCCACTGGTGTATGCGCGTGAGTGACATCACACCGAAAGCTGAATCATTCACCCATCCGGAACCCTTCATGCTAGATAAGAAGAAAACATAAAAAGAAAAGCTGGACAGTGCAGTGTCACATTTCTTGCTGACCAGCAACATACGTTTGAAGGATGACTTTATATCGTTATTTTCTTTCTTGTTTCGTTTACCTCTGGTAGAGCTGTGGTAGACGACCTGAATCTTTTTTTTTCTGGTGTTTATTTTTTGTCCGTTGTATCAGGCGAAATAATAATGCAATTTAGCAAATCCCTTCCGCACATTTTATGTAACCTAAACAAGCCAGAGGTCTAAAAACATAATTTTGCAACGACTCGTTCTCAAGTAGTTTCATCTTGCGGCCGACTGGAATAAGCCGCGCAAGAATAGGGAGATAACGGCATACGCACAGTACACCGACAGAGACATGCAGCGCTACTACACCGTGCCGTAGGAAATACCCACGACAGGAAAAGTAATAAATGTTGGGGTTTAACGTCTCAAAACCACGATAGACAGGAAAAGTAGCCGTGAAGCGATAGCACGGAAGCCGCCCGACTGCACGGTGAGGCGCTGTTGAGAGGACGGTCAGGACGGGCGAGGAGGGAAGAAAAAAACGCAAGGCTCGCTCGAAGCGGAAGTTTGAGCCCCGCTGAGTCGCGGCACCCCGCCGCCGGCGGGCTTCAAGCCCCGTACGGGGCAGCACAACAGTGACGGACACCGCGGCGGCTGAGAACGTGCCGACCAGCAGCGCACGCGCTGGGGCGGCGGCACCGTGACGGCCGGCGATAATCACGTTGGCGCAGAGTTGGGCGCATGCAGCGCGCCGCTATCTCCGTGAGATGCGTGCGCCCCCCACGGCCGCGCATCCGACGCTGATCGGGCGGCCGATAACGAGGCCCCCTTATTATTCCGAACGGGTCGACCTTGGTTGCGATGACGTCAATGAAACGGGCGGATGGAGGAAGATCAAGGGTAATCTTTTGCCGTTTAGTCAGCGCGCGCCTTCTCTCGTGCTCCGCATTTTCTTGCACCCCGAGGGAGCCGTCTATTCACATTTTCTACGGCAGGGGCCTCGCGGTGCGCCGTTTCGAAACAATATGGCGTCAAATAGCGTGAAAATGGGGTTCCCGCAAAAGGGCGACCACAACCCGCTGACCCCGTGGCGTCGAGCCTTGTTCGGCGTCAATGACCGCTGATGCCGCGTAATCTTCGCGGTCGCTCTTTGTCCACGAGCTTCACACACGCGCCACAGATTACTATTCGACAGCGGTGAAACGCGAACAGATTGAAATGGGTTCAAGCACGAAGAAGAACAGCGATGCCGGCTAGTTGGTCTTTAGGTGCATTGTAGCGCAGCGCACTACAGTTCGGAAATAAAAGAGGAAAAAAAAATGTACGAAGGAGTGCCGAAAGATAGACAAACACGAGCGCCGTATCAATTAAGAACGCGCAAATATATAAGTAGAGTGACAGGGTTATCAAACACTGTGTCAGCGACATTATAGAGACACCCCGCCACAAGTCGCATCCGTGAGCCAGGGAAGCGAGAGTGGAGTATGTTCGGCTGATATTCGGCAACTGTACAGGGCATTTGCGATCGAGTAGCGATGACAAGCAGAACGTATACAGTAACAAGCGTTACAGCGGGCTGGAACAGGACATCGTTCGTTACTTAGTTTGGTCTTCGTTGTTTGGGAACGACGAAGAGCGTGACGATTAAGTTTACGAAATGCAGCCGCGTTTGTTTTCTTAGGACGTACGGAAAAGCAGATAAAAACAGTAGAAACTACGAAAAAAAAATTAGATGCTGCCTTTTGCATATTTACAGACTTGGGCATTGAAAAATATGGCCAATAAAGTATACATGATTTAAACGTTTTAAAAGAGGAGGCAAGCAAATAACTATCCCAGCATTTTGACTAAGGACGTTACGGTTTACTTCAGGGGGCTCCCGGACGTCTAAGAGCCCAACCACACTCACTTTGATTATTTCAAATAAAGTTGTATCCACCCATCCATCCATGGTCGACGTATCGCTGACATAAAATACGTGTTTGGTGATTTAACAATGCGTCTCAGGCCCCGTCCCGTTAAAAGAGGCTGTTAACCAATATATGCCCAGTGTCCTACATATAGGACGCTTCTTTGATGCACTCTAACATCGCTATTTCTTTAGCTGATGACTAGCGCCACCTACAGCACATCAACCAGGCCTCATTCTCAACGTGTGCAAGCCTAGACATTGCTTGCTTTTCATGCTGCCACGTGCCGACCGCTTTTCTCCGGGCAAACGCGTGCTTTTTATGAAAGACGTCATTGAGAAAGAAGTGCAATGTCGGCGTGCACGTGAAATGTTTCAAGGCTCACCACACCCGCACGTAGCACCCCTGATGCCCAGTGTCATATATGTAGGACGGCTTGAAAAACAGTGTTGCGTTTACCGGGCAGTATATAATAAACTTGCGCTTTCTTTTGAGGGTAGAAGTGAACTTTATGCGAAAAAAATATTTATTTTGTCATTTTTTTCTGAGATTGGGGCATATATGGGTTAATCCAAATCCGTTACGGTTGCATTCGATCATGTCATGCACTTGCGCTGATTCCTTAACTTCTCGAAGACAATCAATGTGAGCGCCTTTACGGGGCCTCTTCTTGGTAAGACAAGATTGTTACGCGTCTGAACGCCGAGCTGCGGTACCACACGCGCGAAGAGCTGACCGCACGAATCGTGCACGCAATTTTCCGAAGCAGCGCCCGAGACAACACGCGAAGTAGCGGTTTCGTTCGCGCGCACAGCAACCCGGACGCACTTTCTTGAATAGCCGGCTTCGACGAAATTACAGCCGCCCCGAAACTGACGAGCGTGAAGCCTCGTAGCACGCTAACCCGACTCTCCATTGTTGTTTAGCTTCCTTGCGATGGCATACACCGCCCAAGCGGACTAAAAAAGCGTGCAGACGTCTTTTGCACGTTTCATTGCGAGTGGCGCCATCGAAGCCTAAGGAAGATGCAAAAGAAAAAAAAAAACCTCTTTCGCACGTATAGGTGCGTGTGCCGTGAGATGCAGCAGTATCAGAGCGGCAGCATTAATATGCAGCGGCATACTGCCGGATCTTGAGGTACCGCTCGAATGTTCACGTCTGCTGGAAGCGCCGAGAAAAGTCGATTTCTCTCCCGCCGCTCCGTGGTCGACACGGATCACCGGAGCCGAGCACCGCGATGCCCACCGGTTCGCAATTAGACCCGCCGCATGCTCGGGGATGCGGAACCCATGCCGCGCTGTCTATTGTTCAATAAATGGCCTCACTTCGTGCAACCATGTTTCCGGAGCGTTAATTTTATGGTCATACTTATGAGGCACACCCCTAAGGCACGCGCACGTAAAAGCATTCGCGCGCGCGTAGGGACGGCTGTGTGGATGTGTATGTGTAGGGACGGGGCAATAAAAGAGCCGACAGAACGTGAGGCACGGAAACCCGAAGGCTTCCCCGCCCCATATACTTCCGTTACAGAACGAATACTGAAGGGTTAATTCATTTAGCCACAGACGTGCAAGTTTCCACCATTATGACGCAGGCACTGTAAATTATGCGCCGCCTACATTATTTCAGCAGCGAAATAAAAGCAAGCCCTCACCGACGTTATAGGGCAACGACTACTTATTCTGTTTGCAAGAAGCTGCCGCGTTTCACAGCGCTCACTGTGAAACAATGTCTATTGTTTCACAGTATTTTAGTCATCTATCGTTTCGATCTTGTAAGTGTGGATTAATAAGCTCTAAAGACTAAGTAAAGTAGTCATTAGGACGCACTATACATATATAACAAATGAATAAATCTGAATTAAAGGGAGTATACTGGCGTGCGGGGCCGTCTAAGTGTGGAGCGGAGCTACGTGCCTGTGGAAGAGAGGGAAGGCTGGCCATATCGAGGCCCCGTTTAAACTCTTCACCACGTCGTGCTTCGCTATCAAGCTCCCACGTGGAGAGTGTGTAGCGCCTGCCATAACGCGCCCATGGTGCCGGGGTGTTGTCAGCATTTGGCCCCGAAGGCACCACGTGTTTGGCACGAAGCAGGTCGACGAGCCACGCAGTCCGGGAGAGGGTGTTTGATGTCCTGTCTATGCTGGTGACACCGTTTTAGGGCGGAGTGAGCGGAAGTGCCGCCTCTTAGGCCGCCGTTGTAGCACCCAGCCGTGACGTAGGATGGCCACGTGTTAGCCATGTCGTCGGTCATAGTGGCTTTGGTGCAGATCCTTATTCATGTTAGAGCAACTATACTCTCTACGGGAGCCTAAAGGGAGCATACACGGTAACCCTGTAAAAGAAGTTGTTGTTGGGCTAGTTGGCATATAGAGCGCTGTACGTGATTGTTGCCTGGGTGTGTGTGTGTGTGTGTGGGTGTGATTGTGTCGTGTGTTTGCGCTCTAATTAAGTTTTTGGAAACGGTAACCCTAGTTCGAATGAGTATTTGCCGCCCCCAAGGCCTTTCAAGTGACGTTGCCCGTCACGTCGCATCGTGTCTCGTAGCTCCCTTATTCTCGTCTGCCTGCCCTGCGCTACAAGGGAGGTCGACGCGGGATATTCGTGGAATACGGAGTGATCGGAAAGAGAGAAAGGTTTTGCTCATCAGCGACCACGTCGGCCACCTCGCTACAGGTTCTGCCCGCGTGACCCGGAACGAAATCCGGTAGGTGAGCCGTATGCGCGCATTCGAAAGTCGTGTCTATGTCGCGGTGATACGCGCCAGACTGTCTCGATGAAACAGGAAATCGGAGGGCTTCGGTCCTCGCAGCTGTTTAATGACCTCCGTGCAGCAGTAGAGTATTGTAAGGCCCATACCAGAAGGGATCCGGCTCGGTGCTTATTGCGAGTATCGTCACCTACGCGGTGCGGAGATCAATCCAGCAGCGGGGCGCTATAGTCTGTGGTGTCCGTATAGGCTTGAGCCTCTCGGTGAGATTCGCGGACAGTGCCGATAGCGGGAAGTCCCCGGGGCGAGTCTATTAAAGGAAACATTGGCGTATATCAGATAAATTAATGTCACAGCAGACCCCTGCATCACTGCACAGTCGTTGGACGAAATTCAGCAAAGATTTCCCGCCAGCTAAGATCACGCCATTATTACACACTGTACACTACTTCATGGTATATCTACAGTATAATATTCCTCCTCTGGCGCTGAAAGGGACACTAAAGAGAAACAATGAATTGGTTTAGATTGATAAAGTATGCTCGGAGAACTCTTGTGTAGTTTATTTCCCCACCATAGGTTTATTATTAGAAGAGAAAACAAAGTTCAAAGTTTCATTTTTAAATTTCGCGCCGAACTTTGTAATTCGTGACGTAAAAGGTTTCAAAGAGCATTTAACGTATTTTGGCGCCACTGGCTCGACGAAATTCCCACGAACTCGTTATGTCAAGAATCTGGCCCCCTCAGAGGACAATGTACTTCGATTTAACCGATTAGTAAATACGTAGGCCCAAGCAGGCGCCGTCAAAAATATGTGACGTCACGGCATATGGTGCGGGAATGCCAAGGTGGCGTCGCCACCTGTATGTTCTTTTTGCGCGTTTTCTCGCTTATTAAGCGTCTTCTCGCAGCAAGCGTGATGTTTTTGGTATCGTGGAAGACTACTTTACTAATGCGAGAAAAATCGTTTTGCTCTTTAGTGTCCCTTTGATGAACGTTATTCTAATTACGAACCTAGTTAAACATTTATAATATAGCAAAGAATAGGATACATTTGATTTTTCATGTAGGCGGCATTATAGGCGATGTGTGAGTGTCTGCTTTCACTTTTCCTTTCGCCAGTTCCTGGCAGCGCGAACACACATGCAGTCATACCAACCAGCCCCCACTGCAGCTTTACTCGATGACTTCCGTCTTCCTGAACAGTGTTAACCGATCTTCACTTCTCCTTTAAAATAGACTCGCCTCTACCACGCACGCATTCAGGCGTTTTCTTGAGGATGTCGAATAGAGACTCTAATAAGCTCTAAAATGTACAACTCCTAAATGCCAATTTTCAACGGTGCTATTTAGTTCATATTGTGAGCGCAGCAAATCAGTGACTCTTTTTTGTCATCTCGACATATCATCATAATTTGTGCAACTTCCTCATCTGTATGTATCATTGTAGAACAGCTCGAGCTAGACTGGAGTAAAGCGGTTCCTCATAAGATGGTAAATTATCCACAAGTTTCGAGCGTTTAATTCTCGCATATTTAGAAAAAATCAGCGCGAACACGACGGAGACACAAGACGAGAAGGACACAGCACAGCCGTTTGTTCGCTAGATTGGGAGGTACACGCGCTTAAAAATTTCTTTGACGGAACCTAAAATTCTTGCGCAAGCATGGTGTTGGTTTTTGTTTCAATGAACTTCAGACCTTAGACAGCGCTCGCACTGTGTCCTTCCCGTCTTGCGCCTCCGACGTGTTTGCGCTGATTTTTTCCTCGTATGCATCGATTCCAACTCGCCCACCTCTCTACCTTACTTTAATTCTCGATACAGGGGAAAATTTTCCCTCTCTCATACTGGCTACTCCGCATCCGAATTATATCGCTAAAGCAGTACAGCTCGCTCCTCTGCCCGAGGCCTCGTTCACGTGAGGACGTCTCGTCTAAACTGCACAACAAAAGTATATATATATGCATATCGGTAGAGTAACAAGTCTTAAATATCCCCGTTCGTGGCACGGCGTTACGATCCGCGCTCTCGGTCTGATATGTGCTAACATATAAAGGCAGCAACCTGACAGCAAAGCCCGCGAGAGCGCCGCATGCACCATGTTGTTTAGAACAGCTCAACACAGGATGAAGTAAAACTAGTACTTTCGCTTTCGCGACAAGCCACGTACTGTCCTGTGCAACGGCAATCGAAAACGTACATAACAAACAGATATGGCGGGTAATGTGGCGAAGAGTGAACGAAAAAAAAGAACAAAACCAACAAAAAGAAAAGGGGGTCCAGCCGAGTGAATCGGGGGGGGGGGGGGGACGAGATGTTTGTATAAGAGCGCGCCTACTCGCTCGCCCTTGCACGGCTCTGTGGAAGACGTGTGCCGCGCGTTGTAAACGAGTTAGCATGTATACACGTATCAGCGCCGTATCAAAATCCGGTTTCGGCAAACGCGCGCCATCAAAGCGGAGAAGTGTCGCGATTCAGCCGGATAGGAGAGGGCGGCCGCCGCCGCCGCCGCTATACGGGCGCGTCGGAAAGCCGCGGTGGACGCACGGAGGAGCCCTAATGAGCCTCTATCAGTCCGAGAATGTAGCGCCGCAGAAACGTGAAGCGCGCCACCTCGGCGATTTGGCGCACATACTTGCCGCCTCTGCGACAGACCGCAGATCTCTCCCGCGCTGAGAAGGCGGCTTCCCCGCGGCTTCTCAGACTCGGAACGTGAGCGAACACTAAGACGGGGGCTTTCTTGTTTTAAAAGTGTACACGAGCTCAGGCGGTACACAACGCGCGATTGTTGAGACTGTCTGACGAGTACAAAGTCGAAAGATGACGTTTAAAAGGCAAATAATAAAAAAATATCAAACAGTAATGCATTCGCCAAAGTACGAGCCCTATGGGCCGCGCCCGCAATAATTCAGCGCACAAGCGGCAACATACTGCTCGCTCCACCACGAAACGCCACTGACGCATGGTGTAGCGCTCTCATGATCGCCTCGAAGGGGCAGAAGCTCACTGAGCGGGTTTTGTGCATCGCATCACAATGTATCATTTAAAGTTTGCATGATAACAGGAAAGAAGAAAAACAAAGGCATTGCCAAGCCATCATGACGGAAAGGACATTTAAAATAGTACGTATAAAATATCGATCTATTTATTATACGCGTACGAACCCATATATAAACTGAAATAATATACACAAAGGCGGATAAATGACTCTAGTGGCCCATGCCAGTCTCTTCTCCGCACTTATCCATCTGCTATTTTTGTTTTCATTGAAAAGAAGTCTTGTTAAGTAACCTGGAGTGATACAGAATACGCGGGAGAAGGAAAACAACAGAAGGTTAAATGCAACGACAAAAAAAAAAAGAAACGAGGAATTGAGAACAAAAAATTTGCAGTGGCTTAGCTCGGCTATGCCAGGATATACGTAGCGTTAGCAAAGGTTCAGCTGATTATTCTTAGCTTTCCAGATTGTCTAGGATTATTAGCCTCCTTCTGTTCATTCTTCGTACGCTGAACCGCTAATTGCCAGGCAACTACGTCGGGATCCGATGAGATAAGCTTCTCGGCTCTTCTGCGCCGTTGAGCAGCATTTGCGCTCTCCTTCTCCATGGCGTTCATCATCATCATCATCAGCCTGTCTACGCCCACTGCAGGGCAAAGGCCTTTCCCATGTTCCGCCAATCAACCCGGTCCTGTGCTTTCTGCTGCCACGTTATACCTACAAACTTCTTAATCTCATCTACCCACCTAATTTTCTGTCTCCCCCTCACGCGTTTTCCATCTCTTGGAATCCAGTCAGTTACCCTTAATGACCACCGGTTATCCTGCCGACGTGCTACGTGCCCGGCCCATATCCATTTCTTCTTTATTTTTCACTACGATATCCTTAACCCCCGTTTGTTCCCTTACCCACTCTGCCCTCTTCCTGTCTCTTAAGGTCACACCTATCATTTTCCTTTTCATCGCTCACTGCGTCGTCCTCAATTTAAAGTTGAACCCTCTTTGTAAGTCTCCAGGTTTCTGCTCCGTAGGTAAGTACCGGTAAGATGCAGCTGTTATATACCTTCCTCTTGAGGGATAGTGGTAGACTACCATTCATGATTTGATAATGCTTGCCGAATGAGCCCTATCCCATCCTTATTCTTCTAGTTATTTCACTCTCATGGTTCGGCTCCGCGATTACTACCTGTCCTAAGTAGACGTACTCCTTTAAAACTTCGCCCCGCCGCGGTGGTCTAGTGGTTATGGCGCTCGACTGCTGACCCGAAGGTCGCGGTATCGAATCCCGGCCGCGGCGGCTGCATTTTCGATGGAGGCGAAAATGTTTGAGGCCCGTGTACTTAGCTTTAGGTGCACGTTAAAGAACCCCAGGCGGTCGAAATTTCCGGAGCCCTCCACTACGGCGTCTCTCATAATCATATCGTGGTTTTGGGACGTTAAACCCCTGATATTATTATTATAATATTATTATTATTATCCTTTAAAACTTCCAGTGTCTCGCCACCTATCGCAAAGCGCTGTTCTCTGCCAAGATTGTTCCACATTACTTTAGTTTTATGCATATTAATTTTCAGACCCACTCTTCTACTCTCCGTATCCAGTTCAGTAATCATGAGCTGTAATTCGTCTCCCGCGTTACTCATCCATGCAATGTCATCAGCGAATCGCAGGTTACTGAGATACTCTCCATCTCTTATCCCTAATTCTTCGCAATCTAGGGCCCTGAAAACCTCCTGTAAACACGCGGTGAATAGCATTGGAGAGATCGTGTCTCCCTGCCATACGCCCTTCTTTATTTATTATTATTGCAGGTGGGTAACGCATTTCTATTGCGTTACCCACCTGCAAACGCCAGTCAGAGGCGCTATCAAGAGGCTCCAGCGCAGTGTCAGACGGTGACTGCACAGCGAAGGCGAATAGCTGTGCGCGCGCCGATGCCAGTGTGTCTGCCATGGCTACGGCGTCATTCATCTCGAATGCGCAGACCAGCAGCGGCGAGCCGCGCGCGGCGGTGGCGGAGAGCGCGTGAGATGCCGGCTCCGGTGAGCCAGCTGGCTGACATCACTGATCCTCGCGCATGCGCAGCACGGCTCATGAGGATCCACGCGAAATCGGCCCCGGCTACGCAAGTGTAGCTAACGCTACCAAATACAGGCGCATATAACGCGCCACACGACGTAACTCACGCGAGCTGGCTTGACGGACATCACTACAGCACCTGCTTCTCGTTGTCGAAAATGATAACATACGCAGAAAAGTATTACATGCAGCTTCTTACATATACCTTATTAAGCAATGTTGCAGCATATAATGCTGTATCATGTAACATATATTGTCATGAGTATCCACAAAGTTGAAACCGTCTCCGCATTTCGATGGGTACGGAGCATGAAAAAAATACTCATAAAAAGCGTGCACTTACGTTAAGTGCACGTTGAATGTAATCCGGTTCGCACAACGCCGCTTCGTTCACTGTTAACGGGCAGATTTTCGGTGAAAAAAAAAAAGAGAACATCGTATATTACTCAAAGTGCAAGGCTGTTCTCGAACCCTCGCGCATAAAATGAAGCTCCTCGACTTCCTGCAAGTTAGTCAGCGCAAGAGGCAACGACGAGAAACACACAGGAACTGAGCTGTGTGTTCGTTGTCGTCTGTTGCGCTAGTTAAGTGGTTACACTACATTTTGACGGTCGAAATTCGCGACAGTCTCGACAACTACATTAGGTTCTATCTTGTTTATGCGAAAAACTAGGCCACATCCCTTTGAACTCCATTTGACAGGGGTGGTGTGTGTGTGTGTGTGTGTGTGTGTGTGTGTGTGTGTGTGTGTGTGTGTGTGTGTGTGTGTGTGTGTGTGTGTGTGTGTGTGTGTGTGTGTGTGTGTGTGTGTGTGTGTGTGTGTGTGTGTGTGTTTTGAGCGCGTAAGATGAAGCGCCATAGTGCAGCAATTGGTCCACACGCGAATTGGATCCGCGTATAGTTCCTGCTTAACTTGAGAAATCCCTTGTTCCCACAGGTGTATGGCTGCAACTGTGACGAACTGCGAAGCTCTGTTCTCACACTCGTGGCTGAACGCATGGATGACCGTTGGCTCGGGCCGCGAAGACACCGACCATTGCATATCATGGCGGAAAGAAAGAAAAGAAAAAGCTGCACGAGCGGGGCAGCTACACTGCTGGCGTCCGCGGCCGGGATTATCGCACGACGCGCATTCTCCCGGGGGCTCGAAAGGCGCAAGGTGAACAGCGGCTCACGCGGTGGCGACGGGACAATGGTTGCACACACAGCCGCACAAACTGGTACGAGGCGTGTAGTATATCAGCGGGGGCGATCGCACCATCACCGGGACAGCGCCAGCGAAGGCTCGCGCTTCCCGAAAACGACGGCGTTGATTAGGCGGCGGCCACCTTGGGCTGTCTGCGAGCACAATGGCAGCCGCCCACCGTTCGGCCAGCCCAAGGTTAGACGCGGGCGTGCTGCGCGCTCTGGAGACCCTGCTGCAGCCTTAAGACAAAGAGCGAGCACGTACAGCACTCTACACCGTACGCAATTGTTAAAAAAAATACTTACGTGCGTAAAGCCCAGCTGTCACGCTGTCTATCTGAGAAGTGATTAACGTTTCGGATCCATTTCGGCCGCCAACGACAAGCCTGCCTCCACAACGCCTCGGTATTTCGCTATGCACGGTTTAGCGTGCATAGCGAAATACCGAGGCGTTGCAAACTGAGTTTGCGTTGCAAACTGAGTTTACGTAGCAAACTCAGTTTAGCGTTGTAAATACGATGGGTATGACGAACCTGCTATGACTCTATTACCTTAAATTCTCACTTATTAAACAAAATACGTGGCTGACAAAGCAAGGTACTTCGCAGAAATATTCAGAATCAGTCGAGTGCCAATTTCTTTACCGTTACAGCCCTCTAATATAAAGTCTTTCTCAAGAAGAAGACCAAGTTCAGTCGATTAATATTTATGGAAACCACATTGAGCTGATTGTGTATACCTCGGGTTTCAAGAAATGTGTCCGAAATTCTCAAAAATCAGGGAAATGCGATATTTGCTCGATGCCTTCACGATTACCTTTTCTATAGTCGCAGGCATCTTAAGATGGTTAAAGACATCATTTGGGACAGCAATTAAGAAAGTTAAAATAATTAACTTTTTATTAGTGGAATAAGGCCGTTATGTCAAATAGGAGAATTGAAGTTCTTCATGCCAAGAACCCATCGCAGCTTTGATATATAGAAGAAGCGGTCTCCAGGAATTATTGTGGCGTAATGGAATTCAACCAAATTCAACGGCGAAACCGAAATGAAGCACCGTTGAGCGCAACAAGCAGACGACCAGAATGACATCCCTGTTCAGGACCATGATTACAGAGGTGTAGTTCTTCCGCGTTAGTTAACGTATGAGCGTCACGCGTGCTATAAGTGCAAGCGCAGCCCGCACACCCACACAACGAAGTCGGTTATTATAAGGACGCTCACTCATTCTGGACCTCTCAGAAGAGTATGGAAGTGGCGCTCTTCGCGTTTCGCTTTCGCCGCTGAATTTGGGTGAATTTCATTACTTCGCAATTATTACTAGATCCCGCTTTTTCGAAATCTCAATGTTGCGATGGGTTTCCATTCTCCGATTCGACATAACCGCTTCACTCCATTGTTTCCTTCCGTACAGGTCGTTAGCTGCTAATGATTGGTCCAACTTTTCTGGGTCGTGCCCACAGTGCCTGCTCGTAACACGACGCAACAGATGACGAGTAAGTGATCCGCCGCGTAATTTCCACTTAAGCATGACTAATTAAAAAGATAATAGGGAGTTTTCGAATAGGGGCCACAATAGTTTTGGGGCCCCCGAAAAATAGCGTCGAGGCCACTGCGCATGCGCGAGACCCGACCAGCGTTTGGGTTTTGCGTTGGGGACGCTATTTCTCGAATTAAGGGGGATCCTCAAACCCTACCCTAAAAGCTTTGCTTCAAACAAACATGACGGCACTGCCGCACACAGCGAAGGCACGGCTCTTGGCCAAGACTAGAATAGGGGGAGTGTCCAAAGCGCCGCAGACCTTATCCGAAAACTCTTAGCTCCTGCTTGACCCAAAGCGAGCACACGCAAAGAGTTTTGGGGCCCCAAACCTTTGGGGCCTATATTCGAAAACTCCCTAATAATAAACTATTTTCAAGGCTCGGCCTAACGGTGCCGACGTGGACGCGGCCCGCCTCGGTCTGAAAAGACCGGGCTTCAGGACTCTTAATAAAGTTTTGTGAATGAATGAATACGACGTATTGTTGGTCGTTGGTTCTTCGCTATTCGTCAAAATTTTTCGGTGTGCCATAAAATCGCCTCCTGGTTACGCGATGTTACAAGTCTGCGAAAACTCGCGGCGTTAAAATGAAGTGCGCACAATAAGCAGCGCATTACTGTGCTGAACAATAAGTAATTGTTTTTGTTTTTGGAATAGCCAGACAGCGTCTCATTCTGAACGTAATTCAAGGAGGCTGCTCGCCAATCACATTGGCAGCGGCTGCTTACAGCAGCGGGCGAGATGGATTGATATATGCATAATAGATACTTTCAGTTGTAATATAACGATGTTGAGCTGTTTTTGCGCATATACAACTCTCTGTGAACTCATCGTTGCTGAAAGAGAGGTAGAGAGAGAAATAAACATTATTAGGAAGGGGCACAGTCCTTTGCAGGTGGGCAGCCTTCTTAGTCCAGAAAACCGTGGACGCTGATAATCTCTCTGGTGAGGTAGATCAAGTTACGGGGCAAACTTGAAAGCTGGGCTTCTCAATGTGCTCTAGTCCACTGCCTTGTTACAAGCCGCCGCGACCGCTGCAGGCTACCTTATGATAAGCAAGGTGAAGCAGGTTAATCGGAGACAAAAGTGGGAATATTTTTTAGCTCTCCTGGCTCGGCACAACTAAAATACTCGACACTTCTGCACATTCATCAACTCACAGCAGCTTGGATATGGAGCAGCGGCAATGCTATTCGTTTTCAAAGAAAGAAACTAAACTTCCTGAAAAAGGACAGCGTTTGATCGGGATATAAAACGTCTACTGGTTCCACCCAGTATTTGCGTCGCCAATTATTTAAAGTTCAGGCCAGGCAGAACAAAATAAAATTATGACAGATTGTTGTAATGCTATAGAGCCCCTGCTGAGCGGTAGCCTCATCTGCAATGCTCGAGCGCAAAGCGCGAAAGCGTGGAATAGGCAGCCCGCACCGTAGAGAGCCTACAGTGCGTGGTCTGGTCATGACACACGGAGGACAGTCATCACAGCAGAATCGTAGGGCAAATTTTATTATTACATAATTACGTTATTGCTGCGTACAAGTAAAATATCGCCTCACTTGTTGGTTGCCCAGACTGCAGCCGACAATGACCACTGTCGAAAGTGGGGGGGGGGGGGGGGGGCTCCGCCCCCCCCCCCCCCAACTTTTCTCAGTGAGGAGGGGGGCTAACGCTCCCCTTGCCCCCCCCCCCCCCCCCCCCCCCCCCCCGATGGGTAAGCCTATGGTTGGCAGAGCGACCCCACCGAAAAGGTCTTGGTTCTGGCTCTGAAACCCGAACTATAGACGAATTTTTCGTCAACTGGAAAGCATGTTTTTTTTTTTTTAGAAATCCGCATGCATGTGTTCTCGTAGCTTCGAGATACAAAAGGATGGATGAAAGAAGGTGAATTGTTCGAGGGGCTCGTTTCTTTGTTGAGACACAACTAATGAAGCCAACAGACAATTCAGCCAAGGAAAGCATAGCGGACAGCATTTTCTGTTTCTTTTAATGATTTTGACTTCAATTGAAAGGAATTAATGTGGACAAAAAAGCACCCTTTCCGCCGGTGCGATCTGAACCCCCACGCGTGTAATTTGAAGGTTGTGGGTTCAGATTCCACCGACGGAAGGGGTGATTTTTCGTCCACTTTAATTCCTTTCAATTGAAGTCAAAATCGTTACACTACAGTAAAAGAAACAACAAATACTGTCCGCTATGTTTTCCTGGACTTAATTGTCTGATGGTTTCATAATAGTGTCCAACAATGGATGGTTGAGCATTTTCCCTTCTGCTGATCCTTAATCCACCCACCTTGCGGGCTTCGGCGGAACTGGTTTGCTACTTTCCTTTCATATTCCGTCTCTCTATCCTTCGATCGGCTTTATTTCTCCCCTTTAAGGAGCAGAAAATAATAGAGAGTTCTCGCTATGCATTTGCATATATACTGTACGCTCCATTCAGAAGTGGTGCACCCTGACAATAGACATTTGTAACAGAGCGCCGTTTACAGTGCGCTCCACTTAAATTACACGCGCTGAGATGGTTGCAGAGTATTGCACTTATTTCGCTTTCTCAACATGCACGCCTCCAAGACACACCAGTGACGCGCAGTTAGCTTAGCTGTAAAATGACAAAGACACCAAGTAAACGCGCGCTCACGCTCACTCAGTCCGTTTCGCAGCGCCGACCCAATTGAGTGGAGCGTGACGGTAGGTCCACTTAGCTTAAGTGCGGGGGGACCGGGTGTCGGCGTGTAATGTTTCATGTAGTTTGTCATGCTGGCAAAACCATGTATATGATAGCCATGTATAGTATAGTATAGCAACGGGGCGGGAAAGGGAAGTGAGGGCGAGGAGGAGAGAAAGGAGGAGGGGAGAGTGTAAAGCATAGCCATGTATATCATAGCATAGCCATGCGTAGTATAGTATATCAAAGGGTGGGAAAGAGAAGTGAGGGGGAGAAGGGAAAAGAGGAGGGGGAGGGTAAAGGATAGCATAGCCGTGTATGGCATAGTATAGCAATGTGGATGGGAAAGGGAAGCGAGGGTGAGGAGGAGGGAAAGAAGGAGGGGAGAGGGCACACTGCATCACAAATGAAGCTTTCCTTTCCGCCATGGACGCCGAACAAGCTGCACGTTTGGAACGCCAGCGCGCGCTTGTGCTTGAACGCGTGCGTCGCTGAAGGACAGGCGAATCACAGCTTCGCACTTCCTACAGCTTTCACGTCGAGTGCAACTGCCTAAATTTTTTTGGTCTTGTAACCAAGGTGAATGCGCGTTGTTCGCCTCATACGGAGGTTTGCTATGAGTGGCACATAGCAAACGCAGTTCCCCGAATGATATGCGAGTAAAGCAGATTGAACCATGACCAGCTTAATGTACCTAATAAAGATGGTGGTTGAGAAGACAGGAAGTGGTGAGTAAAGCGTGACCATTATTTTTTAAGGGATAACAGCCGCGTTCTTTGATGTCATGCACTTATGCACAAAGCTCAGTGTCTACTCTTCTTGTGCACCCTAACATTAGCTTTACTGAGACGAATACCTTAACTGTATCGTCGCGCAGTGACCTTGAGTGAAACGCGACAGGCGAGTGAAGTCGCACAAAAACCCCACGTGACCTTCGCCGATACAGCGGCGTGTGGAGACGGAAGAACGGTTCGCGCAGACAGAACACGTGACCTACGCCATCAATGACGACTGTCGTGACGTCATCAGATGGAAGTTCAGAGGTGGCCCGACCCCGGAGTGCAATACCCCGTGAGGTGCAGAAAGCTTCAGGGCACGGGAGAGGAACAATGCAATCTACTTAGAGCGAAAAGGTAACTTAATGCGCGTGTCTCACACTGCGCTACGAAGAGCGTGGTTTGGATAATTGAGCAGGGGTTTACCATTTTATAATGTACTGTCGTACAATACAGTAAAACCTCGGTGATACGAATCTCGCGGGATCATCAAAAATATTCTTATCATCCGAAAAATTCGTTATCACCAGAAAGTATGGAAAATCAGCATGCAACAAAAGAAATCAAGCCTGCATTTTCGTTTATTGTTTTTCAGTTTTTAGACGTCAACGATTATCCCTGCACTAGTAAATATATGGACAGTGCGCGCGTGTGTAATTAATGAACCAGGTTTGTTGTGACCCGCGACACCTAGTAGCCCCTTCCAAATCTTAGTATGCGTTTCCGCATGACACCGTAGTACTGCGGCGAAAGTGACTTAAGGAGCGCTTAGACGCGATCGATGAAGGCCAAAAAATTTCAGAACCGCGGTCCTATGTTATTATTTTCTTATCGCGGTAGTGTTGGGGATGTTTTCCGAGAGATTTACGGCCGTGCCCGCACAAGTGCGTCCGCGACAGTCGTGCATGTTGACTTAGTGAGGCCCAAAGTTGTGAGGCCTAGCTCCTTCGCCAAGACCATCCTCGTCTTCTTGCGGTCCTCGTCCACCTTTCAAAGGATGTCTGATGCACGAGGACATGGCTTGCATCGACGTGGCAGGCACGTGTATACACAGTACAACGACAGCAGCGCGCGTCGACGTGTTAAAAGAAAAAGAGCATGACGCCAACTGCATCCAAGATTCGCCCACACAATCTCGGGGGCTACGCCGCGTCACTGAAGGTTTATTCTGACCACCGTGTAAGAAAGTATTTTTCTTACACCGTGATTCTGACGAATTGGCGGAGCGGCGCGCATGCCCGCGCTTGCGTCCCCGCGCCTGCACGTGCCTGGCGCGTCTTCCGCGACAGCGCGGACGGCACCTCTTCGTACCTTCGCGGTAGCGTACGTTCGTATCAAACGTCGCGGGGTGAAAATCGGTTCGCAACAACCGTACTCCATTACATTGCAGGCCAATGGGTCTTGGCAGGGACCAAAGAAAATTCGCATCACCCCGAAATTCGTAAGAGCCGTGATCGTATCAGCGAGGTTTCACTGTAGTACATGTGCCGGAGCGAGCCCATAATTGTATATCTTCATGATAATGTGGCCATGTTCGTGACAGTATGATCACATTTGTTTGCGCATATGTAGAAGAATGACGAACATTGAAGTCAGACGAAAGTTCGCGCTTGAGCGTGCTTTTTCTTACTGTGACCTTTCAGGTATATCTTTACATATGATGTAAGAAATCATAAATAAATATTCTTGGTAGCGACGACATTGCTTGAACTCGTACGAAAATGCCGAAAACGTCAACCCCTTCCCTGATCGCTCCCAACAAGTGGACGCGTAAGCCGAAAATACAGGAACAGATGAAGACCATCGTCAGTTCTCGAGACACGGGAAAACACGCCGAAAAGCGACGCGTCTAGGCAACGAGCGCGTTCCGAACAGAAAGTGGCGCCCTCGAAAGAGCGACAGCGCGAACATTTACTGACGAGCAACATGAAAGCTGCAGCCACGGTCACTGGAATTTGCTCAAGTGGAATTAAGCACACGTAAATATGCGCAGTGGCGGTGGGCAGCTGGTGTGAAAGCTGCAGGACGGTCACCAGTTGCTCTGCATGAGTGTCACTATCCACTGTCGGTCGCACTGTTCAGTCCCAAAAGCTACGGATAAGCGCGGCAACGGTATACCGTGCAAGACTAATGAACCGCACTGGGTATTCTGAAATATACTGTATATCCACCACACACTGATCGCAGTGATCGAAAGGCGCAAACGCTGCGCCGCAGGCTGGCACATGTAGCGTGTAGTGCAGCTGGTTGATTATGGCTAATCACAGGAGACGGTCATTAGTAAGGGTGCACAGTAGCAGCGTTCAAGACTGCACTGACAAGCAGTTGCATGCCCCGAGAAACACGCGAGCGCAACGCGATAAAGCAGCCGGATCGCGCTTCAGGCTAAGCAAACTAACAAGCAGGCACGATATACAAGTGCAAGTGAGATTGATTGAGAAGAACGAACACAGCTGTCGGCCTCAGTCGACGTACTACAAGGTGTAC
The DNA here is from genome assembly GCF_013339695.2 of Rhipicephalus sanguineus. Lineage (NCBI taxonomy): Eukaryota > Metazoa > Arthropoda > Arachnida > Ixodida > Ixodidae > Rhipicephalus > Rhipicephalus sanguineus. The sequence goes on from NC_051176.1 coordinate 191,537,756, forward strand.
ATGAAGGCCCAAGGAACAACATGTTGACGTTCATTAATTAAGGCATGTCGAAACCACGGTCTACCAAATAGCCCCCTTCGAACATGACAAGGCCGTAGCTTGCCTGCGTGATTTCAGGGATGGCGTGGCTGTATTTATTCGGGTCGGGCTGTGTATACCTCCGCGTGGCACTTGCAAATGTATTATGTGCGGCTCGACAAGGTCGGTGGTCCTAACGAATGATAGGTGAGTGGCACGCACGGCAGCGCCAATTACGTGGGCCTCGCACGGCAACGGTATATCAGTACTTTCGTACTCAGCTGAGCGCAAGGCTTGCCGGCCGGTGGCCGTGTCCGCGTTTTCATTGAATGTGTTTGGTGAGGACAAGCGCGGTACCCGTTGCGGGCAATGTGGCAATTCTGGCCCGAGATAAGCTTATGTAGAGGATAACTTATCCTACCTCTCCTTAGTGTATACGACTATCGTAATGCTAATATACTGCAGCTTGCGATCAAAGTGCAGCAGCCATGGCTGTAAGAATGTGCCAGGTTCGCTGTCGTTGATTGCCGGTCGTGAAATCATTCCGCGTACAGCGCATGTGTTCCACGGATTTGGGACGCGATCAATGCATGTTCTATAGGCGTGCACTTGGCGCCGCCGGTGAGTACATAGACACCTGTTAGACAGCTTACCCCCCACGGTGGTCTATAATGGTTATGGTACTCGACTGCTGACCCGAAGGTCGCGGGATCGAAGCACGGACGTGGCGGCGGCCGCGTTTTCGATGGAGGCGAAAATGCTTGATGCCCGTGTACTTCGATTTAGGTGCACGTTAACGAACTTATTATTATTATTATTATTATTATTATTATTATTATTATTATTATTATTATTATTATTATTATTATTATTATTATTAGAAACATTTCTGCGGCTGAACAATTTGGTCATATGCGGTCCGACGACTTCGATAAAAATGTACACCAAAACCATTAACACTAGCGCAAAAACAAACTTTTATGTGTGAATAAAGTAAAAGCTTTTCATTTCTGTTTGTGAAATGCTCTGCGCCCTGAATTGCATTCGTTTCTCGTGCCCGATCGCATGCCATTTCCGCTTCGACGCCACGGCACCCAGACGTCGCCAAACTTGGTGCACTCCATCATCAAGCGCGCTGAAAGGAACAATCAGAGTTGGTCGATGGCCATGATGGAAAACAGTAACACAAGGCGCAGACAGCGGGTGGCCGGAGAACCGCGCCAGGGCGGCTTCCAGATATCCGTCGAACAAGGGACGAAGGTAGGAATTGCCGGTCAAGTCCGAAAAGGCCGCACACGGCGCGTTGAGGTCAACGCTGCGATGAGCACGCGCGTGAGTGTTCGCAGACATGTTGGTGGACGACGCATTGCCTTGCGCAACCGAACCGACAGTGCGAAAAATGCGGGCGCAGCAGGAAGTCCCGGAGTGCTTAATTGGCGGCGTTGCGCAACTACCACATTACGTGCTGCCCGCGGAGAGATGGCGTGCACAAGCGCCGCCGCTGCCGTCTTCTCTAGCACTGCGGCACAGCGCAGAACTTGCGTCATGGGCGAGGCCTGCACGACTACTCATTGGGCGACTTGGCCCAAACTATGTAGGCAGCCCCTGCCGGCGCATCATCTTTCCCAGAACACTCCATTAGCCTGAACTGTAGCGCACCAGACGTCACCACGGAGGCGCTAAGGATGCTTCTGGCACTGACCAGCCATGCGTCCCACGCTGTCCGTCGAAAGCGGGTGCGCGGATGGTGCCCGAGCCTTGCCCAACGATGCTCCAGAGGGACGCCGCTATCAACCACGCCTGATCACTTGGCGCGTAAGAAACGCCGGCGACGTCCTCCACGGCAGACCGGTTTCACAGACGTGACGACGGAAGCGGAGGCAAAGAATTAAAATGCGACGCTACACGGCCGCCCCGTGTCTCGCCGTTAAGCGGCATCTCAATCGCCTGTTGCAAAAGGTCCTCACAACGCCATAAAACAACCGGCTTTATCGGAAGCTCCCGGGGATGGCAGAGAACGGCGAGCAGCGGCGGGCTTTTTGCTCGGCGAAGGCGACGGTTGCTCACCCATTCAACGCTGGGTTTCCCTGTCGCGCCCACGGCGTGCTGTCGGACAAACGTTGGCCGTGTCCGGCACAGCCGCCAGCATTCCTGGGATCCTGTAACGCCTGCCGAGGACCCCACAGACTGACCCGATCGTCTCTAATACGACCCACACAGACCATAAATTTAGCCAAGCGTTACGACCGCAAATGGGAGGACACACGAAACACGACATACCGTTATATATATATATATATATATATATATATATATATATATATATATATATATATATATATATATATATATATATATATATATATATATCTCCCTTAAATAGGACTCTCCCTTAAATAGGACGAAAATCACATGTATATATCAGCGGATGAAAGAAGCCAAGGCCTAACAATACAAAAGCGCCGACGTTCGAAAAGAAGCTTTATGAGCAGCGCAGCGAATACAGAAGCTAAGCTCAAAAGAAGATCGAATGTATAGTGACGTAAGAACGTCGATAATCATATATGATGCGCTTTCGAAATTGCGAGACGGTGGTTAACGTGAGAGGGGTATTCTGATAGGCCAGGGAAATGCAACAAAAGACGGGCGTAACGTAGAACGACTGAAACATGCTAGGTTAGGAAATAAGCTGGGTTGGTTGTTAGATATGAATACGAAGGCTTAGGAAGCACAGACACAAGACCGATGCGACCATTCCCGAGCTTCGTTGGTGGCTTCCACCCCCGCTGGTAATCTATAGAGCAAGCACACATGGACACGCACACATGGCGCATTATACGGTCGTCCGTGTGCGTCAATGTGAGAAGAAAAAGTCACAGTTTCGCCTCAAGGGCGAAGCAATGAATGCGATAGCAAGAAATCGGAATGTCACAGGAAGAACGGCAAGCAGCTAGAAACTTGATGCGTGCTGTGCAAGCACGAAGGACGCAGGAAAAGAAAGCACACAAGACGAGTGCGAACTAACAACTGTCACAGCTAGACACTTGCAGCGCGCTGCTCAAACACAAAGCAGGACGCACGAAAAGAATACACAGGTATACACAGGACGAGCGCGAACTGTCACAGTTGTTACTTCCCACTAGCCTCTCCTTCGGCTCTTCTAGCTAGCAGCTCACTCCTTTCGCAAACGCGGCCGCTGTAGTGAGCAAAGTGACCTTCGTGCGGTCTATAGCTCAACTCAAACTTTGCGGTGAAAGCACAAGACATACAAAACTCCCCCTCAAGAGATAAGCGCGCGAGCACGGTCCCCTGTATGTCAGAGTACAAGTCGGAGGCGCACATCCCAACTCCGGCGAAACACTAGAGAGCTTTAGAATCGGGGACCCAAGAAATTTGCGAGCCGTCAGGGCGCATGCGCAGAACGCAAGCCGCCCTTGGACTATTGCACTCGCGTTGCTTCAAGACCTTGTACCACCTTCCTTTGGGCGGCGAACAAACCGGGAGAGCGCGAAACCTCAACGGAAGGAAATAAAGACGGCGCTTGGCAGTGGCACGTGAAGCCACGACTTGCATTCCCTGTTGGCATCGATTCTGGTCACTAAAACAAAACTTCATTTGTGTCTAACCAGGTACATATTCCTGAGGCTAAAATTACAGCGCAAACACACTTCGTTGTCCTTCTTACTTCTTCTTTACTTCTTTGTCTCTGCGCCCATGTGAATATGATTTCATGCTTTCGCGTATCTAATAAACTATCATCCTTGTTACACGTTTTGGTTTAGAGCTATTGTTGTGTGCGCATGTGCGGTAAGGTTGCCTTGGGCTTATACATGCATTGGAGTATGAAAGAATAAACCAGTCAGCGCTTGTGTCGTACTTTCCTTTTCTTCGTGGGTGTCTTGTGCGTTTGCGTTGTAATTTTAGCCTCAGGATTCTGGCCACGGTGTAAGATATATACAGTGATTCTGGTTCAGCCGTCTCGTTTCTTCCCTCCTGTGGCATAAGCCTACAAGAGCCAAAGCATTCCCACTAGCTCGCGCCACCACGAGCCACGGGACGCTCTTTTTCTCTGTCCGACTAGCCACGAATGGCGCGGCGCTACAACCCCAAAATGGAAAACTAGCGTGGGTCGCCATCGATACGACGCAAAGGCGGCGAGGGCAACGATGCAGCATGGCCCGCGTCTCGCATAATTTTAATTTCTCCGCGTCTGGCGTCCCGTGCTTTTCACCCAACGCCGCGTGCGCTTGCATTCTGCCGCTAGTATCCTGGCCAACGAATGACGCATGGCGTAATTGTCTAAGGCAGCGCACTAAGGAGCGAGGGCTCGCAGGTTCGGATCAGCGGTCGCGCGCTTCGGAAATTTGTACTCTGAAATATTTTACATGTGGCTTTTATGTATTCATACATACATATATACATATACGGGATTGACGGCGACGGCAAAAATCCACCGAGAGTGTCCAAATAATTGCTATCTCAATAAAAAGATGCCAGCCGATCAACTAAACGCGTGTCCAAGTTTTGCGTTCCTAAGAACAACCCAAGCTCAAGTTTGTGCGCGACGCGCGGGCGGCTGAGATATGCGTTAGGGCCCGCTCACGCTAGCGGCAAGCCTGCCGCAACGGCGCGGTGCCGCAGAACGTCGGCCGTCGCCGCACTCGCGAGAGCTGTCCTACTTGCACGGCAAGCTTCGCCGGCGAGCCTCCGAAAAACATGGCCGCACTGCTGAAAGCGGTTGTCGTCCACCTCAAATCTATCAAGTGGCCGCCGTGCGCTCTGTAGCGTGTAAGCTCCGGACTGATGCTTCCATTTGCTTTAGATTCACGTCCTTAAGCTTCGACAGCAAAGTATTCGTGCCGATTCGGCCCCGTTTTTGAGAGCCGTGCTCAAATAATCGATGCTGTAGGCTTAGCGAGTCGAGAAGGGCGCTTCCGAATGCTCGGAGGACATAGATTACGCGTTTGTTAGTTGTTTCTGATTCTCTATAGCTGGCGCCACTTGACCTGGCGCCAGCTTGGGGACACTTTAGGTCTCTTCGATTTGGCTGCACCGGCGGAACCAGTTCAGCGGGTGCAGCACCGTCGTCCTCGTTTTGCTGGTGCCGCGCGCGCCCGCTGCACCGGTTCCCTCGTTTTGTCAAGGTGCAAGCGTAGTTCTGCACGAGTTCTCTGCCGGCCTGCACTCGCTCAAAAGGAGGTGCAAAGAAGTGCAGCATGGCGCCCTTCCTCCTCCCAAGCTTGGAGCAGACGACGCTGCGTGTTGTTGTTCAGGGCGTGCAAAAGCAAGTTAAACTGCTGACTCTGACGGGTAATTTTAGCCACGTCTTTTCGGCAGCTATTAAGGCGGACCTTTTACATGACTCGTGAGCAGAAAAATTCACCGTACATGACGGCAATATGAATGATACAAAAAAAAGTAATAAAGATGTGGCGCGATTCGCGATGCTGCTCTCTCAGTTCGCCTTTGCGAAATCGTGAAGCTGATGCGATAGGAAGTCTTCTAGAAATACTTTTGAGTTTAAAAATGTATTCATCAGGCGAACGTGCGTATACATGTGTCTTAATGGTTTACAAGAATTGTCACATTCGTTCCCTATAGTCTAGCGTGAAGTGGCGACGCCAGTAAAACCCTTTGAACACAAATTTGCGAGCATACACTTTCCAAGATAGCTGAACATTCGCGTCAAGTCGTCTTAGCGTCGGTCAAAGGACCTCAGATACTTTCGTTTTTTATTGTTGTATGGCCTCGCACACGCTTTCATAGAAGGCCGAAACCAGCGCAATTTTCCGCTGAACCAGTAAAACGCCTCTAGATAGTCTGAACAGTCTCTTGAAATTACACTCATGGAACCTGCCGACGACGTTCTCGTACCCGGGAACAGGAGTTACATCTTCACGTACCAACATGCAGGCGACAAAACACATACACCGTCAAACTATGGTCCCTAGTCAAACTCCTCCTCGGAGTCGCTGTGAGGATCGCCATTGTCCGAATCGTCCTCGCTGCAGAGTCGAGCAGTTCCATACGGCAGCTACGAAGAGTGCCACCGCGGCAGTGTTTTGGTAAACAACACCAGCGATACACGCCGCATCGGCTGTTCGACCAAGACGGCCTGCTCTTGCATCTTCGGTGGTAGCCGCCGCGTGGTAGTGTCGCCAGTGTCGCGGCTGCACCGGCTGCACCTGCACTTGCTGAACCGGCGCAGCACCGCTTCGCACCGCCACGGCACTTTCCAGAACTAGTGCAGGCAGTGCAAGCCAAATCGAAGAGACCTTTTATTTGATCGCACGCGACGCTTTTTTTTAATGCGGGACAGACGAAAACACTTTATCGACTGCTGAAACCATGTCTGGAAAACGACACGGACGAAATACGCACTTCTAGCGTGAAAAGCGCAGAAAAAAAAAAAGCAAGCAGCTCGAAGCGTCCCGCGGCAGACGCAGACGACACGGAAAGCCAAAAGCAGACGACGCGGCGCGCCGTAGTCATGGCAACCGCTCCTCCGTCGCTGATTGGCCACGTCGCTCTGCGGCAGACGGAGGACGGCGAGAAAATGGGTCTCGGACCTATTCTGCGGACGGCAAAGAACGGCAGACGTGCGCGAACGAAATCGCTTGCGCACGGCAGCCTGAGAACGTCAAACGGCAAACGGCGAGCTGCCGTGCCGCTAGCGTGAGCGGGCCTAGTGGATGCAGACGCTGCCCGCGAAGGCGATTTGTCGCCGGATTTGCCAGCGGCGGCGGCAAGGACACGTGCGCGCACGCGCTCCTTATTCGGCCCAGAGCACTGTTAGTCAGCAATAGTTACACTGTGACGCACCACGGATGCAATCCGAGGGCTCTGCGCGTGCGCGGAAGCGGGGCGGCAGTGTTGTGGCCGTGGATGCCCCCAGTTGTCATAAGAGCAGTGGCGCCGCTCGACGTTGCTTTGGAAGCCTAAAACATGGGCTACCTGAAACCAACTAGTTCGAGATGTGTTATTCAAGTTTGTTGACCACAGCGCAGTAAAAAGAGGCCAGCCGATCAACTAAAGTCGCGTCGAAAAGTTTTCTTCGCCACGATGGTAGAGCTCTGAAGATTGAATTCATCCTGCAGTAGCCGGCTTGTCGCAAACGGCTTGTCATCTGAACATGACACGCCCGAAACTAGGGCATCGCAGTATTTCGCCCAAGCGTCCGCGCGGCCTGTACGCACGCTCGCCGTTGACCCATTGATAAGTGTGGCGCAGTCAGCCGTATGGAGGAAGAGAGAGAGAGAGGGGAGGGGGGGGTAGCGCGATACATAACCAGGACAACAATTACGGTGCACTTACGACCAACAATGTGCGCGCTCCTCTCGTGGGATCCTGTCGAAGAATAAAACTATGCTGAGTGACGCATGACATAACATTGTTGCATCAACAGATGCCGACGCTTATCCCGACGCCAGTTATATCGCGAAGCCTATCGAACCATACTACATGGCGAAGCCCTGCACGATGGGACGATAAACGAATACAGTTATATCCAGCAGAGTTTGCCTTGGAAACGCTTGAGTAGCGGCAAGCGGGCGCGCTCCCATTTCTTATTTCCCGTATTTCGCGGGCTTTTCGTTTTTTTTTTCTCGAGGCAGCCTACAATTCGAGGCAGCCTACAACATTATAAGTGAAGTGTTGGTGGTTCAATCAATGATTAGAAATTTGACAAATTAAGAACCCTTAACTGGTCAATTAAGTGCCAATCGCTCAATTGGTCAACGAAGGTCAATTGCTCAATACTTAGCGATGCAAAAAAAATAAAAGTATCTAAGTACACACAACTGCCGCTAATAAGCAGTTGGTACGATTTTCTAGAGCTCTTGGTTTTGAGAACAGCATCGCAAAATTTAAGAAAACATGGACAGACAAACAAAGATACACACAACATAGACGCTGTTGCGTAGCACCACGGAGCCCGCCAGTGCCACCTATAGAAGCAACCTCTTGCGTTTTTTTTAGACAGACGGTGGCACACCAGGCCCGTACCCTCCCCCTCCCCCTGAATTTTTTTCCCCATGGGACACATGGCATAAAATGACACTCGACCACACTTATCTGCCTGGACCCCATGTCGGATCAAGCCCCCCCCCCCCCCTCCCCGAAACAAATCTCTGCCTACGCCACTGAGCGTGTGTGTGCACCGTTTATGTGAACGCTGGGTATGTACATACATAATATTTCTCCACCTAAGGCCCGGAGAACCATGTCCGGTCGTCAGCCAGGCAAACGACTCCGAGGCCAGACTAAAATGTAGCGATTCCTACCGTGCGTTTCTAGGCCACTGACGTCATTCACTGCTCACAGCCGGTTGATCCCGTTGACAACACAGGCTCTGACCAGTGACGCAGCGCGACAAGGAATGGAATTAAGACATAATCGTTACATTGTCCCAAGCTACCTTCCGTCAGCTGTGCTTGCGCCAGCTGTGCTTAAAAGGACGGGGAAAGATAAACAGTTCCTTTCTGGAAGTCATGCACATTGTAAAATTTGCCGGTATTTCTGTGGTTTTTCTTATCATCCCACGGCTAGTATAAGCGCACTGCGCTTACGATATATCTTGAAAATTGCGACCTCTCGAAGTGGCGGGACATCCACTATACCACGACGGTAGCCCCGTTTATACATTTGAGTGGATCATATTGAGTTATTCTGCTTGCCGCACAACAGGGACGCGATCTCACAGAAGGACAAAATACAGGCGTTAATCCATTAAGGAGAATTAATACATAATACATAGAAAAGGCCAACCTACGTGAACAGCACACCCTCGTCTCAACTTTCCGCTTGCCCAAACGAACCAATGTTGAGGAGGGCACTATGCAGTGTGGACCATCGGGTCCGCTTCCTTTACCGGCCTTCAATGCCTCTTTACGATGCCTGTTCGACTAAGTGAGCCATATTCACCGCCTTGCCCGAACGTGAGCCCGTAAGAATGCGGCCTCCTGAGCGCTACTGGTAGTTAGGCATGAACATCTAACGCCACTGGTGCACATTCGCGCAGATACGAGGCTGCGATATCTCTCGGCTTGGCTCGTGAAACGAGTTCTCCAGCGGAGCCGCACTGTGTGTTTAAGCGCCTACGCTCCGTGGTGCCCGACCAGGGTGGAATATTGGCAGAGAACGAGGTCGCCGATCGGTCAGCGCCGAGACCTTGATGCAACAGACCACGCTGTTTGTTCGGGGCTGTGTGAGAAACGATGCAGCTCTATTCATTGCATTACCTTGAAAAGGCTATTCCGCTGCACTTCGTCATAAAAAGCAGTTATGTGAAATAAAACCAACGCTATGCCATAAAGAAGCATGAGGCTACCGAAAGAAAGTGAGACGTAGTTGAGTAAAAGCATTAAAGACAGGTCTGTTGTCGAGGTGAATACGTGTCAGTGGCTAATCGAAGGTACGCGAACTTGTTTCAGCTTCAATGAAACTAAGCACATGACGAGCGACAAGGGAAGCCGAGCGACTCGGTTTTTAGTTACAGCCAAAGAGAGCGGTTTTCTTAGTTTCGTTGTCTGCTATTGCAGCATGTTATTGTAGATAAACCTTTATTAAGCACTGAATTGTTACCCAGTAGATGGGCAAGAGACTTTCAATTATTTCTGCCGAGGATTTATTCTTTGTTCCTTTCGTTATTTTGATGGCATCCCTATGATGCCCTCATGTATGATTTCTACCTTACAACACGCCTGGTATATCGCTCTTTGCCTTCGTGATACCATATATAGGGAAGGCAGCGCTAGCTTTCTGCGGTAAAGCAACTGGGGCCGAATTCAGAAAACGCCTTCGTAATTGATGTTTGCCACTGGCCTGCCGGCTACGATAATAATATGCTCATCATAAGGATTGGCTGAAACACTCTCTCCCGAACACTTTTCGCGTAACACGTTCTTTGAATACTGGTGGAGATGTTTTACCTGCCACGATCACTCGAACCATTATTGGGTCGGTTGGACGATAAAGGTCACCTCTCTTTCTTTCGTGAAAATATTTATTTCTCGCCTTTTCAACAAACATGTTATCGACTATCTCATACAACACAAGAAAGTCGGGAGTTGTTTGAAACTAACGAAATTTCCCAAAAGTTCGTAAGAAATTGTGGCGCGATTGCGCCATGTTTCACCACTGCTCTTCATTGAATCACCCGCCCCCACAATTCCTCCCCCCCCCACCTCATGTTGCGCCCCCCGACACCCCTGATCGAATGTTCACCCCATCAGGTGCGTCCGCATTCCTGCCGGCAAACGCACGGTGCGCATCGCATTCTGTCCGTGTCATTCAATTAGAATACCACATCCGAAAAAAAGAAAGGTACCTCGAAAGTTTGCGTACAGCCTACTTCAATTCCGTCACATAATTCTGAGTAAGTCTTTAGTTCTCAGTCGCCACCTACCCAGTTGATTAGGTTGCACAGGGCCCCAGCAACACGAGCTCCTTGGCAGCGAAGTTCACGAATTGTCATAAACAACGCGCAATGTTGGTTTGCCTCCTCGTGAAGGTGTTCGTCGAGCAGAGCTGGCGCTGGAACTACACGGCGTGCATGTGTCTTCTACACATCATATAAAGCCAGTACGTAACCGATGCGCCGATCCTGTCGAGGCCTGCTGGGGAGGGCGCAACGCAGTCCTTGGAGTGAGTGGTTGGTCCGAACAGAGAAGGCAATCGACCTCTTCAAGAAATTGTTTTTCTTGTTTTCTTTTCCTCGCCCGGAGCCCAGCTACATATAAACACCCGTCGCTCTGTCCTCCTTTCTCCGAGCTACGAAACAGAAGGAAGGAAGCATGACCGATTCCACAGTTGTATATGCGAGGTCGCGCGCCGCCGAAGCAGACAAATATAGGACGGGCACGTGGAGCGAAGCCGTACGATCGACCTGTCTCCGCCACAGGTTGTTCGATGTGAAGACTGCTGGCACAACAAGACGCGCCGACTAGTCGAAATAGAGGAGCTCAATCCTTCTTACGCGAGGCGCCACGACACCGTGATTGCCACAGTGGGGTGTCAGGGTGCACCGAATCGTGCGCTCTCGGCAAAGGTGCGAAGATTACCAACGAAATCGCATGGGCGCCGATAGATGAAACGTGAACGTGTCATCCATCAACCAGCATGCCCCGTACGAAGCATCCCGAACCGAGGAGAAAAGCGAGCGAAATTAGCGTTAATGGGGCAGAAAGGGCCACGCCGTGTTGGGTACGCAGGTTTTAACAAATCACTTAATCACGATTGGTTGTGCTGCTCAATCTTTGGCGGCGCGTAACACGAGCGGGAGGTGCATCGTGCCGATCCTAATTCATCACGACATATGCTCCCGAGTACTTCCGACATATGGGTAGCGTAGTCTGGCCAGGGTTAAGTCAACGACAAGGATTGCGGCAATCTCGCCAGGCCCCGACTGCTGAAGCGATAAGCGATAGCAGGTTACGACGTCGACAGTGAGCAAGAGGATACCTGCCTCGCATGCCTCTCGCATCATTTTGTCATACGAATTAGAGTTTTATTGCTTTACTGATTACAGCAGCGCAAATACCTGACATAGACATCACGCAAGAAAAGAAAGCGAAAAGTAGAAGAGGTTATCATTCGTGAAGTGTGGGATTGGGTTAGTTGGTATTCCATTATTAAACTGCTCAGCGCAAAAATTTTACACGATACACGTACAAACGACGAGGACAAGCACAGCGCTTGTCCTCGTCGTTTGTATGTGTACCGTGTAAAATTTTTGCGCTGAGCAGTTTAATATCATTCGTGTCATGCTACAGGCAGCAGTCAGTTACAACTTAAGAGGCTAAAAGTTTCGGAAGCAGTGCAAAATAAAGATAAAAGGTTAATTAATAACCTAAACCGTATACAGGTGTCGAGGAACTGGTTAGGTTACATAAAAAGGAGCACCATCGTCTTCTTTTCTTCCTTACCGGTTTCAAAAGATTTGTGGCCGTTATTAGATGCACTACTCCGGCGCTAAGCGTTAGCAAACACCTATAATTACTTGCCGGCAAATTAAGCCACCGCATTTACGGCGGCGAAGGCGTTTGCGGTGTAGATGGGGCAGGCGCTCAGCGCGCGTCACGGTCGCCGCCTCTGCATAATGACATCACTGGTCAACACTTGGCAGTGGGCGTTCCTCTATAGAAAACTCGAAACCTGGCTTGTGTGCAAAAAAAAAAAATTCCCCGACGATTACGATACTCCTAATGCGAATTCTGCGCGCAGCTACGTGTTGGGGCAACGCCAACTGTGTTTGAAGTTTTGGCTATCCGCAGTTGCAGCAATGTAATATTCGTTACATATTGCCACAGAAACATCCAGTGCTCGAGTGCTACGCACACCACTCTGTGCATTGCAGGCATGGAGGAATTCCTCCATGATTGCAGGCGTCTCGAACCAAGCGAAACACCGACAGACCAGTTACGACAAGCGAAGACAGCCGCAGCGCACGTGCCAGCCCTTCATGCGCACGAGCTCCGACCGAGGGGCCAGCGCGCGTGACGGATGAAGAAAGCTCGGTTATAGACGCCAGTGGGTCGTGATATCGACAGACTCCGCGTTCGCTCTCTTTCGTCCTCGTTCGCTCCATCGGTTACGCCGACACCAACGGCGACGCCGTTCAACGCAGGAACGGGTGCTTTTAAAAGGATCACGCAGTTTGACGCGAAAGGTGCGTCAAGTGTGTACGACCACGAATGAGATTACGTGATAGCGTGTAGACTCGTGAACGTCTCTACCGCATCGACTGGTTTTGTCCCGACAAAGCAGTCCGTATGCTTGAAACCGCACATATCGTCTCATTGTTCGATGTTTCCTTGCTCCTATATACGCCTACTGTGCTCGTGTATACCTCTCTGCGCCGAGGTCTATATACGACAAAAACGCCCCACTCCGCGCTGTTATATCTCTATCCAAGCTGGTCCCACGAGAAAAATCACTCAAGTGCGGCACGGCGAGGGACGGCTTTAATAGGAAGCTTGAGCTCGGCAGCTGCCATCGAAAAACATGAAAACGAAGGAAAGAAATAACTTTATTCCGAGTCCTGCGAGTTGATGGGGCGGGCCGATGGCCCCGCCTAGGAGACGGCCAGGAGTCCTTGAACCCTGGCTACTTCCTCGGCCCGTTGGACGGCCCAGAGCTGATCCTCGAGGGCGGAGCTGAGCAGCGCGGCTTCCCAGCGTGCGCGAAGGCTGTCACTAGAGGCCGCGTTCTTGGTATTGGGACTAATCCCTTGGCATTCCCATAACATATGCTCAACACTTTTTTTTTTTTGCCTTCTGCAAAGAGTGCGCTGATATTGCCAAGGCTCATAAAACTAAAGAAATAAGTTCAAATGCAATGATTCTAGTAAGTGCTTTATTTATGCCGCCAATATTAAATCAAAAATGGAGAAAATTGCACAATTTAAGTAATGTACTTCGACTACTAAGTTTAGAGCCCTAAAAGTCTAAAATAAACAAAAATCACAATTCTGTAAACTCCACTAATTATGTTATCTGAAGCGGGGAGAATTAATGAAATATACGAGTAATTCGTGAGTGGAACCTTTGCGGAACCCTCGTAAAGCGCCTGAGATTTCAACGTGAGCTGTAAGTCCGTGCATTAAATTTTTCGGCTTTTGATGCGCTAACAGATGCACTTCTGCAGTACTGCAGCAACTCTCCAAGCTTGCTGCAGAGTTAACATTTGTAAACATTCTGCGTTTGAATAAAGACAACGCATAGTTGGCTTCGAGCTAAAGAAAAGGCGTCATTTCCAAGAGGCAGCGGCCGGACATCTGCAGGCATGATGACGCAACAGGCTCTTCGCGCGATCATCGCATGCGCTGGTCGCTCGGAGCCGCCAGCGCGGGGCGGACAGGCACGACCTCGACGACCGAGCCACGCATCTCATCCAAAATCCTGCAACGGTGCCATTTATCGCGGCACCGCTAAGACTGAGTGGCGCCGTAAGTGATCATTACCACCCGGCGGAATCGCATCACGAATGGGCGAGACGCGCGTTCCAAGCAGCCGACATCGGCTAGCGCGAGCACCTCTCGGACGCAGCCCGCGGCACGAGACAATGCGTCCAGCCCGAGCAGCGAAGGCGCATCTGTGGCTCGATTCCCGTTCGGGACTGCGTATAGAGAGCGCCATCCCACCACGCTACGACCGCAGCGCGCTGCATCGGCCAGATTAATGGCCGCGCACCCATCAAAGAAGCCGCCTCTCACCTCTGGTGCGTAATCGGCAGGTGTTGCTTTTAACTCGGGTTTGTGAGCGTTCCGCATAATGTGCAAGGAGGATGAGTCGTATACGTACGTACGTACGGTCGCGCGCAGACCGTGCGCAGTCGCTCGGCGCTTGAAATGCGAGCGATGCGCGATCGGTGCAGCCTTCTCTCTTTTTCTCCTTTCGCAATTCGCAAGCTCCGCATCTGCAGCTTAATCCAAAAGGAGACCCTCAACATGGAAAGAGCACGGCATTCTCCAATCGCCGGCAACGTGCTGTCTCAAAGAGACGGGCATATATATAGAGACGACCGAGCTCCGGCCTATTAATTTGATGCACTTCCCACGATGTAGTGCGGAGGGTCTTATCGAATCGACTATGCACTGCACGTAATGCACTCTCGCAGGGAGCGGCCGCGAATAGGGTTATACAGGTGTGAATCGTCCACTTAGCAACGGCTCAGCTCAGAAGTGCGGAACGTGCCGAACAGCCTGTACTTAAGTTACCGTGTCCGACAACAAAGACCTGCAAAGAAACCACTTTTAGGGACCTCGCGGTTGAGCTTCAAGCGTTAAAGGCGCACTGCGTTGTGGGAGGTCCACTTACAAGGCAACATAATAGTTACGATCAAACGCGAGGTAAAATACTGTTAAGGAAAATAGAGAAAAAGAAACAGAAGATGAAGGGCGGAGAGGTTAGCCAGGTAAATAGCGAATATTGTGTAAGGGCAGAAAAGAAGAGACAAGAAAATCTGTTCGGATATTATAGTTTTCTTTCCGTCAGTCAATATCGGATCCTATGAACGCGTCAGTATTCTATGCCTCCTGTTGCCTGACTCCTGGTTTATATCTTTTATAGGGTGCGCGCCATGATAAAAAATGATCACCATCGTCACTGATTGTCTGACAGCAGGGTCCAACAATTCTACCTTCCCTAAGGGGGAAGTTCTCAGTTATTTAAGAGCGTGGTACTGTCATCGTTTCTGTTGTGTCGTGTGTGTCGTGTGTGTGTGTGTGTGTGTGTGTGTGTGTGTGTGTGTGTGTGTGTGTGTGTGTGTGTGTGTGTGTGTGTGTGTGTGCGCTCCTTGTAATTTGCCAGTCGGCTTCAATAATGATATGCTCAGCACCAAGATTTTGTAGCGTTAGCTACACTGGCCGAGCCGGAGCGGTTTCGCATGCGCGTACAAGAGCAGTGCTGCGCATGCGCTAGGACCAGTGATGTCACACAGCTGGCGCACAGGAGCCGCCCCCTGCGCGCACTGCGCCGCCGCCGCGCGCGCAGCTGTGCGCCTTCGCTGTGCAGTCGCCGTCTGACACTGCGCTGGAGCCGCTTGATAGCGCCTCTGACTGGAGTTTGCCAGTGTGGAATAGCCATGGAGAAGGAGAGCGCAAATGCTGCTCAACGGCGCAGAAGAGCGGAGAAGCTTAACTCATCGGATCCCGAAGTAGTTACTGCAATTAGCGGTTGAGCGCAGGAACAACGAACGGCGCAACGAACGCCGAATCCTCTTACCCTCTCATGCCAATTTTGGCCTACACCAAAGGCGATCACGAAAGCACCCAGACGTAGGCGGATAGATAGATAGATAGATAGATAGATAGATAGATAGATAGATAGATAGATAGATAGATAGATAGATAGATAGATAGATAGATAGATAGATAGATAGATAGAAACGCTCAAAGTGCCAAAGGTTGGCTACGAAATGCTTCGCATTTAAAATTTTAGGGTCCAGTGAGAATCGAATCCAGGCCATCTTCATGGCAAGCAGGTGTTCTACCACAGAGCCACGCTATTGCTTGAAACTGCTTCGGAAAAAAACACTACATGAATGTCATGTAGTGGAAGGAGTGTCTTTAACGCATGCAATATTGCGTGGCAGAAGCTTAGAACTGCGCCAGGCGTCAAAACATGTGAATTGCGCAACGAGTGGGTGTTTTAAAGGCCCACGCATTACAAAGCGCTCAGACATATTTAATCATCATCGGCTAAAAAGCATCAACAAAGTCAGCAGCTGCGTAGGTACACATGCATTCGCAAAAGGAAGAATTATTGCGTAGTGGGCACAGCGCAACTGTACTTGCAGTAGGCATTCTAGGATAGTTTGAAACGGACGCGCGCAGTCGTTCGTTTCCTTACGGCACGGTTCAGGCATGCAGCGAGAACTGAAACTAGGCTAGCAGTTGAGAAGGCGATGCGCGCGGGGCCCGATTACGCTATCGCGTTCTACTCTTGAAGGCGAAGCTCGAGCGTCCTCCAAGTTTTTTCTTCTTCATAATACCGTCAGGAACCACGACTGCTGATGAAGGAGTACGCGCACTCACATTCACACACTCAGTCTCAGTACAGCATTGATTTATATTATGGCGCGAGCACCTGGCCACGTTATGTTTCTCAAGGAGCACACCGGAATTCGCCCCTAGCCAACCGGAAGTTGAGCGTTGGCTCGAACGTTATGTATGAAACCAGAATAAAAATAAAAACATGTAAAAAGGAAGTAATGGTTCATGTTAAGAGTTGTATTGGATACATATGATATGGGAGCATATGTGTTTACGCTGAAGCTATGCAAGTCGACGACCAAAAGTTAGAAGAAAATTTACCCAAGTGAACCAAAATTTTACCAGACGCTATGGGCTAGAGCCATTAAAGACGATCGCCTGAAGTTTTATTTTTCTCTTACGGACAATTCTTAAGTAAGACTTTTTTGTGAATACAGGCCCTGAGAGACAGGCAATACGCTAGACAGCTATAGATGTAGCTCGAGTAGATTAGCTCGAGCAGGCCATCGGCGATTGCTTGTCACCGCTCAGTTTCGAAAGGGATTCCAATATGAATACATATCATCGGCATAACAGAGATGTTCCGTTCACGGGTTGAAGAGCTGAGAAATGAACTCCTTCGCGAGCTAGAAGGAGGCTCACAAGCTGTAAACTTCCCTTCCTGAAGTCCTAAGTTTCGGGCACTGGGTGCGCTCACCTTGTATATGGTAAGTGGGCTTGGCCAGAGTGGGTGCAGCATCCCAAGGCCGAATAGGAAGGCCTAAGCGGTCGCCGGTGGTCCGGCATCAGGTTTGAGTAATGATGGCCCGAACATGACCGTCGCTCCAATTGCCGGGGCCCCCTAATAGACGACGGGAGCGAGGGGCCTTGCGCAAGTGTCAGAGGCGCGCACGGGGAATTGTCAGGGCCCGGACGAGAGCGATACGCGGTACGACGTCGAGAGCGCCGGCGTGCTGTACCAAGGGCTGCGTATTCTCGATCGATGGCTTTCGGTGACATCGCCTCTAGTGGCACGTATTGCGCGGATAAGTCAGCATAAGGGGGTCTCGCGAAACAACCACAACGCGTCGCTTCAACGGTTTTTATTTTTTTCACATTGCGTAGATTTTTCTTCTTCTTCTTGTCGATCAGGTTGGCGCGCGCATAACGTTACAACGCAATCAAGGCATTATGGCCCGTTTCATGTTGCGACTGGAGTACACCACCGTTGCCGCAAACGGGCACCGCCATCTTACTTTGCTCTGGATAAAGTGCGCAGCCATTAATTACACGTGATGAATGTAGTACAGTATACTGCCGACCTCGAAACACGTTTAAACCGAAGTCTCTACGGGCTCTACTTCGTTTGCTATGAAGCGCTATTTGACGGACTAAGTGCTCGCAAGCGAGCAGCCACCCCCTTTCGTGTCTCTTAGTTTTTGGCCTGCACGCGTCCTTTTTTTTTGTTTTTTTTTCTTTCCCGCCGATTATGCCAGCAAAGTGGATTAGTTTTCGCAATAAGTACATGCGTTACATGCAGTCTTGATTTCCGTTTCCCGATTACGTTGGCACAATGGACCACGCAAGAGCGAAAAAATCCACACAGGATTGTCACAGATAATACAGGCCACGAGGCGTCGCCCGCCAGACGACGCATCGTTATTTGTCTACACAATAAAAAAACAACATGCGCAGGCGCTCGCGTAGCAAGAATGCCAAGCTCTCCGACTTGCGCAACGAGCCTTGCCAAGGCCGGAGGGGCTAAACGAGCCGAGTGCGCAAGCGACCGGGCGACACACTGATCACGCCTAGACAGCTGGGCCCATATTCAAAACCCCGTATTACGCTATAATTGTTCATAAGAGAAAACTTCAGCGAATCCTTATCGCAGAGATATCGTAAGCGATATTGGCTGGGCAATGACAAAAAGCGCTTGGCTGGGCAATGGCAGAAAGTGAAAGCTTTACGTATTCGGCCCCTGATTAATTCGTGGAACAGACAAAAACCTCTCTGTATCGAACTTCGAAAAAGAACGAGAAGAAATGTTGTGTAATGTGTTGCATGTACTCAAACCGGGAGCACTGGAACATATATATAGTGAGAGGCACCACTGCAGCTATGTAGAAACTGAGAAGGCACAGTCAGCGCGCCAAGTGCACCTCATCACTCTTATCTTGTCTGCCTGTCAGTCTGTGTCTGTCTGCCTGTCTGCCAGCCTCTCTGTACGCATGTGTGCGTGTGCGCACAAATAACAAGAGCGCACAGCACATGTTGGTACGCGGACACCGGTATGTTTACCGCCGCTCTATGAGAGATACGCCGGAGGGCGCCTACGTCATATGCAGAACAGTGAAGACAATAATTTCAATAAACCACAAGTCCAATTTTCTTGCCATCCATCATTTTCGGCGCCGTGAAACTGATGGTTTGGCGCCAGCGGCCTCTGCATGCGGCACGGGTGACGGATGCGTCTGCGCTTTTACCGCCAGGTTATCTGCATGGAAGGACGTGCGTCGGTCGTGCTCCGAAGCCCACGTTTCAGCGACAAACTACCACACCCAATGGGGCGCACGTTCAATTGCTTCACAACAAATTCATCCATCAACGACGGCGAAAAAGCATATACGCCGCATGCCGGACGTGTGGTGCCCATCAAGGGAGCCTCTTAAACTCAACTGACTATGCGGCGTGCCCATGCCGACGAAAAGTAGTTGGGTGTGTCCAGATAAGATCGAACACGAGGTCCCGGTCACCATTCCCGATTGTGATGAAATTTACTGTAGGTCTAGGCATTACACCCAGAACAATGGTTTCGCAGTTAGTTTTGCGAAAAAAAATTTTGTTCGCCTGAAAAAAAAAATATATATAAATTTTGGCCGCAAAAAACGCTTTTCCGCTAATTTCGCGATTTCTGAATTTTGAGCGCACCTAGGGAAAAAACGGTGCACTTCTTCGTCACAGTATTTATTCCCCTTAAAGAACAAGTGAAATACAATCTTATGAGTCTATTATTTCCCTTGCTTGTCGAAGCACGTTTGAAGAAAAAAATCACAAACTTGGCAAATCGCACAAAATACCTCTATTTCAGGAATTTATTGCTGCAAGCAAGTTAAAGTGAGGATAATAAAAATCGGCACATATTGATAATTTCGCTCTCTTTTTAAAATAATTTGCGTGGTTTTATCGCGCTCCGTTTTACTCGATAATTGGGCTGAAACGTAAGTGATTTACCAAAAACGCCGAACTTTGAAAATGATTTTCTCAAAAAGGCCATTTTTAATTTTTTTTAAAATCCCTCTGATTGAAGTCAAGGACGTCATCTACTATTATGCTGAAAAAAACGTTGCATTATTTTGGTTGCTAACAAGTTATAGTGCGTCAAATGTGACCATGCCAGCCCAGCGGCCGCGTCGTTCGTTATGGGCTGAAACTCGGATATAAGTTGCTCAAAATACTTGTACGTGACATAATCACAAACCAGCAGCTCCACACCAACAAATGCGCAGCCCGGTGTCATGGTTCAGCAAGCTTTGTCATGCGATCAGCCGCTTGACAAACCCGCAGCAGCGGCCGCTCGATGCTGCGGCCACTCACATTACATGAGTGCCGCTTCGACTGCGGATGAGCTCCGCTTGCGCGCCAAACTACGCTCAGAGGACAAACGAGAGAAGGAATGCATCACTGTGAAAGTTAAAGGCCGTTAAGTGCCAACAAATGTCATAGTATGCAACGAAAACTCTGCCGGCGATTTCCCAGTGAGCGCCTCCAATAGTGCGCTCATGTGTTGCTTTCTCTCTTCGGATGGCCTAAAGATAATTAGGTTCATTCTATGAGCAACATATGACACAAAAGAAAGCCATTGACATCTAAAGAAAGCTGTCATACGTGCTTCCGATGGTCGAGCAACTCAAACTGCAGTTGTTCATCTCGTGCCAGAACACTTGTGTCAGCCGGCTGTGAAAAGAAGTGTGTCCAAGTCCTTTACTTCATTAAAGAACCGCTTTTACAATACTGTATTGTTGGGCGTCCGCAGATAGAATATTCAACGCAAGTCGAGCGTTTATCACGATATTATGCGGCTTCGGGCATAACAGCAGGGGAAAAAATACATCCGTGCTGTATTGAAGGCGCTCACTGGGAAATTGACGGCAGAGTTTTCGTTGCATATTATGACACTTGTTGGCACTTAACGGCCTTTATCTTTCACAGTGACGCATTCCTTCTCTGGTTTGTCCTCTGAGCGTAGTTTGGCGTACAAGTGGAGCTCATCCACAGTCGAAGCGGTACTCATGTAATGTGAGTGGCCGCAGCATCGAGCGGCCGCTGCTGCGGGTTTGTCAAGCGGCTGATCCCAAGACAAAGCTTGCTTAACCATGACACCGGGCTGCGCATTTGTTGGTGTGGAGCTGCTGATTTGTGATTATGTCACGTACAAGTATTTTTAGCAACTTATATCCGAGTTTCAGCCCATAACGAACGACGCGGCCGCTAGGCTGGCATGGTCACATTTGACGCACTATAACTTGTTAGCAACCAAAATAATGCAACGTTTTTTTCTGCACTTTGGGAGGTGACGTCCTTGACTTCAATCAGAGGGATTTAAAAAAAATTAAAAATGGCCTTTTTGAGAAAATCATTTTCAAAGTTCGGCGTTTTTGGTAAATCACTTACGTTTCAGCCCAATTATCGAGTAAAACGGAGCGCGATAAAACCACGTAAATTATTTTAAAAGAGAGCGAAAGTATCAAAGTTAATATGTACCGATTTTCATTATCCTCACTTTAACTTGCTTGCAGCAATAAATTCCTGAAATACAGGTATTTTGTGCAATTTGCCAAGTTTGTGATTTTCTTCTTCAAAAGTGCTTCGACAAGCAAGGGAAATAATAGACTCATAAGATTGTATTTCACTTGTTCTTTAAGGGGAATAAATATTGTGACGAAGAAGTGCACCGTTTTTTCCCTAGGTGCGCTCAAAATTCAGAAATCGCGAAATTAGCGGAAAAGCGTTTTTTGCGGCCAAAAGTTGTACATTTTTTTTCAGGCAAACAAAATTTGTTTCCGCAAAACTAACTGCGAAACCATTGTTCCGGGTGTAATGCCTAGACCTACAGTAAATTTCATCACAATCGGGAATGGTGACCGGGACCACGTGTTCGATCTTATCTGGACACTCCCAGTTATCTATACTACGAGAAAGAGCTACCAGGCAGCAACACCTTCTCCTCGAACGCAGAATGACGAAGGATTGAAGAGGACGACTTCAGTAACGACGATGTAAAGATGGCACAGGCTTTGGCTTTGACACGACCACCAGAGTATGCTGTTTCATAAGGCTCCTTGCGCACGCACTGATAACCAACAAGAAGTATTGCGTCGCAAATATAAGCCACCACACTACATTACAGAAGAGCTTTCCGCTGAGCCCTTTCTTGTGCTATATCGATTGGCGTACGCGTTATTACCATAGCACGGCAATCTTACGTACACCGAGCCCTTACGACGGCCGTTCGGTCATATGCATCCCACGCAGAGGTACTTCGGGCGTTAATGCAGTGGGACGAGCTAGAGCGCCCACAGGACGCTATAGTACTAATACACAGAAATCCAGGTTCAAAAATTGACAAACACAGCGTATATATTAAGTACAGCCGGCGCCAAAACTTTGAGGACGGCGGTATCTACGAAAAGTTCAATTTCCAAGCAGTGTGGTCGTTCTGAGTGAAAGCAGACGACTGTATATTGTTCATTATATATATATATATATATATATATGTATACAGGCTGGAAATTTTAATGTGTCACTGTGTGCCCAAGGTGCAGAAATATTCCGCTGTCTCCTTAGCTAGCTGTAATCTTTCGACACGGACTTTACACTATAATACCCTCTTATGCACCAATATCCATTTCTGTAGCTCTGTCCCCATTGTAAATCATGTAGAACGTATCTTTCCTTTGCGGTTAGCTTCCCTGACTTTCCATACTCATTTGTCCCTCTGTCTAAGTAAGGAGCATACAACGACATCACTTTAATGCTGCGCCACCACTGCATTTATAGTAAGCATATGCAGCATATGGGCTGCAGTATTGCCTAATTACCATATGCATTCGCGCCACATACCTGCGCTATATTTCATTAAGAAGGCACGCCACTTAAAGGGCCATTCGATAGCTTTTAAACAAATGCCTAGACATATGGGTCTCACGGTTTATTCATGTGTCGTGAACTTTATAAAGGTTTCGTATGCACTAAATAAAAAAAAAACGCTACCATTGATCGATAAAGATGCTGTTTTAGACACAGTGTGCACTATACTTTAGAGCAGTGGTTCTCGAATGGGGTTCCGCGACACCATCGCCCACCAAAAAATAGGTTTTTGGAGGTGCGTTTTGACCTATTCCCAGTTCCAGGTCCTGCTCCAGGAACTGCAGCAACATTCTGAACAAGATCGCCTCGGCTGCCCCAACGCCTCAATTAAAATACTACACCATCTCCCGCTAAAGGGAACCATGTGTGGATTGGAAGAAGCGGGGAGATGGTTAACTTGAGCGGGAGATGGTGCAATTTGATTGAGAGGACGAATGAGAATGTATAAGAGAAGAGAGACAACGCCGCTCGACGTTGACGTTTCGATTCGGCTTCGCGTTGCCGCGCCGCCTCGACGTTTTGATTCGGCTTCCCGAGCCCGGAGTTCAGGGTCCGCTTGCCGCCGTTCACGTTTCCTTTCGGCTTCGCAAGCCCGAAGTTCGGGATCGCCACGTCGCCGCTCCCATTTCGCGGCAGCGGCCCGAGCGCTCATCGCGGCGCTGCACAGAAGAGAGAATGAGGCGCGCGCGCGCCGTCGTTTTCATACCGCGGAACTACCGTGGCGCCCCCAGCGGAGTATGCAGCTGCCGCACCACCTGTCTAAAACCCTCCATCGCGTCTGCTGCCAACGCATGGAGGGGCTTTACACCTGTCGTGCGCGCCGCTCCGTAGAGTAGAGGATTCCTAGAGGAGAGGGGGGGAGCGTAGGAGAGGAGAGAAAGAGGGAGGGGAAGCGCGCCGCTCCGTATTCTTAGAGGAGAGAGAAGGGGAGGGCACGCGCAGTGGGGGGGGGGGTGGACTCCGCGGGACGCGGGAGTGAGGGACAAAGCCCCCGCCATAAGCTGCTTCGCCTCTAAAACTAAGCCTGCTACATCAGCCCCCCCTCCTCCCCAGTTCGTGACATCAAGGGGTCCGCCATCACTTCGACCAGTCCACAAGAGTTCCCCGACACACTGACGGCTGAGAACCACTGCCTTAGAGGAACCTAAACAATCGCACTAGCCATCTAAAAAGGAGGAACAAAATTACAGCATATCCACGGGTGAATGATGAAGAGCTTGGGCAAAGCTCCTGAAGCAATCATGGTTACACCGTGAAATGTTCAGTGGTTTCGCCCAGCAGTAATCAAAGCGATACGCCGCTTTGATTACTGCACGCCATCTTGCGTGCAGGGTGCCACTGCTTTTTTTTTTTTGCACACATATTGCACCTAAAGTCCCTAGATTTGTCCCTGTTCTTTCTTAAGTACCGACAACCATTGAAGCGCCGGCGACGAATCTCATTGGCTAACGCTCGTTTTCGGCAGCCATGTTCTTCCTAACTCTTTTCCAGCACCTGGTGAAACGCGTCCCCCATTCACTAATGACAGGGGGTTGACGGGAGGAGAAAGGCGCGTCGCGGTGGCATATTGTCCGCTGAAAGATGCGTAGCTAATGTACTTAGACGCACATGGCTTTGTAAATCTTTCAAGTTAGGAAGAAAATGGCGTCGTACGCCAGCTGCGCGTGAGAGAGGGCCGTGAAAGAGGCAGTTGTCGGTACTTAAGTAAAAGCGAAAAATCTAGGGACTTTAATTGCACCCATCTCTATTGGACAGCGCCATCTAGTATATCGTCACCCAACTGCAGTTTGCATGCATCTCTATAGGACAGCGCCATCTACTGAATGATACGGGAGACGCGACGGCGGGGACACGCCGCATGGAGCGACGACCGACCAGGTGATGCTATAAGGAGCTTAGCCCCTAAAAAGACCATAGAAGAGCCATCAATACTGGCCGCACTGTTGACTTATAATTGGGAAAGTCTGCCGCTTTTACTCGCAGGGCTGTCTGAGTGGCAACCATTTTTATCACTTCGCTTATATTCGCCTTACGTTGACGTTCATCTTGAGCCTTCTTCTTGCACAAGTTATCTCTGTCGTCCGGTGAATTGCAACCCAGATGTTACCAATTGTAACAGCGCGAGCTGCAAAGTTGATTGCTTTCACTTGCGACGCAAAATCAGAACGCCATCGCTAGCATTATCCGTCGAACACGGTGTTACGATCCCCGCTAAAAATGCTGCGCTCGTTAAGTTTCAGGACATCTCCGTAATGAGCGAGTCCCATTCACGTTGCCTCACGTTGCTGCCGTGACATGGGTTCGGAACACGGTGGGCGGAGTTCCGCATCTCGTCCTGTCCGCCGTGACGTTTGCGGTACACACGCGACTGAAACGAAACGAAAGTGGCGCGCGCCACCGCATTCTCCGGTGCCCGTTCTGGCCTCGTTTCACGGGGCGTGCATTTTATGCGTACTACCTGTTAAACTGCCTTCGTAACGAAGGAAGAGGGGCCCAGTTGTCTCCGAGTGGGCGACTTGGAGTCACGATTGGCTGCAAGCAATTGCGCTGATAGAAACAGCTTCAGCGCAATAAATATTAACACGAAAGCCTTAAATTTGTATGTTT
Source organism: Rhipicephalus sanguineus (assembly GCF_013339695.2). Taxonomy (NCBI): domain Eukaryota; kingdom Metazoa; phylum Arthropoda; class Arachnida; order Ixodida; family Ixodidae; genus Rhipicephalus; species Rhipicephalus sanguineus. Next base: position 191,562,999 of record NC_051176.1, read on the forward strand.
CAAGGTCGCGACTTGTACGAAAAGAAAAAAAAGAGGGCAGCTATGCACTAGTGGTGCGAAGGCTGTGGAAGCAGCGGAGCTGGTGACGCTGCCCTCGTCCTTTCCATCCTCCTCACTTTCACTTCCCTTTCCCAACCCTTGACGTTACTATACTATACTATACTATACTATACTATACTATACATGGCTATGCTTGCTCTCTATTTTTTCTCTTTTTGTGTTAATTCTCTCTCTCTCTCTTTCTCCCTATTCCTTCCTCTCTATTTGTACTCGTTACCTCGCCTTCTATCTTTTCATCTCTCCCTTCCCTTTCTTTCTCTCTCTCTCTCTCTGTTGTCATTCTCACGCCCATCAGAGTTATTGCATCCCACGCCGAAAAAAATCGGCGCACATGTTCTGGGATCGAAGCAGAAGACGAAGAAGAGCACGAAGAGAGCGCGTGCCGGTTCACGATGATAGTTTTCCGGTGTCGCCACACGTCATAACGAAAACCTTAACCCATTGTAGGTTCGCCTATGTTTTTGACACGGTGATATAAAAACCGGCTGTGGTATATTGATATAAACTACGAATAAATAGTATAAAACAAGTTTCATAAAAATCAAGCCAGTAGTTTACTGAAAAAAAAAAAGTGGGACATATATGTCCCACTGACTCATGACAATGTTTGCAAAAAGTGGGAAAACTGTCCCACTGTCTCATGAAGCCACCATCCCGCGATTGCATCAACGGGTATTTGGGAAGAAACGACCGAAGCAAGTGGCACGGGGTATCACTTCTCAAGTTGTGCTGATGAAGGTTGTGCGGACCTCATTTCCAGCAGTAGAACACCACCTGCACCTGCGCCTCTAGTGAGCCTCCATAGCACTGTGGTCTACTCCTGTAAAGCTTACTTCACCGCATGCGCCAACCATTTTTTTTTCTCAGTTTGCCTGTCCTTGCTTTGGCTGTCGAAATAGTCGAGTACGGCTGTTGTCCCTGAGTATGTGCCTACTTTTCAGGAGCTATGGCTATATGATATCGAGAAAAATATTTATTTCCGCGCACCCATATCCGCAATTGCGCTATGGTAGAAGCGTGGCATTTTCGGAGGAGATTGCGTTTTGATGCATTTATCGGCCAAGTTATTACGCAAGTTTGCAAAAAAAGAGAAAAAAAAACACGTGATGAACGGAATCTAAGATGGCCTCTCTGAAAAACCAGAAAAAGAGGAAATTATCCGGCATTTTGATTGGTAGGTTCTTTCTATCTGAAGAAGAGGAAAATTTAGAAACTATCTAAAAAACTTGATCGAAATTCAACGTCATTGTAACACTGAGTCCGCTCTTCGAAAGCGTGGTAAAATAATTTGCCTCAAGATTACGAAGACTTCGGTAAGATATGAGTGACTTAGCATTGCACTAATTGCAACGGGTGATGTGGGAGTGAGTGAGTGAGTGAGTGAGTGAGTGAGTGAGTGAGTGAGTGAGTGAGTGAGTGAGTGAGTGAGTGAGTGAGTGAGTGAGTGAGTGAGTGAGTGAGTGAGTGAGTGAGTGAGTGAGTGAGTGAGTGAGTGAGTGAGTGAGTGAGTGAGTGAGTTAGTGAGTGAGTGAGTGAGTGAGTGAAAAAAACTTTATTAGGTCCACAATAGACGCGAGTAAACGTCGTCTGGCCAGGCCCAATCAGGGACCATCAGGTGAAACCTGATGGTCCCGAGATTTTTTCTGCAGACGGAAAAGCGGGACGTATATGTGTCCCGCTGTCGCACAAAGGGTTAAGGGCTCCGCTGTAAAATATCGCGCGAGCGTGCGAGCGGCGCGCCCATTTCACGTTTACGACGTTCGCGTGAGCAGCTACGCAGGACGCTGAGGGCAAGCGTGGTGGCGGCGCTGGGGAGGAGGGTTCTGGAAACGGCGGCACCATGCTTTGTATACGGCGTTTTATATACGGCGCGCTTTGTACACGAGCTTCGTTCCACATCGCTGTGAGTCCGACTAGGCTTTTGCCTTTATGTTCTGAGAAAGTTCAAAGCATCCCCCGTAATTTTTTTTCGTCAACACGTGGCCAAAGTCACTTCCCTGTAGCGGCTGTGCTCTCCCGTCATGGCGGCCGTATTCAGTAAGCAGCATATGAGCGAGTGGAGTTCCACTCACCGCACCGGGCGTTCACCTGCTGAGTAACGACACCAGTTAATTCCGACGAGAAAATCCTCGGCGTGCTTTACGTTGAACTATATTTCGGAGACGTTCTTCCGTGCAGCTCCCTCGAAGCGCACCTGAGTAAAACAACTTCGGCGCGATGTGCTGTCCGCGTCAAACTGCGGCACGCTCAGACGAAATGTTCGACATGATATCGACCCCAACGCATAAGGCACAAAGCGGCAAAGAGCAACACCCACTTCTTCATGCCTGGGTATACGCAGGGTTGGTTCTAACACGGTGCATAGTGAAGCAGCTTCTCTGCGAGTAAGCCAGCGTTGAACAGGTTGCCATACTTTAAGAAAAAAATAATACTTATGGTGGAATTCTTTGCAAGAGTATATTTCGCCGAATTCTGATGCTAGACATATTAGAGAAGGCAGCCAAGCAGTGGCAACGAGAACTTGCGGGCGAGAACTGCTAATTCGGTTCCAGGAAACCACAAGGGTTTGACGCGTTTGTGATGGGCAGCTTCTGGCTACTAAAATTGGTCAAACGAAAGTATAATGAGACAAATCGATCATAATAAGGACAACAACAAATGCAAACAGTAAAAACAAAGTAGTGCGCGTTTTTACGGTAGGAATTACTCTTCAACTATGGCCTCAGTATTCACAAACGAAAACGTCCTTGCGCTAAAGCTGTTCGTAAAAGAGATGTCAAGCCTATACTGATCACGTTGCCGGACAAGGCGGCTGGCCAATAGCAAACCACATAAGAAGCTTTGTGCATTTTGTCGCGGCTGTTCTGCTCCCAGCGAGGGAGGCCCTTGAAAAGGCATTGTCAAAAACTTCTGCCTTCCTTTCTTTTATATATATTTACTCGAGTAAACAACCACTTACTGGCTTACTGACTCACTGCGAACCACGTACACGGCATGCCGTATTCGGTTGTCACGACAGCAGCAACGCTGCCCTTTCCAGTAGTGGACTCGAGGGCAATACCGCTGCGGTTGCACATCCAATTTCCTATATCTGAGCTGCGTATTCTTCCCGTCGTTCCATCAGTGCCCACTGCAAATACGTATATGTGCATCCTACCTTTGTACGCATATTACCGTCGCTGTGCACGCTGTTTCAGCGTGTCAGCGAGCAAAAATGAGAATTGTATAGAAATGCCCATGTACGCGTCATCAAAAGCACCGCGAACCAGCAGCGACGGAAACGGCCGGTTTAATGGCACGTGACCCGTTCCTTATTTTTCGGAATTAATGCACTCGGTCGCAGGGTGCAGGGGCAGGCAGATGGGCTGATATATGGTTCGTTGGTTCTGGAGACTTGTGGCTGAACACGAAGCCACACGTTCCGTAACCCGCCGACGGCGGCATTCACCGAACAAAATCTGCAATAGTATCGGTAAATAAATAAATAAACTGCCGGAAACTGACGCCTTTCTATCCACTCGTCCTTTATGCTGCTGAGTGTCTAAATTTTGTAAAGTGCAGAATGCCGCATTGAAGCACTATATAGGGCTCAAGACGCCGTATAGCCTACTACATTTTCTACGAATTTATCGTGTACTGATTGACCGTGCACTGGAATGGCTGATAAGAAGGTACAAAGCCGACGTAGTGTATGTAATATGTGGAGGCAGAGAATCGACGGCGTGCAAAGGCGCGCGGGGCGGGTGCTTTTGCGCCACCTTCAATTATGCACTAGTCTGCGCAGGTCCTGATCGGCGGAGGCTCCAATCCACTACGCATATACGCCTCGAAGGTACAGCGCTCACACGTCACATAGCTCGGCAACGAATGGTGACTGGGCAAGTTGCGCTGATACGCATCGGCCAAGAGCCGCCCGCCAATGGCGAGCCATAGGGCCTCGGGCGCGCAACAATTACCGGCAAGCGGAGCGCTATCTCGGCCAAAGATAGCCGGCGGACTATAGAGGCCATTTCCTCGAAGACGCCAAGTTTAGCAATAACCAGAACGAATGAACGCGAGGCCGATCCGCTTTCCCGCTCCGGCAAGACCAAGGACGCTGGGGCCACCCCTTGCGCACGGATCAAATCTTAACCACGTGGTCACCTTTAAACAGGATTGCGTTTAGATTGGCCTCCATTCTCCCCCTTCACGTACACTCGGCAGTAATGGCTCGACACACCTACTTGATTCTTTTTATCCTTGTGTCATGCGTAAAAATAATTAAAGGGAGTGCTACACCATACCGACACTTCTAAATTAATGGGCGTGCCGGGAAGCGTCGCATCGCCCAGGAAAGTGCGCCGAACGAAATGAACATGCCACAAGAAACGTGATTCTCGGCGGTGAACTAGACGCTTGAGGAACTCGGGTTTTATTTTATTTATTTATCCGTCTCATTATAACCACAATAAGCGAGAACTGCGAGCCCGTACTGGAAATGTCGGTGCGCTTCTTTGACATGCTACCTAAAGCGCTACGTATTTTCCTAGCGCGAAAATGGAGACAAAAAAGAAATTAATAGCAAAATTCCGCCATACCCCCTGCTCTGAACATCTTCTCTGCAACCAGGCACTCATCGCAGGCGTATACAACGGCATATTTCAAGAGCAACTACGGTGTTGCGCGCCGAAAACAGTCTTCCGCATTGCTTGTGGTGACGCCATTCTTCCTGTATGCGAGGCGCACAGAACCTCGTACAAATTGGAAAGCATAGCGATAGGTTAGCAGCGTCCAATAGCGATGTACACGCATAAAGCAGTGTCTTTGTATTGAAAGTTCTTAGCTCTTAGCAGCTTTTATAGAGCGAAACGTAGAGTGTAGCTAAATCTTAGTGGTTGCACTGTTAAATAGAGGCCGAATTCATGAATCTGTTTCAACGTATACACGAGTCTATCAAACTTCGGTACAGATGAAGCGGCTATCATGGAACGGTTTAATGCGAAAATTCCTTTTGCCTTTATTCGATTCATTTATAATACACAGTTCCATACAAGAGCAAGACACGTCGTAATCGCTCTGTTTTGTGTTTATTGTAGAACATCACGCAAGAATACAAATGCGTTAAACTCCAAAATTCAGAGCTATTAGTGACCGCTAGCACCATCCGAAAGAAGAAAAAAATGAACAAAATAGAGAAGGAAAGAGCGACAGATGATGCTGGTGACACAGAACATTCACGTCCCCTCGAATCAGGGACCGAATTCATAAAACTTATCTTTCCTGAGTGATTTTTGCCATTGGCTGGCTGGCTTCGCTAATGATGGGTCCAGCATCCGGATTGGCTGAAATATTCTTTTACGAAGATTTTCTTTAGCGTAAGATCTTTTCGTGAATACGGGCCCAGTATACTGGTGGCATTTTGAAGCACACAGGTCGGTGTGGCGTGGCATTTAAAAAATTGCAACGTGGGTCGTACTGGCGCCGTTGCTAATCTTGGGTGAGGCCAAGAGTCAGTGTCCTCCGAACACGGTCCAGCGTCGATGCTTACCAGAGAAGAGGCCGACGCGTCTGCATCTTCCGACTGCGCGCAGACACAGACTACGTGCGTTCAGCGAATTGATCCACGCCGAGGCACGGAAGCACGGTGGACGTGAGGCTGTTGTGTCAAGGTCAGCGCGGTGCGAGCTCGAGTGCGAAGCAATGAGAAACAAACCACAGCGCCGCTCTCCGGGTACAAATATTCGACGTATATCGCTCTTCTGCGTCGCACCGGTGGCTACCACGCCAGCGCTTGGAAAAGCACGGGTGAGGCAACAGCTGCAGCGTCGCCAGCAGACGCGTCCCCCAGATGCGCGGCAGGAGCGGGATAGACGAGTCGGTGCACGTGAGAGTCACGGCCGCGCGAGCCATGCGTGGACCTCGCGGTTGCCGCGAACAGTGGCAGATTTCTGGCGTTAACGTCGATAAACGCCGCGGGGCCGCTTATCGCGTCACCGCTGCGAACGAGCTCCGCGTGGCTCCTCGCGAGAGCGGGCCCTGGGATCCTCCTCTGCTGCAGGGCCATGCTGCTCGTGGCGATACGTAGCTTCGCAGGTGCAGCCTCGCGTTCGCGCTGCGTGTCGCCTAAATTTCCGACGCAGCCCACTCGGCGGTTCACGCAGTAAAGCTGGTATGTAAACTCAACAACGCGTATTGACTTTTAATAATTGTTTTTGCGGATACCCAAAACCCGACGAAGGAATCAAAACGGCAACTGAGCCCCAAGCGCCTCGACTCAGCGGAGAACGAATAAGGCGCGGAGAAACTCTTTAGCAAACCACGATGCATTGCTTATACATGAATGTTTACAAGTATTTTATCGTGTGCTCTTAATCAAAGGTTTTCTGTCGATGTTCAGCGCTTGTCCGTGAGTGTATTTTTTTTCCTCCCGCCTAATTTTTCGCTGTAGTTTCATTCGTATAGATGACCAGCACATTCAGCATCATCATACCGTTCTTTTGATAGAAAAAGAGGTCGCCATTTTTTGTTGTTTTTTTCGCCTATACTGCCCGACTATACTGCCCATCCGTATGCAGTTTCGTGCATTTTGTTATCCCCATTGTCTCTAATATGTAAGGGTACATGCTTGGGCGTAATAATAATAATAATAATAATAATAATAATAATAATAATAATAATAATAATAATAATAATAATAATAATAATAATAATAATAATAATAATAATAATAATAATAATACCTGTCGGGGTTTTACGTCCCACAACCATCTATCTTAAATCAACCAGCTATCTTAAATGACCCATTCGTAAATTCTTTTTCACGCACATTGATTCATGATACCCCACTCCTTCGTCAGTACAACCACTCTCCTATAGAACCTACTACATTTAACTCGACTGGTATTCGCGCCATAATCAACAACTTAAAGCTGTCTTCTTGTTGTCGTATTGACGAAATAACCTCTAAATTTCTTAAGAACACGAAGGAATACTCTGCTTTATTATTAGAATGCATTTTCACTCAATCACACAGGCTAACTTCTGGATCACTACCAATGGATTGTAAAACAGGAAAAGTAATGCCAATTTATAAATCCGGTGATACGTACCTCTAACCCGCGTAACTATAGATCAAAAATGACTTACATCCATATTATGCAAAATTATGGAACATGCCATATACTCACACTTTGCACGTTTTCTTGAGAATTATATATATATATATATATATATATATATATATATATATATATATATATATATATATATATATATATATATATATATATATATATATATATGTGTGTGTGTGTGTGTGTGTGTGTGTGTGCGTGTGTGTGTGTGTGTGTGTGTGTGTGTTGTTTTTTTTTTACTCCGAGGAAACTGCAGACGGAGACGTACCCTAATCTGACCGAGGTATTTCCACGATGACGCTCGCCCCGCATGCGGCGACGTAGCCATGCTAGCGCACATAGGAGTGCAAGACAACGTACTACTTCGGCCAGGTGGGAGGCGGCCCACCGCAGCTCACTCCTGGCAGACCAACTCTGGGCCGTCCAGCAGGCCCGCCGAGCGGCCGACAGGCTTGGCCTGACGGTCCCCGACGTGGGAGCCGCCCGCTGCGTGCTAACACGCGCCTTGCAGGACCCTAATAAAGTTTTTCAACCAACCAACCAACCGTTTCAACATGTATTTCGTAAAACATTTTCATATGATACTCAACTCCAACAGTTCACTAAGGATTTGCATAATAATATTGATTCTAGTTTTCTTACTGACTGTATATTTCTTGATTTTGCTAAGGCTTTTGGCGAAGTAAACCGCTGCCTCCGCTTACTTGAATTACAAATACTTAACATCGACCCTGCTATAATTAAAAGGATCGAAGCCTTCCTGGTTAAACGCGTTCAGTTCGTTTTTGCAAGCGACACAGCGTCACCTGCAACACATCTGGTGTGCCACAAGGCTCTGCACTCGGACAACTACTATTTCTAATATACATAAATGACTGGCCTACTCTCATATTCGTTTATTGGCAGATGATTGCTTAATCTACCGTAAAATAACTAACACCACGGACTTCGCGATTTTTCAGAAAGATCTGAACACTGTGCTTGAGTGGTGCCGAACTTGGCACCTGGAATTAAATATCAGTAAACGCAAGGTTCTGCGAATTTCTCGTACTAAGATGGCGGATCCTGCCTATCTCATAAATAACCAACCATTATAATAAGTAACAACATCATACAAGTGCTCAGGTATCCGTATAACCAACAACTTTTCTTGGGATAAACACAATGAACATACCAAAACTAAAGCCAACCGTACTCTAGGTTACATCCGCAGAAGCGTTTTCACACTACCATCTTCCGCTAAACTACTTTTATACACCACATACGTTCGGCCACAGCGAGTACAGATCATCGTTGTGGGACCCCTCCCCCCATATTACATTAGCCCAATACATTGAGGCAATACAAAACCGCTCTGCCCGTTTCATCTTATCTAATTACCACAGAACTTCCAGCGTAACCTCCATGAAAGCATCGCTGCAACTTCCTTTACTTGCTGTTTGCAGGAAACATTCTCGTCTATGTCTTTATCATAAGATCATAACGCATATCTGTCTTCATTGTTGACATGCCGCACGTTTCATATTAGCGCGTTTCGACCATCGTCACAAGGTTCATGTTCCCAAAAGCGACACAATTATACCTATTCGTTGCCATTTTGTGCTGCTAGAGATTGGAATCAGCTTCCTGGTTCTGTAACGAGCATACATGACCACATGTATTTTAAAAATGCCTTGTTAACTAAATATTTACCTAGACTTTAGCTATTTTGTAATTTTATCTCATTGTTGTGCTACTGCGAGTTGCCTTATTTATTTACTGTATATATTAATCTACTTACGTGCTGATTTGCACATGTATTACTGCTGTGTTGTGTAACCCATGCTAAGTTCTCAATTAATTTTTTGTTGCCTACAAATAGACTGATATACAGGGCAGGCACGTAGCCAGGATTTTTTTTCGGGGGGGGGGGGGGGGGGGGGGGGCCAAGGCCTAATTATTCGAAAGTCTTTTCATGGCAAAAAGAAAAAAAAATGTTGTCCGGGAATATAAAAGGCTGGACAAATTTCGGGGGGGGGGGGCCGGGCCCCCCGGCCCCCCCCCCCCCCTTGCCTACGTGCCTGATACAGGGGGTTTCAAGAAATGTGTCGAACCTTCTCAAAAAATTAAGAAAATGCGATATTTTCTCGGGGCTTTCAGAATTGCTTTTTCTATAGCGGCAGGAATCTTAAGGTAGTTAAGGACATCATTTAGGACAGTAATTAAGAAAGTTACATTAATTAACTTTTTAATTTGTGGAGTTAGGCGATTGTGTCAAATGGGAGAATTGAAGTTCTTCACGCGAGGAACCCATCCGAGTTTTGAGATTTTGAAAAAGCGTCCTCTAATAATTGTTATGGCGTAATGAAATTCAACGAAATGCAACGGCTTTCAACAGCGAAAGCCATCGAATTCGGTTGAATTTCATTACTTCGTAATTATTACTAGAGGCCGCTTTTTCGAAATCTCAAAGTTGGGATGGGTTTCTGGCAAGAAGATCTTCAATTCCGCAATTTGACACAGTCACCTAACTCCACTAATTAAAAAGTCAATTAATTAAACTTTCTTAATTACTGTCTCAAGTCAGGTCTCTAACCATCTTAAGATGCCTAGCGCTACAGAAATAGTCATTTACTCATTTTGGACGTCTCAGAAGAACATGGCAGTTGCGTTCTTCCATGTTTCTGTTTAGGTTTCGCCATTGAATTTGGTTGAATTTCATTACTTTGTAATTATTACTAGATGCCACTTTTTCGAAATCTCAAAGTTGGGTTGGGTTTCTGGCATGAAGAACTTCAATTCTCCCATTTGACACAACCACCTAACTCCACTAATTAAAAAGCTAATTAATTTAACTTTGTTAATTACAGTTCCAAATAATTTCCTTAACCATCTTAAAATACCTGCCACTACAGAAAAACCAATTCTGAAGTCAGTAATCAAATATCGCATTTTCCTGATTTTTTTAGAAGGTTGGGCACATTTCTTGAAACACCCTGTATATTCACGTATGATAGCCCCTCCTCTCTGTAATGTACTGTGTACCCAGGGAGTAATATATATATATATATATATATATATATATATTACTCCCTGGGTAGTGGGTAGACCAGACGTCTGGTTTCGTCTGGTAGACCAGATGAAGTCTGGTCCACCAGACGAAACGTTAGTGAAAATACACAGTGCCAAACCAACAAAAGTCGTAGTCTCTTTTTTCATTCATATATATATATATATATATATATATATATATATATATATATATATATATATATATATATATATATAATATATATATATATATAGTGTGTGTGTGTGTGTGTGTGTGTGTGTGTGTGTGTGTGTGTGTGTGTGTGTGTGTGTGTGGGTGTGCGTGCGCGCGCGCGCGTTTGCGTGTACATTTCTGCCGCCTGAAAAAAGATGACCTACGCGCTCACGCGGTTAAACACGTTTCACTCGAACATGCATGGTTCAGTATGCTTGTATATTCGCTCGGCCCTGAGATGAAGCCCCCTTTAATCTTAACTACGCTAAAATTCGTAGAATTTCCGCGACAGTTTGCCAGGATTGTCTAATGCATGCAATAATCCAAATGATCGCGTTCTGATGCACAGGGTCAAGCCCTTGAGCTTCAAGTCTCGGTGAGTATTAAAACCAGCGACATAGGTTATCGCCAGAGATCATCACATACAAGCACACGTAACTGTCGACTCTTCCATAGCGCACGCCTTTCACCTTCAATTGATCTCCGTGCAAGACATGGCTTCCCTGTCAGCACAAGAACCTTGAGCTACATTTTTCGCGACTAATCACCGTTCATCTTGCTTGTCCGTACCAGATGTATTATAAGGCGTAGCCATCAGAAGTCTGATGTCTCGTTCTTCAGTCCGGTCTTACAGATTCATCGGCATTTTCATGCGCAAATATGCACGGAGCTCACTAACGCTCTTTCTTTCCATACCCTGACTCCGAGTAGGGTAGCGAGCCGAACGCTGCATAATCTCGCAGGTTTCCCGACCTTTCCTTTTCTTGTTTTCTCTAGTCTCTCTCTCAGCTACATGTGGACGACTGCTCGCACTGTCTTCGTACAGAAATCACACTGCAGCCGTTGCTCTCGTCAACACGGACACCTGGGGCAAGGTAACATGCAGCGAGTGCATTCCGATTCTGTTTCTCTCTCGCGCTTCGTCAGTGGTCTGAGCCGCTCTCCCGGTGCGCTATCATCGAAATCGGTAGGTCGGGAATGGTGCATAATGAGAAAGTAATAAAGTCGAATGAAATGAAGCAACGCATTATAGCGGCCTGTGTCCTACTGCAACGAAGGCGCCAAGAGCCCCAGTCTGCTATTTCAGAACTATTAGTGGTTGTAAAACGCACTATACATGAGAAAACGTCATTGAGCGTACGAACCTTCACCGTATATCGGCACTTTTCTCTGTTGCTTTAATCCTCACGTCAACTTCTTCCCGTTCAGGGGTGGCGAATTCGAACTTGCTATTGCTGATTAACCACCCTCGTTACCTCTTCCAACATAACCGTGCACACCCCAGAATTTTTTGCCGCTTTCGGTAACCGCTGGTTCACCAAACAGATCCCGAGTTCGTGCCGCTTTTCCCGTCTAAGGAGGACAAAATATGAAGTTGGGAAAAGGGAGGTTCAGCTTTCCTCCGATTATGATCATCCCTTCAATGCCAAAAAGAGAACGCTAACATCAAATTCTGGCAGTCTATATAGTGCTTATATATCGTGTGCCATTAAAGGTTCAACGCATGTGATGATGTCTATCTACGTGAGAGATATCATCTCTAACGCAAGTGAAGCGACGCCAACATCTGGTACTAGCGCTTCCCACGTTTTGCCTGTGCGTAATATACACAGAAAGACCGATGAATGCTCGTAATACTACTGTGCCTGAAGGAATACAAGCGCTGACGTGGGCGTCCCAGTCTACCGCAGCATTCATGCCGCCACTGGCCGAGGACCAGGAATGCCCGCTACTGAAGACGTCAACGTATACAAGTTGTTCAGTCAGCGAGGACAAACGCCGCTGGGCTGAACGTCCGAGTGGCCTCAACCGCCTGGCACTTGACTGAATCGGCATGCGCCACCGTGCACTGCACAGGCGTCGCCACCGTACTCCCCTGCTGCTTCTTTTCCCCTCCCTTCGCATGGCGAACGAGGCTGTTGGAGTAGCGGTGGCAGCCGCAGCGCGTGCGCCGTGCTTATCGCCGCCGACGATCGGCGCGCTCGCTGGTTCAGCGTCAGTGCAGCGGCGGCGATAGCCAACGGGGAGCGGGAGTAACAGACACGTGGGCTCTGCCGGCTTTCCTTCGCTCACATTGTTGCCCGCTTATCGCGGCCCGCAACCGAGAGAGCAGATACGGGGGCCCGAGAGGAAAAAACTGCCGCGAAGACCGGTATCGCCAGCGCAGCCACCACGCGTGCCGAGCAGGAAATGGCCCCGCCCGCGAGATGCCGGCGCAGATAGCGCTGCCGCTCCGAGTCGCCCTCGGGGAAAGAGAGAGCCTCCCCCGACGCAAACGACGACTTTCGCTCGGCGCGCTCCCCGTTACCCGCTCACCGTATTATTATTATTTCTTTTTTCCACTATTTCACTCCTCATCTCTCTCGCCGCCATATCGTCTTTCTTTTTCCGGCATCCTGTTGACTGCGGTGCCGACTTCGGTATGTCCGTTCTGATTCGACAGTGACTGCCGTTTGATGCAGTTCGTGTGGACAGGAATTGCAAAAGTGAGACAAACAAAAGAGAAGGACCGAGCGAGTACGCTTAGTCATACGACCAGCTGGCCCCTCGAAACCGGTGGGCAGTGTTTGCCACCTGTGGCAGAAGCACGCACAGCAAAAAAATCTGTCGTATTTACCCGCGTGACGTTGGAACGCCACCTTCACTCAAAGCAACGATATGATATCGCAATCACGCGTTATAGTCACTCACACCTGAGGCCGAATTCAGGAAACTGCGCCTAAGAATCGTTGGTCATCAGCCAGAAGGCCTCCCTGTCTTTTCTCTCTCTCTCTTTCATTCCTATCCTCTCGCTCGGAAAATGATCTGCCGCGTCGTATCCGTCGCCTGCTTCAAGTATAGTCGTCTACGCAAGTGTCTTTTGCAGTTAACACCGTAGGTCGGCAAAAAATGTGGAGCTCACTCAGACTCACTCATTAAACATATTTTGTCCTTAGGGAGGATGAGTGTGGCTTTAGGCTGACGCCTCCACCCCGTCATCTATTTGACGGGTGCCAATAAAGTTACTTCTCTCTCTCTCTCTGTCCTTAGAGCTCACTCGGACTCGGATTCACGAAAATTTTCCTCAACTAGATTCACTCGGACTCAGACTCACTGAAATTTTTCTCAGCCGGACTCACTCGGACTCAAACTCACCAAAATATTACTCACTCGGACTCACTCAAACTCAGACTCACAGCTATATCTGAGTCTGAGTGAGCCTACTGATCAGTCCGTTAGCGTATAATTGGCTTTCTTGACCAAGGTGTCAATGCTCTTTAACACCAATATCTCGCATATTTAATGCTGTACTTGGCGCCTTTTGATCTCGAACCTTCAAATATGAATTGTGAGTGGTTGCAGTCCAGTAAGGACATTTTTATTGAAAGTGGTGACGCACACGAGATATTTTTATCATGAATTTCCTGGGAAAGAGTTTGCGGGGGGAGGTCAACCTGCCCCCCCCCCCCGCCTTTTTTTTTCTACGTAACTCATGCCTCTGATTAATAAATATTGAGCTGGCGTATGAACGCTAGTGCTTTGAAGTATGTGTGAATCGGCGGGAGTATAAACCTGAGCCGACATAAGGCTGATATCAATACTGACATTGTGTAGATAGAACCATAGGTGGGCAAAGAAGTGTGGAGCTTACTCAGACTCACTCAAGAAATAAATATTTCTTGCGCTTAGGGCTCACTCGTCTCAGATTCACCAAAACTTCCCTCTACCGGGCTCACTCGGACTCAGACTCACTGAAATTTTTCTGATACGGACTCACTCGGACTCAAGCTCATCAAAATATTACTCACCCGGACTCACTCAGACTCAAGACTCACAGCTCGATCTGAGTCTGAGTGAGTCGACTCATGAGTGAGTTTGCCGACCTATGAGTTAACACAGTCAACTGCCGTTCAGCACTCCTCCAGTATAAGCTGTTCTGTGCGTTGAACGCCTTCCTCGGCGTCTGCCGACTGCGTATTATGAACGAGCGCCTGGCATGTCCTCCTCTCGCTGCCATAAATGCAGGATAGCCTTAGGGGAGACCTCGGGTATTTTCCAGCAATCAGGCCATGCTTTTATTTGTTTTTTTTTTCGTTTGTTCGTCCAGGCGCTGCCGACAGGCAAAGTTATCACAACAGTAAACGCCGTAGAATGTAAAAAAAAAAAAAGACTACGTAATCGATGTCCTCGCCGCAGCTACACGGCATATCACATTTCTTTTTCTTTTTTTTTTGCATACTGCAGCATTAGGTGTACTATGACTTTTCACCAGAAGTGCCACTGATTAACTATGAAACAAGATTTCAAATTTTAATTCACTATAAAGCAGAGAAAATAAAGAAAGCGATTCTCAGGCAGAATGTCATCGGAAGCAATTTCAAAGGCCACATTCGTACTGAGAAATTAGTTTCAGAGCATACATTTCTTCTTTTTTATTGAAAAATTTCCCCGGCGAAATAAAGCGCGCCAGTTACGAGAAACTGTTGGTCGCTAGAGAATGCCCGAGGCCAACGTTTCGGCAAAGGGACGAAGACAAGTCCTCTTTGTCCGCTTTGTATCTCATCCAAGCGCGCACACACAACAGAAGCATGAATTGTTGCTGCAACACAGTCAATACTTTAATCTGTATATTGCTTTTATAATTGTTGCCCCGCATGTAGGGACACAAGCCTACAAAAATGTGCGGGGCGCAATCGGACGGTTGTGAGTCCGCAAATCGCGCGCATAGTGCACAAAGTATAATCAGACAATGGCTTAGATAGGCAAAAATCATATGAACCCTATCGAAAATAAAACCAAAGAGCACGTGGGGCTAATTTATAACACTGTTTAATTGAATTGCAAAAATGACAAAGTAGAAGAAAATGAAGGTGGAAGAAAAAAATAATAACTCGCGCAGGTGTGATATCAAGCCACGAGTTCGCACGTCTGTTTTTTCATCAGCTGAGATACTGTCAATTTTTTTAGGGCACCTACGTGTAATCTCAATTGGTAGGTGCATATAGTACTCGTAATGCGAAGACGGCGGTTCGAATCCCACCAAAGGCGCCTTGCATTTTTATCCCCTTTTATCACCGTTAACAGTCTCATTACTATTATTCGATCACATAAAACAAATAATTTGCCCTATGTTTTTCCTAGTTTTAATTTACAGTTGGTTTCACACGAGTGTGACTAACATGCATCGAGAGCCGCTCGATAAATATCTACACTCTCCGCTTGCTCGCATTGCTCGCTAGCCGAGGCACGCACTGCCCGCAGCCGTTTGTAGTCGACCGCGCCTTGCACGCCGAGCACGCAGAGAAAGGAGTAGAGGCAGACTGGAACATAATCCCCGCATATCTTCTCTGCAATCCATCTTCGGGCAGCGTTGCCCGAAACTATGCTCGCTTATGCTGACACGTGCACATGTTTTCGCTCTGTATACAACGCGCTCTCGCGCCCCTCTGATCGGAGGCGTTGACGTTTTCATCGCGCCGTGCATGCTGGGCGATTTTCCAGGCCAGCGACGCTCCAGTGCAGCGGCGGTCGGCGATTTGGTCCAGCTGACCCAGTATATATAGGCACACTTTCCGCGCAGCTGTGGATGATGCCGCCTACTTCAACATGCGACGTCCCCGAGAAAGAAATAAACAAAGCGAGTGCGGCCATTAAATATCGACGCGGCGCCCGAGAACGTAGCGGCCGCCCCGGGGGTCCTTCGGCAACCAGTTTTTCGCGTTAGCCTGAGCGCCCATCTCATGGCAAATAACAACACGACAGGCGCCGGCAGAGAATGTGAACAGAAGCCCTTCAATCACGGCCTGTCCCGCGTGGATGTTCGAAAGCCAAAACACGCTGCTTTAAAGAACACGTCGAAACCGGACCGAGGGTCGCAGGCGGAAGTGCGCACTTTGCGCAAAATTCCGCGAGCACGGTCGTAGCGTATATAAGGCGCTTTGGGGGCAGTACTGGTCCTGTATTCACTAGGCTTTTCTTGGAGCGCCTATCATGCGGAAGGACCCAATGCCTGCATTAACATTGTTATAAGCTGCACTGTACATTCTGCGTGCTCGAGAGATAAGCCTTGATGCTTAAGCATCAAGCCTACCTTACAAGCAAGTATCGCAACGCAAGCCGTCTTAATTACCTGTCTTCTTTTTTTTTTTTTTCTTGTCACAAACCTAGGCAGATGGTGAAGAAATCGGCCTTTATGCGTATATATTGTCCCTCCGAGCTGGCAAGCTGTGCTCCTTGCTATTCCACTCACGTGGCTGTAAGCCGCACGCTGATCGCAACGCGACCAAGAGGGCTATATAACATCTCAATGTTCCCGTTCGGCCTCCACGATGACTTCATTACCGTCTGTTGTTTCTGCCTGTAATAAATAATAATGGAGGTTTAGCGCACAACTTTACACACTGTGCCAAAAGATGCTCGCGAAGCGTTTGACTTGTAAATGGGGGTGTATTTTATATCTCGAGCCAAGCACGTCTGCATGACCTTCGAGCTAGCTGGAAAAGTCCAAGTTGATGCAAGCGCCTGTTTTCTTCAAAGACATGCTGCTCTGTGACGTGTAGCGGCTAGCATCATGCTAATTTCTCGAACGGGGAGAAAAACGCGCTCTCGTGGACTTCTGTCCCACACCCGCACCACCTTCGTTCTTGGAACAGACTACATCGTCAGGCGCAACAAAGCCTTTCTTCTTGAGGGAAAAAAAAAAAAATACTCGCCGAGACCAGCTGGGGCGAGCCGGCCATGCGAGGCGATAGTGCGGCGGCGATGGCGATTGCATGCCGTTCTTCTTCGCCGATCGCGCGGTTCACACAATGGAAATCGGCGACTCACCTTGGATGCTTATCGCGCAGCCGGGTCCCGCAGTGAGCCATGACCGGCGCGAGCGATGTTATCGCGCCGACCGCCGCGATGGCACACGGCCTTACCGAGCGTTCTCACAGGCGGACACACGGAGGAGCAAGGTGGCCTCCCGGCCAGGTTATACGGAGAGCGTACGTCGGTACACCGACGCAAAATAGGGCCAGAGACGCGTTTTCAAGGTATGCATGCAGAAAAGGGCCCGCTATAAATGTATACACTATACTGTAACTTCAGTCTCCAGCAACCCCTGGTAGGGCTTGTATTTCCAATTATTGAGCGCTGGTGGTATTCGTTTAAGAGCGGGCGCTGGCCAGTCTAAACAGCGAATCAGGCCCGTAGCCATGGGCGAGGGACCCCCCCCCCCCGAAATTTTTATGACACATGGTGTTTTATCGAAAATAAATCATGAAAATAGGCGTTTTTCTCAAATAGTCAAGGTTTTCAGCAAGTGCCCCCCCCCCCCCCCCCCGAAAAAAATTCCTGGCTACGGGCCTGCAGCGAATATAATGACTTCGAAGTAGTTCGGTCGACTGCGAGGTTTTTTAGTGGAAATGTTCGTAAAGCCCACCCCATCGTCCACTGGCATAGCCCAATTGTGTGGCTTGGAATGACCTTCTCAAATGCCTGTTCATTTATTAGTGGAATGGCTCAGAGCCCGTCATGTGAAGTCTGCGGGTGCTACGAAACAGTCGTACACCTTCTCTGTGAGTGCACCCTCTTCAACTCCGAAATAGCGGCCCTCTCAGCCGCACTAGGCCAGCTGGAAGACCGCCCTCTCATGGAGAGCAAAATCCCAGGGCCCTGGCCTACCCGGCATTCAACTATTCAACACGAGCCGCTCTGAGGGCGCTGTGGCGGTTTCTTCAAGCAACCGGACTGAATGACAAACTGCGACTGTTGGCAGACAATGTTGCTGTGTATAGATAGTACTTGGACGGTGCTGCAGTCATTACTTTGTTTTTTTTTTTGTTGATGTTGTTGTTTTTTGTTTTGTCACCTGCTGTCACAAACTCTCCTTCTTCTCTTTCATTCTTTTACATCCCCTTCCCAAGTACAGGGTAGCAAACCGGAGGCTTCCTCTGGTTAACCTCCCTCTTTTCCCTTATCTTGCTATCTCTCTCAGGTGGTATGGGCGGGGGCGGTGTGCAACCCCTCCCCACCCGAATTTTGCATGTGTATATACACGCACACATACAAACGTACCACGCACGTACCTAAAGTAAAGTTGAACCCCCCCCCCCCCCCCCGAAAAAGTTTCTGGCTACGGCTAACCATCCACTTATTATTATTACCTCTTTTTTTCATAACAGATTTCGTTTAGGAGATGCTGATGCCTTTCATTGATGCCTGCTACTTTTTTTAAGACGGAAATGCAAAATAATGAAGGCCACAGAGGTGAAAATACCACACTACATCCAACTACATCTTGAGGTCACAAGAAACGAACACAGAAACGCGAGGCTCAGTCACATAGAGCCAGGACCATAATTTGATTAGGTCAGGTGAAATTAAGCAGATACAGCGCAGGTTTAGATTAGATAACAAATACTATTCCGAATATTTTCAGACAGTCGCTCGCTTCCAGAAATCTACGGAGCGTGTTTAATAATAATAATAATAATAATAATAATAATAATAATAATAAT
This sequence comes from Rhipicephalus sanguineus, assembly GCF_013339695.2. Classification (NCBI taxonomy): domain Eukaryota; kingdom Metazoa; phylum Arthropoda; class Arachnida; order Ixodida; family Ixodidae; genus Rhipicephalus; species Rhipicephalus sanguineus. Next base: position 191,581,898 of record NC_051176.1, read on the forward strand.
AATAATAATAATAATAATAATAATAATAATAATAATAATAATAATAATTTGCGGGGTTTTACGTCCCAAAGCCACGATATGACTATGAGAGGCACGACAGAAATATCCGGAGCCGTGAGAGGCTCCGGACATTTCGACCCTCTGGGGTTCATTAGCGTGCGCCTGAATCTAAGCCTCTAGCATTTTGCCTCCATGGAAATGCGGCCGCCACAGCCGGGATTCGATCACGCGAACTTTGGGTCAGCACTCGAGCACTATAACCACCAGATCGCCGTAACGGGTGGAGCGCCATGAATGCTTGCCTTTGCAATAAATATGTTATCCATAGACCTATATGATATTCTTAAGGCTGAAGGGTCTGTAGCCCAATGCCATTAAATCACGCAACGAATGTTGTTTTTGCAAAAGACACCTTATTTACCCTCATCCACGTGGCCAAAGTTGCATTGTGAACTGTCATCTCGTGAAATTTTGTGCATGAAGTGTTTTGTGTCTGCGGTACCAAGTCGCAGACGGTGAACCACCGTTTCGAAGGGTGTGTTATGCCATGTGGACGGGATTTTGAATTCAAGCGAAGGTCAATGGAAAGTGAATGTAAAGCTTTTGCAATTTGATCTTGTCATGCCCAGGCTGAAATCTGAGTTATGGTGATGACTACAGTACTCGCGCATTCTTTTCTTTATTGTGCCTGCATCGTACAGCTACAATACATACCAATATTTTATGACATTTAGAAACAAGCATTTTATGTCGAGGATACCTAATTCGACGACATCGAACTTCACATAATGCAAATCGGCGGCTCATTCTGTATGCAGAATTGTTACGAGCTAGTGGTGTTGTTTGTAAGCGCACCACTTGAGGGGTGAAATTCGCGGAGGTTGTTTTCTTTCGCAACAATTTTTCGTAATCGCCGTGAATGTTCGAGCTGCTCGGTGACATAAATGAAACATAATGACCTAGTAATCAAAGCCGGAGCAGGTATTCTGACATCTGCTAGAAGAGGAAGCAGGGCAGATCGCGCGAGAGTCGTTTGTAACAGAATCTTCCGACCGTTCGGAATCGGCGCGAAAGATAAGGGCGCGTACGTACAGCCGCCGCGGGCCAGCTCGCAAACACGCCGCATCGGCACGCCATGCCGGCGTAACAACATCCAGCGACGCGGACCAACATATTTCAAGTAGGAGGAAACACAGAGCGCCAGCAGCAGCTCTCGAAATGCCAGCCCCAGATAACGACACCGATGCTCAGGGATGGTGCCGTGGCAACGAGTGACGCTTCATGCCACCAATGCAACGTATCTTCTGGCTATGCCACTTCTCGCCTGCAGGGTGCACATATTCGTTTTCCTCCTTGAAAAACAAAAACAAGAAAAGAAAAAAAAAAACATGGAGTAACAGGCAGCGCTAATAGCTGCTGCAACGGCGAGTCATGCACTTTCGCATTATGGCTTGTCGAACTGAAACCAGTGATACGAACGCTTCCGCAGCATAGAATTCAAAATGATAGGTTTTTGCAGAAGCGCAAATGAGACGTATGTGCCTCTCTGTAAAGACGGCACACGATGAACGATGTAATATACACTGCAGCCAGGGCCACATATTCACAAGGCCATTCGAGAGCGGGAGCACCGGTGATGGCGAAAAGTTGAATGCACGGCATGCTAGCCAGTGCGAACCAAGCTCCTCTTTCAGTCGCTTACTTTTCTGTCCCTGCCCTAGAAACTCCAGTTTAAAAAAAAAAAAAAACTTTAGGCAAAACGCACTTCTGTTTGACGCGAACTACCGTACGAGAGCAGGATCACCGCGCGTCACCCTTAGATACCGCGCACCATAGACTCCGCAATGGGACCGGCGGCCAATGGCAAACCGTTGCTTTGCAAACACTGCACCAATCACGGCGCTTTGAAGCGAAAAACAAGTCCGGTTGCGGCGAGTCTTACATCAGATCGAAAAAAGCAATGCGACCTCGCTGCAATCTGTAGGGAATCCGCCAATACCCGTGCAGCAAAGAGGTGTAGGCCGGCCAATAAAGCGCCTTCGTGGGCAAGCTACTAGCTATCAACCGCAACCAACTTCTTTGCAACCCGTCCACCAATAAGCAGTGCGCGCCACAGGCCATGCGCCGTTGGCGAGATTTTCAGTGTGCGCAAAGACGTGAGCGGCCGTTGGTGCACTGGCGCTTGCCTTATCGCGACATCAGCCCCTTGGAGACCGGGCATTCGCAGCTGCTTATCGCTTCGCTTTTCTGTCGCGAGTCTCAGTGCTCTTCGAACGCTGCCGTGATTATCGAAGGACCAATCTCTCCGCCGAGCCTAATCCTCGGATTCGTCCTTATTCTTTACTTCCTCCTCACCGCTCGTAGCTTCCGCGGACTTGTTTCTTTCTTTCTTTCTGCGCTCGTCGCCGCGGCGGCGGGAACAAGGAAGGCAGGCTGCGCGCAGGAACGGGGAAAACAAAAAACACGACGGCCTCCGCCGCCCGTCTATCGCACGCGCAGCAGCAGATGTTGCGATACTTTACACGGGCGCCAGCAGCAGTGCCGAATCAGCGCCCAACACCTCACTTTGTTGTTGCTTTCGCTGCGTTTTTCGCCTCGCAGAGGGGCCGATTTCTGCCCGTACGTTTTAATTGCCCGCTCGCTTTCCTCCTCGTTCGCAAAGAGCGCGATTTCGGTCTACATGCCGTTTTCAACCTTCCGTGCCTCGCCGTGAAACCACCGCACCGAGAACCTACCTCCTATCGTGCGTTCACAGGTCTGCCTTCTTCAATGCTGTCACTTGTCATTGCAAGAGATCCCCCATAGGAATGTTCTACCAGTATCGGATAAATGTGCGGAACAACGCGATTAAACTACGAGGAGCAGCGGTATAAATGTATACGAATTATTATACCTCGAGTCACGCGTCCATCATTAGAATTGGCTAAGATCTTCCACTGACCAAGATTTGTATCGTAAAATATTCTTGTGAGTTCAGGTAAAATGCAGGGGATATTAACCGGGCTGCACTTGATAATACATTGAGTGAGAATGAAAGCGGGGGGGCTTAGAGGAACAAAAATATACGAAAGTGAGAAAAAGTGATGCGCACGCATACGGGTAAAGAGTTCTTAAAAAATGGCATCTTCTTGGATTCGGCACTAGATGCTCGCTGGAAAGCTGCACTCTCTGACTATGCCTGTTGCGCAATGGAAACGAAGGCAGGGAGGCCGGCCGAGGAGCCAGCTTGTACGAAAATGGCATCCTAATTGCTGCACGTCGTACTTGGGTAGACCGATCTCCACATCTGTTTATTTTCCTCTCGCTTCGGCGAGCTGGCACGAGCCCATTACTCACGGTCCCTGAGAAGCTTAATGACACAACAAGACTTGATGAGACAGGCGCCGAGAAGTTGCAAGCCAGACCACCGTCACGTTACACGGCTGGAGTGGCCGACAGCGACTGCCTGACCCTCTTCATGCCGTGTTGATCACCAGGTATTTTGACGGAACACCTACCTGCCTGTCGTCTACTGCCGTCCAGCATCGCAGAATAAAGTGTTTCCGAAGTCCTCTGCAATGAAGAACAATTGGCTGGAAGTCCGCGCGCTTAAGACCAATATGCGGAATAGGGCGCAAATTACTGAAAACCGTGGAATTTACATGAAGCGAAGCGCTTCAGGCGTTTAATTCGGAGCGAAGGATGTGGGCGCTCTGCGGATAACAGCGAAGGAGCCCGCAGAACCACGCTGATCAGTTCGCTCGGTCGAGTGTATTAAGGCTCTACAGGGTGAATCACGAAGGCCGGCAGCACGGTATTGCGCGCCTGCGAACAAGCCCGCTCCTTTGAGCGCGCGCGCCTTGCCAGCCAACTTGCCCCGCGCTAAGCAGCGAGGCGTAATTAATCGCCGACGTCCACGCGAGCAGAAACGGTAGTGCCCTTGCTCGGTGCTCGGGCACTCCCCGAGCGGAGACCACGCTGGTCGACGTGCATCGGTGCCATAACCATGCAGTAAATCCCGGCCGCGCCTGGCAAGCCAAGCTATACGCGCACCGAGAGGGCAGGCGAGCAAAAAAAATAATAATAATAATAAAATAAAAAAATCAAAGAGGGAGGGGGGGGGAATGAAAAGCGAGCCAGAAAAGCAACAACGACAAATGGTCTGCGCTCTGGCCGCAAACACCGCAGCCGTTCATGCACACGAAGCGCGTCTCCCGGCAAATACACCGTCGTATCACGGAGGGTATACTGCGCGCTCCGCCTTGAGTTTCGACACGTTCGTTGCCCCTTCCCCTCATTAGCATAATTAATTACATGATGCCAACACTAGTAATTACCTGTCCGTCCCCGAGTCCGTGGACGATGCTTACGCTTCGAGGCGGCCTTGCGCGGTGATCTGGTGGCAGATTTACGGCCAGCAGATATCGTTTTCCCCTCAGCCGCCGCGACGCCTAATCGTTTCCACTGGGGACCACCGCTGTGCGTTTCCTACTGAGATGTCTGGATTATAAAGTCGAAAGCGCGAAACACCGAAAACGTTGGAAACTGAGAGCGAGGAGGAGAAAATCGGCGAGGTAGCTTATCGCGCGTATCAGCTGCTTTCATTGGTTACGAACTGCAGCCTCCGGGTACTTGTTGCATGCATGCACGCGCAGCCTCTGCCGTTCTATGCAGTTCTAGGGCGAAGGCGCACGCACGCACACGCATGTAAAGTTTCGTTGCAGTGGTATGCGTGTTTATGTCAGTACATGTGAATGCACGTGACGGAGTAAAGAAAGAAAGAAAGAAAGAAAGAAAGAAAGAAAGAAAAAAGAAAGAAAGAAAGAAAGAAAGAAAGAACATGCGCTTACGGACCAATATGTAAGAAGTACCGAAATAAAAGCACGGAAACCTAGACACCGCATTGCCATCGTCCGAGTCATTCTCTTACAACTAATAAACAGCGCAAAAGTCGCGTTTTGCATACACATGGAGCGAAGCGTTGCAAGCTTTGCTTCGAAGAGTACGCATCCCAGCCCGTTGCAGGGCACATTTCCTTGCGTGCGCTACTTGTGCTCGTAAAGCCTCTTCGCCAACGCCATTATGGTGCGTCACAAATAGCTTGGCGTACACGTTACTTAAATGCATGAAGGAAGGAACGCGTCACTAAATAAAGGAGAACCCAGACATGCTCAAATGTTTCGAACGAAGTGCAATTCTCCCAGAGCGTTTTTTTCTTTGAGAACTGCCTTTCTTCCGCCTGTCGTCTCAGCTAGGTCGGTTTGTGGAATGCAGTAAGAGTGCCGCGGTCGCAGAGTCATCCGCAATGCTATAGGGAACCCAAGCTCAAGGTTACGGCGCGAAGACAGCGCCACGCTGCGGCTCTGGAGAGAAGCTCTGGGGACAGGCGCAGCCGACTCAGCCCGTTTGTCGGCAGAGGGAACACGCGCCCGCGCGCCGTGCCGGCAGCTTGGCACGCTGAACCGAGAAGCTTGCTGTGCGAAGCACCATTTCCGCGTTGGCAGAAGCAACCCCGCGGAAGCGGAAGCGAGGTCCGAAGTATTGCTGTGCCGTGGCCTGCCACAACAGTGCAGACAACACCAAGGCACGCAATTCACGTGTGAAACTGTATCGGTTCCCGGGCATGTCGCGCGAGAAATAAAGGCGACAAGCGTGGATCTTCAGTAAAACTTCTTTTGGGCCTAGTTGGTTCATAATCCTAGAAGTACATTTACAGCGCAAACGCAAAAACGCACCACAAAGAAAGAAACGACACACACAGTACGATCGCCGCCGTAAGGAAAATCAAGTATGTCCTACAGCTGACAGCGCTGTCTCGCCTTCTGTTCTGGCAGTCTGAGTTCATCGCTTTCGTTCGTTTCGACTACCTGAATCAGTACGTAACGCGGCGCATGCACGCAGCGACTACAGTAATGATTGCTCGCTGTTTTCTCGCATTGTGAAAGTCCAGTTATGGTTGTAGGTGAAACAACTTTGTGTTTTGATTCCCCGTGTTCGTGAGACCTACCCGTCGTTGTTGAACGCGCGCACTCGCGTTGTACCGCTAGCGTTGCGCGTTTGGTTGAATTCAACTGAACTCGGGTCATTGTCAAATGTTAGGCGCCCGCAATTTACGCGTCGGGAAGGCCGCTTTATCACGCCGGAGCGGACGTCTGTGCATTTTCAGCAAACTTTGACATCGTTCTGCTGGTTTGCTTTGTTTTTATCGCTTTATTACGGTGATATTTATTTAAGGCGCTAAATATAACTGGCACTTAATACATGCTTTGCACCTTGTAGTAGCTACCTTCTGACTTTGTGCAATTTTCTAGCCGCGTTCACGCAGCAGATCTTACGCCTGTAAAGTTGATATCGTCATGAAAAGAGAGTGCAAGTACGACGCGAGAGCCGAAAAAACGAGGCGAGAAGTTCATCTTGCTTCACAGTGGTTAAAGCTCAGCTAGCTGCCTCGCGCCTTAATCGGCGGGTGATGCTCGAGAGGCACGAAGGACTTGACTCTAACCTTCTCAGCAAAAAGTGCCATGGCCGTATAATTTTTTTTTCGCACGCCGCAAATATTTATTCACAAAAGTACACAGCTGCTACTGCAAGCATGCCATATCAAAACAACAATCATGATTCATAGTCCACAACGCAGAACATCGATAGCGTACGGCTTCATTTCTGAGTATATATGGACCATTACGCATCTTTAACGTGACAGAATGAGACTTGCCTCGAGGTATACGTCTTACACGGTGTAATCGCGACTTGGGAAATGCATTTCGCTTTGAGTCGGGCGTCGTTGTCGTCGATCGTCTGCTCTGCACCATAAACGTGATTGACGAGCCTTTCTCCTTTTATCAAGTTCGCTTTTCGGAAGAGCCTGTCCAGCTTGAAGATCTTTTTGAAGCCGCACTGCAGGCGGTACATTGTGAGGCGCCGCAAGTGCACCGCGAGAGCTCTGCACGTGCACGGAAGTGAGCGGCAGCAGGTTGGAGAGAAGGGAAAACGCGCGTCGTTTGCCCCCAGTTTCTATTTTTATGCCAGAGATGGCGCTGCCTGTCAAGAGCAGCCGCGCCACTAAGCGATGCTTGGGGAGCCTATAGTGATATATAGTGACAAGAGTAGACAAGAGTGACAAGAGTGTCGTTCGATCGCAGTACCGAACACGCTGATTTATCTTCGTGGAACTGCGGTTCCCGATCGAGGCGAAAGGGGCGATACGAGTTGCAAGGTGAAGAGACTTAGCAACAGGGGCGAACTTATTAGACGGTGCGTGTTCACATTCTTGACCTGACACTGACTACAGACGGCTAAGCGCTGGCTATGGCAAAACGACCGGCGAGAAGATGAGTCGAGGGAAAATAACGCAAACAGGCTGCTTCAAATAGGTCAGCTCAAGATGAACCTAGTTATCACGGGCGTACGTCACAACAGGCGGCATCGTCGGCAGCAGCGACAACGATCAACAGGGGCACGAGGGATATACGCGCCCGTACGATCACCCCGCTGTGAATGCCTTCCGCTTGCGTAACTCGAATGCCAAGGATGGGAAAGACTCACCGAAGACTTCCTTTATCTCTTGTTTCGACAATTCATTTTGCAAAAGCGATAAGCGAGAGACACTTAAAAAAAGACTGAACTTCAACAAAAGAGCGAGAAATATTAAAATAACAAGAAAAAGAAAACACCGGCAAGACCAAGGTCTCTGTTGCTCGTAGTTGTATATATAGTCGCATCGACTTATTAGATTCACTCATATAGCTAAGCGCAGCTTTTACGCGTGAGTTGGTTGTGCAAGTAAACGCTCGGGTTCCTATTCCTTCCCGTACTGCGTTGTTCACCCGCGCTGCACTAAAGCATGTTGAGCAGACTGCGGAGCTCCCTGCCGTCTATTCTCTTAACCTGCTGTAGAGCTAGTCCTGTTTACCAACTAGACACTCGAGCACAAGATCTTACTCTATACTAAAAAAACTAAAAGCTGGGCGCGTTATGCTTATTTACATTTAAGGAATAAAGGACGCGAAATGAGATGAAGGTGTCACAATCTGTTCTGACTTGTCTCCTTGATTTTTTTTTTTCGTTGGTTCATCCATATATATACCTAACTTTACCCAATGTAGATAGGTTACTTGCACTGCCGTGGCATATAGCCACGCCGGTTTATAAGCATGACTGCTATATTGTCAGTTTCAGAACACAATCCACAGAGTATGCCACTGTCCTCCTCTTCAAGATGTCCCGATTCTCTCCCTCTGTCCGCGTTGCGTCGAACCGGCTGAACTTCAAGGTGTTTTCGAAAGCAATGAGGACCAACATTACGTGCTCAAGTTCTTGCAGCGACAATTTGATGTTCTTTGTCATTTAGGTTGTCATTATCTTGTGTGCCACCCGTGTTATGCACTCTCTCTCTTTTCAGTCTTTGCAAACTCTCCCGCATTTCCTCTTTTTTTTATTTTTAATTTTCAAAGCCCCTGAATCATTCCGCCTGCCTTGAGGTATAGCAGCGTTCGTTGGCCCACAAGCCATTGAAGGCACCTTTGCGTTCCGTTCCTTCAGAACGACTGACCTGCACGTGTTAACAGCGTCCTTGCGTAGCACATGCACCCTCTTTCACCCACATCTCTATTCCCCCTCCCAATGTAGAGCAGCAGAAACCTTTTAGGTTAATATTTCTGCATTTTCTAGTTTTCTTTTTTTACAGTGCAGCAAAGCGACCCTCCCTCTTGTCAGCCTCTCATCCTTTGTCATCTGTGGTTGTTCTCTCTACAGTTATACATGTATATTCGGTAAATACAAAACTAAAAAAAAATAACAGAAAGGACATTTTCCTATTTCTTCTTCCTAACACCTTCAGAAGTGGTTCAAGCAGCCCGCCACGGTGGTCTAGTGGTTATGGCGCTCGGCTGCTGACCCGAAAGTCACGGGATCGAATCCCGGCCGCGGCGGCTGCATTTTCGATGGAGGCGAAAATGCTTGAGGCCCGTGTACTTAGATTTAGGTGCACGTTAAATAACTCCAGGTGGTCGAAATTTCCGGAGCCCTCCACTACGGCGTCTCTCATAACCATATCGTGGTTTCGGGACGTTAAACCCCAGATATTATTACTACAGAAGTGGTTCAAGCGGCCTGCAAAGGTTGCTTGCGGCTACAGTAAAGTGTAGATAATCACGTGCGCACGGGTTCGATTCCCGGCGACGTACTTAGACTTACGCCCGCGTACTTAGATGCACAGTCGCGCTCAGTATGACTTGCAACACGGGGGCGCGTGGCCTCACGAGTTTAATAAGTGCGCACGGCTTCAACTTGCTTCATTTCTGTAACTTAATATTATTTTCTTATTTGGGAACATCCCCCAGTGAGAGAACAGCGTTTAGTTGAAGATATAAGGGCTAGTGGAAGGAATGCGAAATATTTAATCTCGTGAGGCCACACGCTCCCGTGTTGCAAGTCATATTGAGCCTGACTGTACGTACACATTAAGAAGCCTCAGCTGGTCAAGGTTAATTTGGATTCACGCGCTACGGCCTGCCTAATAATCATATGTCGTGGTTTTGACACTTAAAACCTCATTGTTTAATTCGTTGAACACTTCGAACGTACGAGACAGGGGGGACAGCCACCAATAAATCATAGCCTAGCCACAAAGCCGCGCAAGGCGAATAAGAAAACGCCGGCGCCCTCTGCTGACCCACCCACCGTGCAACGGGTGTTGACGCTTCGATCAGTTTCACTTCGCCACACCTACTGAAGCTGTTGCAGGAAATGAAGACGAACAGAACTGCGCTGCCGACTACGAACTTGCGCACGTCGTCGCTCTGGGGGCAATAATCAATTAGGCTCAGTGTTCTTAAGCGACAAATTACACGCTGTAATGACAAGAAGGCGATAAAAAAAGAAAAAAAGAAAAGCAGCCGCTTCACCGCCTTACCTCCTCCAGGCATAAAAACACCCTGGCGAGTAGCGGATCCCCATCGAAAGCCCTAAAGTACCGGCGAACCCTTTCATATGCGTACCCGCTGCGGTAATAAACATCAACAACAACCGGTCGTGACGCGCCTAGGCGCTTCGCTGCGAAAACGCCACGCCTAAGGGGGGAGACGCTTCCACGGGGATTTAGATGGGACGCACACGCGTCTGCGCTTTCTCCTCTCCTCGTGTCTATACGCACGCCTTCAGGGACCGCGATAGCGTGAAATGAGGGGGGTGAGCGCGCCTATATGAAGTTGTCAGTAGTACCGGAACACCGCAGACAGACTGATCACGCAGGGTTGTCCGACGTCACTGAGTCAATTCCGATACTTGGGGAGAATGCGCGTATTACTGCATGTCGACTTTACAGAATGGCCAGGACAGATGCGCGTATGCGTGTCTTTATTTTCTTTATTCTACTAGCGCTAAGGGCGGATCCTCATGTACGATCCTTTTGATCAGGCGATTCGTTAATACACGTCCCCCAATTTTATCAGCACACGTAATAAAACATCGACACTGTATCATTATTTCTTCTTCTTTCATGCCAAAAAAAGACGCGACAGAAGACGTCAACGGTAATCACCATAGTAACAAGAGCTCAGCATTTCTATACTAACACTGACCAACACTCAATGTAAGCGTAACGGATTTCTTTTGCGGGTCCCTGGTTCAAGAAGCTGCTCTTGCGCAGAAATGGTTCCAGGGCAGAAAACAAAGCGAAGACACCGGTCGTGGGAACGACGCACAAAACCGTCCGCTATAACCGAGCCTCTCGCTCTTCCGTGGCCTGGAATGCATTTTCTTCGCGAAATCCGTTCCCAGCTTATAGATATTGGAGGAAATAGTACGCTATTATATCTATAGCAGTGTCAAGGCCACAACGTGCCATACTCGCCGTACCATACGGTCGTCTCGCACTACGGTCATCTCGAATAATGGGGATCTCAAATAACTGCGGTCACCTCGAATGACATCGACGGAACAGCGCAAGGCATAACAGGACGGGTGAGTAATATATAGCGGCATGTGATGATTCACGTGAACATCAGTCGAACATCAGAGCATTATCGGCAATAATCGATTAGGCGTACGGCTAAGTGACCACTTACACGCCGTAATGATACGGCGCAATGAAAGAAATCATAAAAGAAGAGGCCGTATCCTCCGGGTGTAAATACACGCAGCCGCACCTTCGGCTACCCGAGAGCCCTGAAGCCGTTAACGGCGAACCCTTTCATGTTTACTCGGCAGGTAACAAACAAAAACAACGACCGGTTGTGCTTAAGAGATGCTGGGCGAAGGCCGCCCCGGGATCCCTCCACCCTGGCATTTCGTGGTTGGGACGTTCCACTCCCCACTGCATTGCGATATTACGAGGGTCATTTTGGACTGACTACACACCGCGGCAACTTATCGAAAGAAACTTCGATCGCGTACGTCCGTGAGAGCGCTCAATGAAAACAACGGGTGAACAGCTCGGCAACAAGGATGCAAAGGGAGAAAAGAGCGCGAACGCGACGCAAATACGCGGCAAAGGCGCGCACCGTGAGTTGTCAGCGTCCTCTGCAAGCGCTGGCTTTCACGATTCTCTCGCCATTGACGCTAGTGGTGTGCGAATACCTAATGCGAATAGAATATTTTCGAATACGAATAGTATAAGAACTGACTTTGGCAAAAAAAAAATACAGGAAATAATTTCAGGAAATTTATGCATTGTAAAGCACTATCGCTTTGCAGTACCATATATGCACTTGTTCAATGTTGTCACAAAGGATGGATAGCTGCTTGGTATGTTCGGAAAGCAGCGACACCGTTGTGCATGCCACCATTCCGGCAGACAACGAAAACAGCCGCTCACTATAGACACACTATAGTGCCGATTTATTAATCTTGTCGTCACAGTTTAATCCTCTAAGCATACTTTCTCAATTGCGAGGAGCAATGGCAACTGATCGGCACGATGTTCGTTGCAGGTGCTTCATCTTATGATAACCCGGAATAATGCCGAGTTTCCTGATTTTTAGACATGTCTTGTTAACCTCGCAATGGCTCCCCATTTGTTTCGGTGGCTTCGTAGAGTATAATTTCGACACTCTATTGCAACAACGTGCAAGGCCTCAAACAAAATGCCATGCTCTGGCCATTACACCTGAATATTCGCGGAACATTCGCAAAAATGCAATAGGGGGCAATGAGGGAAATGAATCTAATTTGACAATTTGACGATTTGTCCAACGAATCTTGCGAAATTTAGCACTGGTATGTAATTCTTTAATTCTTTGTGCTAATTTTAAAACTTGTTACGCAGTTTAGAGTTTGTACGAATATATATATATATATATATATATATATATATATATATATATATATATATAAATGAAGTGTTAATTTCTAAGGGCTCGCTTTCTTTGTTATACACAATATTAATGAGCACTAACAGACAATAATGCCAAGGAAAGTATAGGGGATGTTTTTAGTAGTAACTGTAAGGTAAATGTGAAGAAAGAAAAGTGGACGAAAAGATAGCTTGCCGCGGGCAGGGACCGAACCTGCGACCTTCGAATAACGCGTCCGATGCTCTACCAACTGAGCTACCGCGGCGGCCATCCCTCCGTCCACCTTATAGGGTATATATGTACATTTAAACGTGGGAGCGTCAGTCAGCGCCGCCAGTAGCCATGACGGCGAGTGTGGAACACTCTTTTTTGCCTGTTGGCGTCACGTAGCACGTGAACTTATTACGAGCTGGCAGCTGACCAATAATCCCTCGCATACCACCTGAAAGCATCAAGTCTGCCAGAACGAGACCCTTGCTATGAATGAAGGAAAGAAGTGTTAATTTCTAAGGGCTCGCTTTCTTTGTTATACACAATATTAATGAGTACTAACAGACAATAATGCCAAGGAAAGTATAGGGGATGTTTTTAGTAGTAAATGTAAGGTAAATGTGAAGAAAGAAAAGTGGACGAAAAGATAGCTTGCCGCGGGCAGGGACCGAACCCGCGTTTAAATGTACATATATACCCTATAAAGTGGACGGAGGGATGGCCGCCGCGGTAGCTCAGTTGGTAGAGCATCGGACGCGTTATTCGAAGGTCGCAGGTTCGGTCACATTTACCTTACATTTACTACTAAAAACATCCCCTATACTTTCCTTGGCATTATTGTCTGTTAGTGCTCATATATATATATATATATATATATATATATATATATATATATATATATATATATATATATATATATATATATATATATATATATATACCAGTCGAAAAGGGTCCGCGAAAATGCATGTTCCGCGCGTCATTTCTTAAGAAAGAGAGAGACAGACAGGGAACGAGCGAACGTTCCATGTCAGAGCGTGCATGCAACACTTGCTTGTCGAGCTGCTCGGACGGCGTACGCGGTTCACCACTGCAGATCTATACATTAAGACGAAGAAGAACGAAGCCGAGTCGTCTTTCTGCCACTCCTGAGCATGGAGGAAGACGTTTCTTTCTTTTCAGGGCGGCGGCGACGCCGCCGCCGCTGGACACAGTAGCACGCATCTCGCACGAGCCTCCTGCGGCGATACGAGAGCGTGCCACCAGGGCGTGACGTTACGCGCTACTGCTGCAGCTTTTTCCGTCTTCCCACGATGTCGGGCTTTTCGATCAGGGCTGCACCCGAGGCCGAAACGTGTACTCCCGCCCTGCGTAAGAGCTATACGCTCGCTACAGTCTTCGCGCAGTGGGAGCCCTGGCGTTGCCGCGCCTGCGCCACGCCTGCCCATCAGAGTTATCAGAGGTCGTCCATCATGCGCCCATTCAACTCTCCGTCGCCTGCTTCATGAATGTGTTCACGTCGTTGACTTTATGCGACACGAATGTAGGCGCGCGTAGCCGTCTTCCGAATCAGAGGCGGCATGACGCCGGCACGATGACCACTTCCGAGCAGCCGACCACGCGTCTTCATTGTGAGCGAGTGGCCGAGCGTATAGCTAGGAAAGACCAGTGTCCCGCGTTTTCTTTTTTCCGTTTTTTTTTTATGAATATGTCCTTCCTCAAGGTGTTTCGTATTTTTTTCGTAAACCGTGTCGTGCAGATAACCTCGTAAAGTATGATAACCTTCCAACCTTTACAGTGACTCCTTCACTTGCGCACTCAAACTGTCGTAGCACATCAAGGCCAGCTCAGCTTCTCCGCTGTCGCACCTTCAATATGGCCTGCCATTTCGCTGCAACGCAATCGGATCGTGTGCTACTAAAAAGCATTCCCTCTGCACGCAAGTCTGCGTTACGGTGCTACTGTTGGCAAGCGAAGTTTCAGCTGCTAGCTATCCCTCCGCGTCCACCAGTTAGGTGCACTCTACTCTTTGTGTCATCTCGGACCTGATGGTTTTATTCTTTCATGGTCTTTTCAGTATAACGCCGCAGTTGTAGCCTTATATATGCGCAGTATTCCACTTCGGCGACGCAATAATTAATCGCGACTGAATCTAAAAGCCAGCAAGGTATCCCGGCGCAACAAGACGAGAGCGTGAGAGCCTCCGCGTAGTAGTACCTAATAATAATAATAATAATAATAATAATAATAATAATAATAATAATAATAATAATAATAATAATAATAATAATAATAATAATAATAATAATAATAATAATAATCCCAAAACCACTATATGATCATGAGAGCGGAGGGCTCCGGCAATTTGGACATCCCGGGGTTCTTTAACGTGCACCTAAATCTAAGCACACGACCGCTTTTTGACTCCATCGAAATGCGGCCGCCACGGCCGGGATTCAATACCGCGACCTTTCGGTCAGCAGTCGAGCACCGTAGCCATGCATAGACCACAGTGGCGGGTCCTCGTAGTGTATACCTATCTGTCTGTATACGTCGGCCCGCCCCTGCGTGCCACTGCGTACTCTGTGCCAACAGATGCATGCACCAAAAGGAGGCTTGAGTCTTGGGCAGTCATTTTCTCTGCGTATATCCCCTGAGACTCGGCTGGTGGCAGTGAGAGACCCCCGACAGGCACGCAAGAAGGTATTTACGCGTTAGCGACCAATTCGGCTCAGCTAGTCAGGCACTTTTAAAGGAAGCTACGCGTGCGCACTGAACATCGCCGATGGAATTTCCCACAATGCGGCAGGACGTCACCTGGCGCCTGACACTCCGCAAGCACGAAATGTGTCTGCTCGTCAACGAGGCGGCGACGCGCAACGTGTCCGATAAATATGATAAATATGCC